>NW_013952468.1:610418-650279 GCF_001266775.1 Austrofundulus limnaeus
ACCGCTTTCACCGGTTTAGACAAGAGGGAGACAACCCTTGATTCACGGAGCTCGAATATCGAATATCCAACTTGAAACTAACTTCACTGCGGTTCTTTTGTTTTGGTAATTCATTTTTCCATTTCCGGATATGACTCAATGAACGGTCTCGCGACCAGGAAGTTCCCACAGAACTGGTTAGACATTCATGTTCGTACTTCGTAGGGTGTCTTTGTCCTTCATTAGCATGTTGTTTTTAACTTGCATTAAAGAGGAATTCGTATTTTGCTTTTGTAGAGTGTCGTTGTTCGTAGGATTGGACGGCTGAATTCCTATTTTGCAGCGCAGCTAAGTTGCTAAATAATGCATTAATAACATTTGGGTTAGCTGGCCCAGCTAGCGAGCGAGCTAGCATCCGATGTTGTTTTGAATACTCGTTTTCCCTTTTTGCTAAAAAAAGTACTAAGCGATATTTGTTCCTGTTAAGTCTATTGGAATACTATCAATATTATATGTGATAGCAGCGACCAAAACTAAAGGTAGKACTTATTATTTATGTTTGTTTACCAGCTAACTAGTTAGCTACAGCTAGCGGGTAACGTGAAACGACGGTCGCTGATCACTTCGCTCTCCCTGGTCTGGTCTCTTGGGATTTGTCCCCACCTGGATCATCTCCTGCTCTTAACAGCGTGTGTCTGATGAGCTATAGAAGCTCTGTGTAAACCGGTTCCAATGCGCGGAATGATGGGAACTCAAAACAGTCCCGTCAAGAGCTACGACTATCTCTTGAAATTTCTTCTGGTGGGAGACAGCGATGTGGGAAAAGGCGAAATTCTGGAAAGTCTGCAGGACGGATCCGTGGAGTCTCCTTACGTCTACAGCAGTGGTGAGCAGCTCCGTTTGTTAACCTGATTGAGTTATAAACTTCAAACATCTTTCTGTAACTTACTTTGTGTGGGTTGTTTCTTTAGGAATTGACTACAAGACCACCACTATTCTGCTGGATGGTAGAAGAGTTAAATTAGAGCTGTGGTAAGTTATAAGTCAACAAAAGGCTGAACTCAGTGCATTGTTGTTTCAATGTCTCTCATTATATTTGTCTTTTACAGGGACACATCAGGACAAGGCAGATTCTGCACCATCTTCAGGTCCTATTCACGTGGAGCGCAGGTAATTCATGAAACAAWTTTTGTTTATCTTTTATAATGTAATGCTCTATTTCATTTAATGCTACAGCTCCAGAATGTGTCTGAATCTTCACCCATGCTCTGAAACCTATGATGTCAATGTTTTTACCTTAGGAGCTCTGACCTTAGTGTGTACAATCTCCAGTGAGATAAATATGGCTTCAGTTTGAACCTGAATGTTGTGTAAATAGTGAAGATGACATTTACCATATTATTAACAACGCTATCCAGTGTGAAGGAAACAGTGGCTGTGCACTAAGTATTTTTTAAAGCTATTGTAAGTCTTTCTTTTGTAAATTATTATTCAAAAAAGGTGCTTTAACTTAGGAAAATTTCTCAGTGGCTGGTGTAATGTTTGATAGAAGTGYTAGGTTTAACTTCAAACTGTTACTTTGGGATTTGTGGAATTTTATTGTTAACCATTGTCATTTTTTGTAAAGTTCAAACTTTAATCGACACGACTTTTAAAGTTTAAATGACTGAAAACCACCTGTGACAGAGAGTTGAGTTCAGTCGATGCTCAGTCTGTGTTTGTTGTGGCCGTTAAGAGTCAGAGATGTTGACTTTCTCTTGTGCTTGCTGTATATTATACAGGAATCAAACATAAAGTCTGTTATGTTGCAAATAGTTGAAGTCTACTCTTTAGTTATTAAAAAATATTTAAAAGCAAAACAGCTCATGCTRTTCACATTTATAATAAAGAATAGTTATCCCTGTTCTGTTAGTTTTGATTGATGATGCTTTAAAATGTATCAGGTAAAACGTGGTGAGAACACAAMCGCAGGTTTTCAGGAACCTGTTCTTCCTCTCATTGTAGTCGAGCACTGCTTAGAAAATTTCTATTGTTTAAATTTGATTAGAAACAATGCAAACATTTGCCTCTAAGTACCTGTACTCAGTTGTAGTAAAATTTGGATTGGTAAAACTTACACAAACTTATTTCTTGACAGGGCATCCTGCTCGTCTATGACATCACTAACAGCTGGTCATTTGATGGGATTGATCGTTGGATTCGAGAAATCGATGAGGTAACCATTTAGACTTTTTGCTGGCAACAAGAAATTATGACAAATTTGCAGTTTAGAAGGACAGACCATGCATGTATATATATCATTTAAAGCCTCAGTTCAACATCATGGTGTTATTTTCTAAACTTGCACACTGAAAACTAAAAAAAAGTAATTTAAAGAATGATTAGGTTGTGATCCCAGTTGTTTTGTTTTCCTTAGCATGCCCCAGGTGTTCCCAGGATCCTGGTAGGAAACCGACTTCACCTGGCGTTCAAACGGCAGGTCCCAACAGAGCAGGCCAGGGCGTACGCAGAGAAGAACAGCATGACGTTTTTTGAAGTCAGTCCTCTCTGCAACTTCAACGTCATCGAGTCCTTCACAGAGCTGTCGCGCATCGTGCTGATGAGACACGGGATGGAAAAGTTCTGGAGGCCCAACAGAGGTGGGCCTGTGTTTGTTTATATTTTTTTAAGGAATGTCTCTTTTTCTGAACATATGAAAATGAAACAGTGTTAGAGAAATGAGTTAAACCAGTTAAAGTTTTGCAAAAGACCAATATTTGTCTGTTTAAAGAACATTAAAATGGTTCTGTCAGCATTTTTAAAATTTATTTTATAAACAAAATAAAGATTTAAACAAATGTAAAATGATGCATTGGTCTCAGACTTGCACATCATTATCTTTATCCTTTCATTTTATACTTATGTTGTCGTTCCAGTCTTCAGCCTCCAAGACCTGTGCTGTCGTTCCATCGTCTCCTGCACACCGGTGCACCTCATCGACAAACTGCCGCTCCCCGTCGCCATCAAGTCACACCTCAAGTCGTTCTCCATGGCCAACGGCATGAACGCCGTCATGATGCACGGACGCTCCTACTCTGTGACCAACAGCACAGCGTCTGGGGGCAGCGGTGGTGGGAGCAAAGCTAGCAGTCTCAAACGCTCCAAGTCCTTCAGGCCTCCACAGAGTCCTCCGAAGTACTCGTCGTCATCCTCCAAGGGGAACTGCAAGATATCGTAATGCAGCGGAGGAACTCCCTGCCTCCGTGGTGCCGATATTAAAAATGTTTCCCTCACGARGCCAAGAAAGAGCACGGAGAACTCCCAGCTGTCAGAAATGAATACATGAACTTCCTCTGATCTTTGGGAGAACTGACTCGACAGGTGGCTCGGGTTCTGTTCTCTTTGTGCTTGCTGGTGCCATCTTGTGGATGTTCGTTTAGCTGTTGTCTTTACTACAGAGGCTCGCCGTGATCAAGATGAACAAGAGTTCCCTGGGGCCAACTAATGTGAACTAAAGATTATCACTTGTTAACACTACAGAGATGACTTTTATTTTGGGGGTGATAAAAGGATCGTTCGGTGGTATTTAAAGCTGGACTCAAAAGTGTACATACTGTCTCTGTGTTGTGTTTGGTGATCGTTGTGTGGAGGAGCAGCTTCTGCTTGTTCTGAATGTTTTGAGAGACGTTTTGATGTCGTGTGTCTTACGGGCTTTTTGTACAATAGAAAAATCCATTTGTAACCTCAAGAGTGCTGCTGCACTTTTTATTCAAAGCTCAGATTCTCTTAGTAACRTTTAAACAAACAAAAGTTTTAAACCGGCAAAATGAGCTTTCCAGACTCAAGAATTTGGAAGTAAGTTACTCTGATCAAAATAGGTGAATCAGAATATTTTGTTGTTCCCACTGGTTTCATTCATCTGTGCAAACTTGTTCTTTTAAAGCTCTAAATCTTGTTTMTGGTGTACCTACTTTAACTGGATTTTAACTATCGACAGCATGCTTACATTTCATCTCAAGACCGATTGATRCCGATGAGAAGATTTTGTACAAACTCGTAAAGGTCATTCGGTCTTTTTTTTTCAGCGTTTTTACCTTTAAATTCATACGGTCTTGTTATGAATTTGTAAATCCGCGGGATTTTGAGATATTTTATGTACATGCTATGTATTTATGAATGTAAAACAGTATTCAACAGCTTATTTTCTGCAGCCATGTGGTGGGATTGTGAGTCGGAGAGCTTCAGGGTACATACCGGTAGATGCAATTCATTGTCGGTGCTTGTTCTGCTGCTCAGCTTGTTTTCCTGCATTCATACACATGTTGAATAGTAAAAGGTTAAACAGTGGTTTGTTTATTGTGGAAGACGTATTTGAGATACAATTCAAGAAGCACGCAATGAGCATATCAGAACAATAATGTTTAAGCTACTTATTGCATAGTAWGAATCAAAGGTTATCCAGAATGGGACAGTTAGAAAGCATTTACTCGAGTGGTGTTCTAAGTACAGTGAATGCATTTCTCATTARAGGTGAAAGTTTTGAGTCACGTGACCAAACTTAAACAGGGTAAACACGTTGGCATGACTCATCGTTAATCCAAACTAATTATATTTTCAAAAGAAGTGAGTGACATAAATAATTTTCCCTCCCCGCTGACAAACGCTCTGCATTTTCATTGTCTTTTAGTGTGTAACAAGGGCATCCAGGGTGGTGAGATTCTGCATGCTTTTCTTTTTGAGACCTGAACAAAGACCACCGGAACATTTAAAGCACTAAATGGAAACTTTTAATAGTGATTGTTGCCATCAGAGCTGTGTGTCAAGAAAAAAAAAAGGTTACAACATAAACATTGTCTCCTTTTGAAAACCATTCAAATAAAGGGTAAACTATATCTTTCTGTGTATTGAATGTTTATTTATATTCTCACATAAATCAGGGGCTCTGTGGGAGGATTTTTCCCTCTTCCTTTTGTGCAGTTCTGAGCTGCTGGTACTTAAGTGCATTAAAACCCGTGGGAGGTGTGAGAGCAGTGTGTGTGGACGGGTGTGGGGGGTGAATTGATTAGCTGCTCCTTCGTTATTGGCCAGTTTTTGGATAACTGGCTGCGGCGCATGAATGCGAGGCGGTCAGAAGTCACGGGAAGGTTGCAGGGGGTCACTGCCATTGAAAGGATGTAGAGGGGGGAGCTGCTTCTCCTCGCCTTCCTGAGYCCTGCCAGCATTAATACGAGTTCAAACAATGTGGAAAATAGTGCTGCTTTCCGTTTTTCCCACCTGACCGCTGGGGAAACTGACCCCTTGTCTAGACACGAAGGGCGCAAACTACACGTTTCTGGAGACATGACGAGACACGCCTCGTGKTTTTTTTTTTTGGGCTCTTTTTACGCTTCGCGTCCTGCGCCTCGGGCACCTTTCCTGCTGGYTTGCTGAGTCTTTGCAGGAAATATAAGCCTGTGCGACTACCTGGACTGCATGAAAACTTTAAATAACAACAGAAAATATATATTTTAGAGCAATCAAACAGCACCTAAGACGCCTGGATGAACATTACGCACTGCTCCCTTTGTGCGTCTCCGGGCGCACGCTCGTTCACGCGGCTTTTGATGTTTTTACAATGTTTGTCCAGTTGTGCAACTCATGGTGTCGCTTCATAAAAGTTTCAAGACAGTGGTCGAGCGTGGGGGGCGGTCAGAGGGGGCTGCCCTTTCCCACCTCCATTCACAAGCTGCTGTTCCTTCTCTCCCTCTCATTGTGCGGCCGTTTGCTTCTCCCGCTGCTCCTGAAGGTGAATGACCACCGGGATATCAACTGCGCATTAAAGCGTTAGAATAACTTTATTTCCCAGCTGAGCAAAAACAACGATTTCAACTTCGGACGTGTTTTTTTTCTACTTCTTCCGCGGACCCGAAAGAGGGATGGAATTACTCGATTTGCGCCTCTTTCAAAACAACAATGTGTGAAATCCCTCTGCGTTTTTTGGAAGATAAACACTCAGTTTGGCACAGCGCGATCTGCCCCAACAAGCCGCTGACAGGATGGACACACGCGTGTTTCCTGATGCTCCTGATCTGCGACTGTCTGGRGTTTTCTTTGTGCGCCACTGTGGCAGGATCCAGAGTGGAACACGAAGGGTTCTGCCCCAACAAGCTCAACTCGAACCTTTGGGTCGATGCGCAGAGCACCTGCGAGAGGGAATGCAGCGTGGATGAGGTGAGATCACCTGTTCTGAAACCACGAACAGCCAGAACCAAGTTTTGATGCTTCCAGATGCAGAAGATGGCTACAGCAGATGATTTATTTATGTAATAAAAAGAGATCTTTAATGTTAGTGCAGTAGGCCTTCATGGTGATTTAAGGTGGGACAAAGCTTTAGTGCAACCAGTTCAAACATATTACTTATTTATTTATTGCAGTTTTCTAGATATATTGAATGTAATTCTAAAATGCAGGTCCACACTCAGTGTAAACAAAAAAAAATCATCTGAATCCTCTTAAAACCTCAGGCTTGGAGATGTTGAAGTGACTCTGCCAGTGTTGTATAAAGTATTAAAAGTATAACTTATGTAAAAGTACAAGTACATTACCATAAAATTACTTTGGTAAAAGTTAGTCCCCTCAAAGAATATTACTTGAGTAAAGGTTTTAATGTATCTGATATTTTTTGTAGGCCTACTTAACTATCAAAAGTAGATTTCAGACAAAAAGTAAAAGTATTGAGTAAAAAAAGTGGTTCGATTTTACAAAATGACATTTATTGGGAGGTGACCCCCTCAAAGTAACATTTTTCAAAAGGCCAAAATGACTATAATGTCATATAAATTTTTTTTTAAAATTGCTAAAAGTACAGATAGGTTAATTGTGTAAAAATGTAAAGAGTAGAAAACGTAGGCTGAAAAATAAGTACTCAAGTAGAGTGCAGATAACCAAAAATTCTACTTAAGTACAGTAGCAAAGTATTTGTACTTAAAGAAACCTGAACTAAAAAAAAAAAAAAAAAAAGAGAAACATACGGAGCCCGTAAGGGGACATGGGGGAAAAAATAAATAAAAGGATCCTGACTTACTTTTGCAGAATCCTGCAAATATTTCTTAGGATCCTGCAAAAGTTTCTCAGGATCCCGAGAAACTTTGCAAAAAATCTTGCAAAAGTAAGTCAGGATCTGTTTTTCCCCCATGTCCCCTTACGGGCTCTGGAGAAACGAGCAAGTCAACTATCAAGAATAAATATTAAGGCTCAAACAGGGCGATAAAATCAGAGCTCAGCTTTCAAACACAGATTTTCCTAAACTTTTGTTGGGCTATCAACTTTAACTTTTGACCTTTTTTTTCCCCCCAAGTTGTGTCATTTATCAAAGACCTTGTGTTAAACCATGATAATTATGACCCATTTGTTTTTAATCTTAAATGCATGAGCATTTGCCAGCAGAAGGGATGCCATCCTGCCTGAAGGATGCAGAGTCAGCTCCCGGTCTTTCTGGGTGGCGTTCCCATGTTCTCTTCCTGGGTACTCTTGCTTCTGAACAGGACTAGAACCCCCTGTTCAGAGCATGAAACACCCCTTCAGCTTCTAAACTTTGATTATTTTGTTTTCTTTACTTGTATTAAACTGATTTTTTAATCTCCCTTTACGTTCAGGACTGTGCTGATTTCGAGAAATGCTGCACTAACGTGTGTGGCCTCAGCAGCTGCGTTGCCGCCCGTTTCTCCGATGGGACCCCTGCTCAGCCGGATGGGAAGGGCGGAGGGACCGGAGAAGAGGACCCCGCCTCTAAAGCGACCTGTGAGGGCTTCATCTGCAGCCAGCAGGGAGCCTCCTGTGACATCTGGGATGGACAACTTGTCTGCAAGTGCCAGGACCGCTGTGAGAAAGAGCCAAACTTCACCTGTGCATCAGATGGTCTCACTTACTTCAACCGGTGCTACATGGATGCAGAAGCCTGCATCCGGGGTGTGATTCTAACTGTGATCCCGTGCCGCTTCTACCTCGCCGGTCCCCATACAAGTCCAGTTCCTCAGGACACAACAGCTAATCCCACCCCGACATCATCTCAGGAGGATCCCATGCCCCCCACGCTGTACTCCAACCCCCACCACCAATCCATCTATGTTGGAGGCACTGTCAACTTCCACTGTGATGTCATCGGCATCCCCAGACCCGACGTCACATGGGAGAAACAAAGTGATCGGCGTGAACGACTAGTCATGAAGCCTGACCAGATGTACGGCAACGTGGTTATAACCAACATCGGACAGCTAGTTGTTTATAACGCCCAGGTGTGGGATACAGGCATATACACGTGCATCGCAAGGAATTCTGCGGGAGTCCTTCGTGCGGACTATCCCTTGTCCGTCATTCGCAGAGCAGAGGATGACTTCTCCGAAGATCCCGAGATGCCCATGGGGCGCCCGTTTTCCCCCGCGGACTGCCTGGCTGAAGTCGACCTGAGAGTCTGCAGCGGAGATCGCCACGTTGACTGGTTTTACGATAGCAAGCTAGGCTCCTGCATGACCTACAACAACGGCGGCTGTGAYGACAGTCGCAACCGTTTTGAGACGTACGAAGAGTGCAAAGCATCCTGCCAGAGAGAAGGGATGGGGATCTGCTCCCTGCCAGCAGTTCAGGGTCCCTGCAAAACCTGGGAGGCACGTTGGGCCTGGAACTCCTTAATGAAGCAGTGCCAGGCCTTCGTTTACGGTGGATGCCAAGGGAATGACAACAACTTCCACACTAAAAAGGAGTGCGAGGCAAACTGTCCCCAGCCCAAACGAAGACCATGCAGGACTTGTCGGATGAGGGGGAAAATGATGCCCAGCTTGTGCCGCAGCGACTTCGCCATCGTCGGCCGGCTGACGGAGCTTGTTGAGGATCTGGACTCTGGCTTGGCTCGCTTTAGCTTGGAAGAAGTCCTGAGGGACGAAAAGATGGGCCTGACTTTCTTCAGTACCAAACACCTGGAGGTGACCATCACCAAGATTGACTGGAGCTGTCCCTGCCCTAACATCACCATAGAGGAAAACCCCCTGTTGGTGATGGGAATGGTGCAGGATGGTATGGCCTTCATCCAGTCAGACAGCTACGTCAAAGCCATAACTGAACGCAGGCTCAAAAASCTACGTGAAGCTATAAATAAAAAGTCGTGTGAGGCATCATAAAAGTCTCCAAACTGGCACAAAGAAGCAGATGTTAAACATTAAGAGATGCATTCTTAAAAACAGCATTTTAATAAAGTTCTGAGATTATTTATATGTATTCATTCATGCTTAAGTTTTATTACATCCCAGATGTGTTAACTCATTTATAACCACTGTTGAAAATATTTTACTAACTTTAAATATCCATGTTTTTTTACTGTATGCATTATGGAAAATAAGATAACAGATAAACAAGTTGATCATGTTACATTTTTTTCTTGTGATACTTAAAACAGGCACCTGCAGTTTATAATCTGTAGTTTATTTTATTGTTTTTTTAATAGATATTGGTGTCTGAAACAAATATTTATGTTTTATGTATTGTATAATTTTGTAATGACCCTTTGAAAGCACTTCTGTTGATTTACTGACATAAAAATATCTAAAATAAAATAAAACATTGTTTCAATAAAGTACACACGAAGTAGATGTTTGTGAGCCTTTAACTCAGCTGTACAATTCAGAAAAAACTGTCTTAGAGAATAACAATTCAGGTTAAATGAATTTTAATCAGTGTGGGTTTAATAATAGATGTAACTTGATCCATTTGCGATTTAAAAAGATTGAGTCACATATCTGTGCCTAAAGTTTCATTTAAGGCATTTTGATCCTYCTGCTCCAAAATGGGAGTTCATGCAGAGACGTAACATCAGGATACCTCACACCAAACTCTCCTTCCTGAACAATAAGCATTTGTTGTTCGCTGGCATTTCCACCTAAAAAAGATAAAAAAAAAATCAACATTTAAATCTGTTTTAAAAGAAAATATGGGTTATCATATGAGCTGAATACTTACTATTTTTTCAAGGAATAAACCATGTTTTTGGGCTAAGGAGCTGATAAAAGAAATATCCTTGAGTCCCCACTCTGGGTTCCTGCAAAATAAAATTGTTTCACTTCCTGTATTATTTAGCTAACTAAAGACTTGAACATATTTTCTTTGCATGTGTTCTGTACCTCACTAAGCTTTAAAAGCAAACATTAAGCAGTTATTGTGTAACAAAACACCACCACCTAGTTTCTTTTGAACATCAGACCCCACCTCCCAACTTTAGGAGTCAAAACAGTGTCTTACCTCTGCCGTAAACTGTAGTCAAAGTCAACATTACTCTGAGGGGTGATCTGACCATTCACTGCATACGGCTGAAAGAATAAGTCATATAGTGGTTATAACTGCATTTTATGTTGATAACAGCACAAAATRTTTTTAACTCACCCCATATGTCAAAAGAAGACCCTGCGGCTTCAACAGCGCTGCAGCCCCTTTGATTAAACCCTTGAGAAAATAAATAAATAAAAATACAGCTACAACTTTAGGATGGAATCATGTTACATGAACTGAGTGATTAACAAAAAAAAAATCTGTTCCTCTTTTATAAATTTAAAAGWATATTCTACAAAGCTTCTGACAGTCTTGAGAGGAGAAGCAGTGTAAATACACTCTCAAGTTTTCTCAGCAGATTTTTYTTTCAAATAACAGAGAAAGAAAATGAGCAACAAGGGCTCTGATACATTTAAAAATAGTCCCTTTCAATAGCATTTCAGCAGAACACTTAGTATGTGTAGGCTTTTTTTTTTCTACGCCAACATTTATTCATTACAGAGATGGTTTAACTGGAGAGGTGAAAGACATTTGCTGGTTATCAAATTCASAATTCACCTCATTATTTGCAAATAATTGTAAAAGGTCCCTATGTTTTATTCATAGACTCAYGTTTAACAGGGTTTAGAATCAGACCTTAAACCATGTTCTAACAAAGCCTTTAAYCTTTAATTAGATGATATGTACAGTAACATTTACATGTAATGTTTAACTTATTTGTACCTCTGTACAAGCCATAGGAGAAATATGGATCATGTTGATGTTGAGCACCAGGTCCAGGCTCTCTGGCTGAATCCCTCCCCAGTACTGATGAGGCTGAGAAGCATCCAGGTGGATGGCAGGCTGCACGTTGTTTAGCTTGTAGTGAGCTCTGTACGCTTCTATACTGAGAATGGAAACAAAAGACTGTTTTTTTCCCCCCCTCAGGCTCAATAAAACAAAGAGCACGTGACCAGCAACACACACGTTTACATACATACATACATACATACATACATACATACATACATACATACATACATACATGCATGGATGGATGGATGAATAAATAAACAAATAATTGCATTTATACCAAAGTTAAGGCCAAGCTTTTTTTGACCTAACTTTATATGAACAAAGGTTAGCTTGTTTACCTGGTAAGAGACTGGCGGTCATACTCGGAGGGTTGCCAGGTTATGTTCCGCAAAGCTTGTGCGAAGTGAACGACGTGCTGTCCGGTACCGGAGGAGACCTCCAGAGCCTGCAGGGGTCTGCCGGGGTTCACGCAGTCCCGGAGAACCGCCAGGATGGGGTCCTTGTTCCTCTCTGCCGCGGCGGCGCTCAGCATCGTGCCAAGACCCTGGTATAATTGTCGACTTGCGCGGAATAATCTCTGTAACCACTCCAGCTGCCTCGGCTAAAGTCAGAACGCTACAACAAACACGAATGTTTTGTTTTTTAGTAGATATGTGTCGACTTCCGCATTGCGTCACGTGTCTAGCCTTAGAGCCAATCAGAACACGGGGCGGGTTCGAGTCCTCCTGCTCTATCATAAAACTGAAAACAAATGAAAAATACGCGTTTAACCCAAAATAAACTTTACATTTTAAAAATCTCACGTCAAAAAAATGTATATTTGAAATGTTTTATGTTTTATATTACATATTAATAAGCACTGAGGTCAAACGAAATGCAAAAAACTTTTCACATAAGTTTATTATGGGAAAATAATATTCAGATTTATAATCTCTCACAAGATACACAAATTTTCTCACGCGTAAACATTCAGTAAAATTCGAGAGCTGCACAAAGGAATGTAATAATTTAAGGGTTTAATATGAGCAAAAAAGAGGTGTAAATAAATAAAATCAAAATGGAGAAAATATTTGCAAACACAAACAGCATAAATATGGTTGTCATATTGGCAGAGAAAAAGTAAAATAAATTATTAAACCATTTACCAAACAAAATAATTATGGAGAAAAAAAAAAGAATACAACAACCATTTCAAAAGAGAACCAGAATGAGAACATTCAACTGGAACTGACTAGATCTGCTTTTGTCTACATAACTTTTTTATTAAACACACCAATAAAATTAATTTTACAATCATGTAGTCTGCAGGGAACAGCTTATATACGTACACACAGTATAATAAGGTGTGTTTGAATTGATGTGATGAGGAAATAATACCTGAACACACATGAGGGCTGTTTTTATGTGGTTGTAAGCAGCTGACTCTTTCCTTCAAACCCAGCTGAATGYTCTTCCTTTGGACTTTCCTCATTTTCAGAGGTAAGCAGTGTTAGTGGCRTCTTCTCAGCAGTTTCTTGGCTCTCAACGAGAGAGCTTTGCACCGGTGATGGATTCGGACAGAGTAACGTCTGACCGATGTCCAGGACGTCTTGGCCAGTTGTTGTTGTGACCTCAGAGTCACTGAAGATCGTGTTTGAGAAGACAGAGGTAAACGTGAACGAGGAGCCAAGAAGTGACTCCTGCACGGGAGTTTTGTGGTGTTTTGTGAGGACAGCTGCTGGATCTCTTGGAGGTTTAGCAGGAGGAACGAGCTCAGGCTCGCCGTTCTTAGAGGCCGAGTCTCGTTCTTGACTCTGAGTCGGCGTTTCCTGCTGTGCGCCGCTCTCTACGGGCTCGGCCTTAACCGTCACCCTGCAGTCGCTGCTGACACTGGAGCGTCGAGATGAGCCCTCGGCTGTGGAAATGACACTGCTGGAACGGGGGAGATTTTTAGGGGACCTGAACGTGTTCAGTCGCCCTTCT
Source organism: Austrofundulus limnaeus (assembly GCF_001266775.1). NCBI lineage: Eukaryota > Metazoa > Chordata > Actinopteri > Cyprinodontiformes > Rivulidae > Austrofundulus > Austrofundulus limnaeus. The sequence continues at coordinate 623,427 of NW_013952468.1, forward strand.
TTTACGAGAGGGGTGGAGAAGCAGTTGAGGCAGCCAGACATTGAGGACGATTTGCCCTGAACGTACAGAACTGTGATTGGTGAATAAGCAGAAGCTCGGATACTTTCATTTTTTAGGCTTATCCCGTTAAGATCTGAATTAACTTTTCCTGCGCCTCCAGAATCTGATGAGCGACGTGCCACCTTGCCTTTTGACCCCCTTCGGATGGTTCTGGTACCTCTTGTGAGCCAGAAGTCCTGAGAGAGCCCGGGATCTTTCTCTTTTTGTACAGGCTGGRTTTCTGAGCTCTGGCTGCTTGCAACAGGCTCAGTAGATGGTTTCTCTTTGTGCTGCTGCAGCTTTATATGCCGTTGGGGGSTGGAGGCATCACAAGGTGGCTGGAGGGAGGAGGAGTTCTGTGTTGGGGGCTTTTGGAYGGGACTGCTGCCGTTTGACCACGGCTCATTTTCCAAGCTCAAGCTGAACTCACTGCTGCTTTCACTCTGGGCTCGACTATGGACTCCATTCGGCCCTGGAAAAAAAATTAGAATCCCTTTAAAAAGTTAAAAAATAACCCAATATAAAGAGAAATAAATCTTTTTTTACAACCCCACTCCCAAAAGGTAGTTTTGTCAAAACTACTTTTTGTCAAATGTAAATAAGGGATGTAGAAAAGAATGCAACTATCACAAAAGTTTTATCCACAATAAAGCGTATAAACATGCCAAATGTTCAAACTACATTTTGTACAGGTTTATGAATAAAACAGGGTAAGTATTAAACTTTACTGCAGTAACACACCTCAAAAAAGTGGAGACAGGGTCATGTTTACAACTGTCACACATTCCACCTTCTTTTAACAACAGTCTGTAAACGTGTAGGGCCAGAGGAGACCAGTTGCTGCAGTTTTTGAAGGTGAATCTGGTCCCATATGAAGGATTCTGCCCACAGTTCTGGGGTCTCATTTATAAAGGATTGCGTGGAAACCATACTAAAAGTGAACGTACGGCCAAAAGGCGGAAATGGCGTACGCCAAAAAAAATTCAGATTTATAAAACCATACGTACGCACGTTTCTGCGCATCTTTCATTTATAAATCACAGCTGCACGTCAGAGTTTGCGCACGAGGTCCCGCCTCAGGTTCTACCCTCTACACGCCCACACTCAACCATAAACAGTCAATGYAAAGTACCTCATGAATGTTAAGATGTATTTAAATCAGTCAGCTGATCAATGCCAACAAAARTGATTGGTTCAGACCCGCTCCGTTGTGCGTCTGGAGGATGACAGGTGCTGACTGACAGCTGCTCACGTGAACAGAATGTCTGTAACTGACACAGATTTCCCTCATTTTGATTTAGAGTAATCTAACGATTTTTATAAAAAATAAAAATAAAAAATCTCAGCTTCAAATTAATTTTCCATCAGAGCCTGCAGGACGATAAAAACAATAAAAAATTAAATAAAATAAGTCAGGTAAAATTAGGAATAAGTCCCCCGCTCTTCTCCTCGTCCTCTCCCCCTCCTGCCTGCTCTGTTACCCGCGGCAGACCCCCGCCCCGCGCGCGCACGCACACACACACACGAATGCACGCATCCCCCCCGCGTGCGCGACAAACACGGACTGGATACACACCCTGCGTGTGTATCCAAAGCTTTTGCTGTCCTGCTGTTCTTATCGGGGAGGGGTCTGTGTGGGTYRGGGTTRTCTGAGGAGGAAGCAGATGAATGGAGTTGCGCACGGGAACTTTTATTTAAGTCTGATTATGAAGGTAAATTAAATCTCTGACAGTGATCATTAAACAGCATGGCTCTAATTCTTCACGTCACCATCTGTGTCGCAGTTTCACGTCTCCAAAATGAGCGTACGCATGGGYCARADCTGGCGTGAGGCACCGCACATTTTCACGTCAAGTTTGGATTTTATAAATCACAACCTTGGCGTAAAAAGTGGCGTACGCAAGTTTCTGGGCTCAAATTGTGCGTACACCAGTTTTATAAATCCGACCCCAGGTCTTTGCTGGGTGGGATCATATGTACTAAAACATGGATGTACCTTTCTTCACTGATGGTGCCTGTGCAGACGTGGAAGCTGATTCAACCTCTCTAAAACACTCTTTTTATATTTTTAGTCCCCTTACTGACTTGTTGCCAGTGAACCCAGTTTAATGCAAAACGCTCTTCCAAATATTTTTATTATACCACAGACTTTTGGTGCCTCTGCCCCAACGTTTTTGAGACCTATTACTGTCATAATATTCAAAACTACATTACTTTTTAAATTAAAAAAAATCCTTTAAGTTAACATTTGATATGTATTTTACTATATGTGAAAATTTAAAGATTTGTAAATTAATGCATTCTAATTTTTTTTTAATTCTCTCAKTTGTATCATATTTCTAATTTCCAACAGGGAGCAGCAGAGTAAAGTCTTCCTCAACCAGTTGTTGGCCTCTGTGATCAGCCAAGAGATTAATTTAAAAATAAGGTCATGACTACAATTTGAAGAGCTGACCCTAATTCCCGAGCTGGCTACACATCTGCATGCTGAATCCTCTGAACAAATATCCAGAAGGTTTTACCGTGATTCTGCAGCTTGTCGCCGTCCTCGCGTCCAGCTGGCACCGTGCTGCCGTTCCAATCTTTGACTGCAAGGCATAAAGTGAAAAATCACTGAAGTGGTAGACAGAAAAGGATGTTTTGACATGAAAAAGCGTGCACGGTTTGTTGCAGTTTCTACACGTTATTCTACTTCGGCATTAATGAGGATGAAATGAAACAGGAGGTGGTTTTTGAAAGCTACCTGTCCCCCACAGYGCAGAAACATCTGGAACAGTGTCAGTGATGGAGCTGTGAAAACGGCTGGATGGCAGAGTGGTGGGAGGGTGAAGGAGGGACAAAGTGGAGGAAGTAAAAGATGAAGTCAGCCGGTCTTCCTCCACCTCAGCCTCTGACGCTTCCTGCTTTGCCTCAAATGAGGGCGAGGGGTGGGATAAGCTGCTCAAAGCTACATCGATGGGTGAAGGGATGGAAGAAGTGGTGGTGGGGAAAGAAACAGGTGAAACAAAGACGATAATGAGGAACCTATTTTTTCTCTTTAATTTTAAGCGGCTCAGGCTTATACTCTAAAACTGTGGCCACTGGCAGGGCGAAGCTCATGCAGTGTCAGCGTCTTCTTGTAATGCAGCATTTTTACTTTCAGCCATTCTAATAATAGATCAGACTGGCTCTAAAACAGCCGGAACATAAAACACTTAAAGCTTGATTATGATAGGAAATAACTTGTCCTGACTGTGTGAAGTCTGATGAAATGTAGCTGGCTTTGATGGACTCGGCTGGTGTTTTACAAGCCTTACAGCAGTGATACAGGAGCTTAACCCTCTAAGGTCCATCGACGTGACACATTTAAGGGCTACTGTGACAAAAATGGCAGCGTGCTGAGTGCTTATTTCAACTGGGTTGGACAGCACAGACTTCAAACTCTATAAAAGTAGTGTTTTTATATTGTTTTTGTTTTTTATTTACTTCCAAATGAAACCAGATTTATGATAAATCATTTTCGCCATAATTTTGTGAGCAGTTTTATGCATTAGCTGCACTTTCAGTGAACGTTTTTTGACCAGGAAGTGCTTGAATGCAACATGACACCCATTTTTCCAATTTCCTGAAATGAACTACATTTCCAAAGCAATCAATAAAAAAAGTTTGTCAGCACACTTGTGGAGAACGCAAAAGAGTATTTTTGGAGATGGGAGAACGGAACGTTGTCAACATTTTGGTTGTGCTAAAATAGTTTTTAAAGGTGAAAATATAAGGGTGAATTCAAAATGAGCCAAAAACAGCTATTTAGACCCCAGACCTWAGAGGGCTACAGCACACGATGCAGGAGGGTTTGCAGTAAGAATAAAATGAAAAGGCAAGAGACGGGAAGGGCAGTCTTTCTTACACATGGAACGACGGAAGAGGAACTTGACTTTGTCTCTGTTCTTTAGCCTGGTTCTCAAATGGGGAAACTTTTTCAGGGGGGCTTTTTGACAAAGTGTGACCACACGGGACACAGACAGATGGGGATGGCAGGGAGGGAAGGAACAAGGGGAAAAAGGGAGGGCAGAGTAAATACAAATGGACAAAAAAGACACAGGGAAGAGAATGAGTTGTGCAACATTTGCTTGATTTGAAAGAGTTCAGTAGGAAATTCAAATGTAGGATTTATTATCAGCCAAAGCCTAAAAGCAAAGATGAGTGATAATGTTTCTGCTTGTGTGTCTGTCTGTCAGTAAATTGTTGCATGAAGCACTGGACAGACTTGCAAAAATCTGCAACTGATTAAACTTTAACCTGATTAAAAATCTAAAAAGTTATAACTCAATAATATCAATTTGACAGATAATAAGATAACGTTTTATGTGGACAGTTGTGAGTCATTTACAACACGTACTCTGAGTGAGGCATCCTAAGAATGTGGACAACTTTACTTTCAGGGTTTGTCCTTTGATCTTAGTCTTAGATCAGTGATCTTAGACTGAAACTCTGGCATAAAAGGTGGTGATATGTATTCCTTCAAGAAATGCTAGGCTTTTATTAACTGAATRTTATTTATAGTCAGTGCAGTCATGCACATTTATTAACAGCTCTGTGTAAAAGTTGTCAATAATAAGCACAATTAAACACAAAAGCAAAGCTATAAACAGTTCTCCAAATGATTTATTTGAAACAAGTTTAACAATTTTTTTCCTTTTCTTTCTTTATTTTGTCTCAGAAGATGTCTGTCTTTTGAATGCAGCTTTAGTTGAAGACGAAACTGCAGCTGACTCACTGATGCCTCCCTGGACCAGATGTAAACAATCTGAATCATCTGCTCGTGACGGCGGACCTGAAGAGTTTGAGAAGGTCGTACTCACTGCTGGTGTGTTGCTGTGAGACAGCTTCACCTGCAGAGGTGGAGGCGGAGCCTCCGGATCCGTCTGAGCTGATGAGGGAGCCGTTGTCCTGAGAGGAGGTCTGGGGCTCGGCCACAGCCGAGTTCGAGCTCTCGGGTCCGTGCTCACGGCTGCTGGATTTGATTAGTTTCTTGAGTTTTAGAGCTATCCAGCTTCCACGTCTGTGAGTAAATGTGGGGCGAACATAAATAGCCAAAATCATCACTATCTGGCTTTACTCAAAGTTGATCTTATCTTCTTGACAGGTTATCATTGTAGAAATCTGAGTTTGATTGGTCAGTTTAAATGTAGAGCTAATTGTATATTAAAAAGAAAACTATGACAGCCTACATACCTGCGAGAAGGTGAAGGTTCATAAAACTTGTACTGGTCCATTATCTTTTCCTCCAGCTTCTCCTTCTGCCTCCTCAAATCATTAAGTTTGTCACTGAACAAACAGAAACACAGATCATGATACTGTTTTTTTTATACAACTTACTATAAATCCAGGAAATATTAATATTAATACGTGTCTTACATATACTGCCGCTCTTCAACATGAAACATGGTCTTGCTTTCCAGGTTCTGCTCCAACAAGGTGCGGTTCTGTAACATCAGTGTCTCAATCTGAGCGAGCAGGTGGCGATTTTCTTCCTCCAGGTTTCCTTTCAGCTGGCCCAGCAACTAATTAGGGATACGTGTGACACGTAAATATGAAAACAAAAACTTTTTTTTTTCAGGTAAATCACATCACAAAGTAAATTCCACAATTAGTTTGTCTGAATATTATGTAAAGTTGACATTTTGTGCTTTTAAATCCTTCCTTTTCACAATCAAATCATCAGTTGGGGTTTTTATAAAGTGGAATGACAAAGTTTTGGTCTGAATTCCTCTTTTTTTTTTAACTTTACCTGCCCCTATTTCACCCCTTTTCTGGTGAGTGCCTCAAAGCAGCTTGTTTTGTTACTGTTCCTTTAAGATGCTTCAAGTCCCGCCCCACTCCGACTTCCGGACCGGCCGACACCAGTTTGAGAGAGGGGGTTCAAGTTTTCTTGCTTGCAGAAACATTTTATTTACAATTTAATTAAAAGATGTCGACAACAGAAGACTTGTCCATCCAGCTTTTCATGTTAGAGCCAGAGGAGAATTAAGGAGGAAATTGTAGCTGTTAAGTCCAGACCTTATTTGGTAATTCTGTTGCAGATAATTTGATGTAATAAACTCAGGAAACATCACAGAAAATAGAGAAAACAGAAAGGGCTGAAAAATATGACCCCCAACAGAGTATAAAGATAACTTTGTAGCACCAGGAGAGACTAAATTCAACTTTTATGCACTCATAAAAACTCCAAGTGCACAACAAAATGCATTTAACAGCTAAAAAAGTGGATTTAGCAAAACATTTCCCCTTTAAGAGTTGATCTGAGAGGATGGCAACAGTCTGCATGCTCTCACCTCACACTGGTTGCTCAGTTTTGTGGAGGTGATGTCCAGCTCCTGAAACTCCTTTTTGAGTTTGGAAAAGTCTGCCTCCAGCCAGGTGTGCTCCAGCTTGCTGTCGTTCAGCTGGCTCTTCAGCTGCTTGTGATCCTCGCTCAGCGCCTCGTTGTCATTGAGCAGCTGGCGGTACGTCTGGTTGAGCCTTGAAGCAGACACAGCAGTATTAACGCACTGCATTTAGAACAGTCTATAGGCCAGTGTCTGCGTTTTTCTACCAGTTTTTCTCGTCCCGCAGCCTGCCACATTCGGCTGCTGTTGTCTGATGTTGTTCTTTCTCCAGAGTCATCCTCATCTGCTCCTCCTTCAGAGTTTTCTCCTGGTCCTCAAGCTTGGTCCTCTGTTGCAACAGATTGTTGTACCTAAAACCATCCCAACAGACATGAACAGAAACATTAGAGACCTAGCTTTCCTTGAAGGAATTTATTGCCTGTCAAGAGTTCATCATGTATTGGAAAATAATGGAACTCCTTTGGTCAAATCTTGAAAATAATTGCCTCAGATTAAAAGTTAGAGAYCAGTCTCAGTTAAAGTGCCTGTGACATCAAATYYTTGTAATAAACRTGAATGCRTTTTTGGAAAGATAACATTGATAACGTATTGCAAAACAAATTTCRACTCRCTGAGATGAACGGTTGTTGAGATATTTGCATRTGAGGAAACAGGAAGTGATGTCAAAGGGGAATGTCAGCATGTAAACAGAGCGTTGTTACAAAAGCACAACAAAACAGACTGTAGAGAAGAATCTGCTGTTTCTTTAGATTATTTTTTATCGTTTTCAAAGAGAGACAAAGAAGAGTTAAAGTTTAAATAATTYTGTTCTAATAAACAGACCAGCAAGTTTATTTTATTAATGAGTTCCCCTTTGAYGTCACTTCCTGTTTCACTTTGGCTTAGCCAAATTCAAAAGAAAATAGGCCAGTTATGTGACAAAATGGGTAAAATCATGTGTACTATGCCAATTCTCTTAAGTATAAAGATGCTTTCTTTGACTTTTTGTATTTGAAGGACAGGCACGTCACAGGCTCTTTAATGCCACACCACGTTAACATKAACATCTGTAAAACTTACTGACCGTGTCTCCTCTCACCTGTCCTGTAATGATCGGTGCTCCAGCTCCAGCGTGCGGTGGGCATTTTTCAGACAGGTGTGTTTGCCCATCAGGGCCTCATATTCCATGGCTTGGCGCTCATGCAGAACCGTCAGCCGCTCGTGATCTCGTAGCAGCTGCTCGTGAGCGCCGCGCAGCTCTTCGTGTGTCCGTACAGCGCCGTCCCGCTCGCTTTCCATCCTGGACTGCTGCTGCTGCAGCTGAGCATTCTGGGCCAGGAGAGAGGCGCTCTGGGAGTTCAGCGTGGACTTCTCCACCTGCGGAGGAGGTGAGGATTAGCGGAGACTGCTCTGGAACTTGTTTTCTGAAGATTACTGCAGAGAACAGTGAGTGTGGTAATGGCACCTGCAGGTTGGCGTTGTGTGTCTGCAGGACTGTGTTGTTCTCCTGCAGTGAAGCAGCCTGCCTCTGCAGGGCCAGGATTTGAGCCTGCTGGCTGTCTGACTGACTTTCTAACTGTTTTAGTTGACCCTGCACAGCCTGACGCTCCGCCTCCAGGGTCGCATTCTGCAGATGAGGAGAACCAAGATGGGATGAAAATGAATAAACGWTACTTCTGGACAACTAGCCTGGCCCTTGCCTTCCTGCACAGTTCTGCTCAATTCTAGTTTTCCTCCACTGCWTTTCCTGTGATTTCTCCCATAGATAAGGATTTCTCTTTTAGAATTTCAACCGGGCCAATCAGCGAACAGAAGACGACGATGTCCATTTTCTGCCTGTAGTTTAGCGTAGGCAGTAGAGGAAGAAAATGAAGCCAGTCTGTGTTGAMAAGGCTTCCAAATTGAATTAAATTTGTCTCACAAAACCTGCAGCATCATTTACAGCCTGTTTTTTTTCCAGCTCAGTACTTCTCTCTTCCCAACGGATGGTTGTTTACAGAGCACGCAATTTCTGGTTAGCTTCTTAGCTTAGCTTCCTTCACGGTTCACATACATCACATCCAAACATTAGCGATTGGGTAAATCAGAGCCAATTGTTTTAAACTGCAACAAAGGCCACGCCTCCAACAAGAAATCATTTCTCAATAGCCGAGAGTCCAGACCCTCTGTATGAAGCAAAGCGAAGGACAAGGAGCTGGTTTTTTACCAGGCTAATGGACAACCTGCGTTCATTACAGATAACTAATAATGATAATAATCTTTTTACTTGTGTCAATTTTACAGAGATTTGTTGTGGTTTTCACTGGACTCATTTACAGCACGTCTTGTGTTAAAGGGATCCCCGATTAGTTGTAAGATTTATTTAATAAATATATATTTTAACTGTAAAATAAAGACTGTAAAAATACTTTAGGCTGTTTAGTTTTTATCATTTTAAAACTAAAAGTTTAAAAATATAATACACGGACGGAGGCATTTTATTTACACACAAAGCATTCTGGGTAAATGATGACATGGACAGGTGATCGGTGTGAGCGAGCTATATCCACCCTGAAGGTTAATCTTGGACAATATCTGCTGATCGACTCTTTTAAATGAAACCAGAGAGCGTTGACAGAGAGGAGAAGGTAGAAATGAYTCAGYCTGTAACTGAAAATATGGATGGAGGACAACAGAGCTGCTTCATGGAAGAAGAACCTCAGCTTAGACTGTTAGCTTTAGCTCTAGCCCCGATGCTATCACCATATATATGAATTAGCTCAGCACTACATATTCTCCTCTCGTCACTGAGGTCCTCCATCTACATGATGGAGACTGCAACTGAAAATATAGATGAATGACCTCAGTTTAGCTTGTTTGTCACGCTAGCGTCGAGCTAATACATATAAGGCAATATAGCGTCAGCGCTAGCGCAAAGGCTAACAGGCTAGGCTGAGGTTCTTCTTCCATGAAGCAGCTCTGTTGTCCTCCATCCATATTTTCAGTTCCAGGCTGAGTCATTTCTACCTTCTCCTCTCTGTCAACGCTCTCTGGTTTCATTTAAAAGAGTCGATCATCAGATATTGTCCAAGATTAACCTTCAGGGTGGATTTAGCTCGCTAGCAGCCTCGCACCGAGGACCTATCCACGTYATCATTTACCCAGAATGCTTTGTGTGTAAATAAAATGGCTCCGTCAGTGTTAAAATGTATATTTTAAAAATTTACAAAACTAAACATCCTACAGTCTTTACTTTACAGTTAAAATATACGTTTTTCAAATAAAGTTTAACGTTACAAGTAATCGGGGATCCCTTTAATGCATGAGATTATGCGAAACAATACTTTAATTATTTATAAGAAAAACAATAAGCCAACAAATCCGACACACTGCATCATGTTGCAGTTTGATTCAGCTTCTTGTCCTGACATRAACCTACGGTTCTCTCCACTTCAATGAGGCGATCTTTGAGCTGCAGCAGTTCCTTGGTGGCCTCCTGGTTTCCTCGCAGCCACTCGGTCATGGACCTGCTGGCCTCTGTTGGAGGACTGGAGCTCGATGTCGTCCACTCCTCCTCCTCCTGCCACCTCTGCTGTAAAGCCTCGTAGCTCAGCTTCAACTGTGAGAAGAAGAGGGTTGAAACACCTGGAGTCTAACAGACCTGAAGGTTAGAACTTTCCAACACGTCTTACAGCCTTCAGCTCCTGACGCAGCTGCTGGTTGAGGGAGGAGGATTCCTGCAGACGAGCCTGCAGAGCAGCTATCTTCTCATCTTTAATTTGCAGGGAGTTTTTAAGCGACGACTCCAGCTCCGATTCTAGCATCTTAAACCTGCTGTAAAGATAACATAAGAAGATTTAATGTTAAAAAACTTGATGTTTAAACGGAAACAATCAGCTCTAAGCAGCATCTACACACCTGTTATCTGCTGTTTCTTGCTGCATACTCTCCTGGGCTTTTGTCTCCTGCTCATGGCTAATTCTCTCCACTTCTCTGTCTCTTTCTTGAGTTTTCAGCTTTTCGCTCACCAACTCCTGAAGAAATGACACATAATTAGTTCTCATTCTTACATGCAACATGGCTAAAACTTTAGGCGTGTTAAGTGACTTTAGAAAAGTTTTATCTATTTCTAAATATCTATGAGAGTATTCAGTCTGTCCTCACCTGCCTGAGGGTTGTCAGGGTCTTCTGGTCAATAGCTGCTTGTTTGGTCAGTTCTTTAATGTTGCTCTCGAGTACTTTGACCCTCCCTGAAGTCTCCCTTAAACCCTCCACCTCCTGCAGTAGGAAACGAAACTCTCTTTCCAAGCTAGCCATGGAAACAGTACGGTTGTCTAAGTTGGCTTCCTGAATCTCAGCCTGGAACCGATGAAGATACATAAGCTGTAAGCTTTTTTTAAAATTCAGACTTCGGTTAGAAACTGACAGCTTTCCCAGCATTAAAAGGAAAAAAAAAAGGGTTTCTACCTGCTGCCGGAGTCGTCGATTCTCTTTCTCCAGCTGCCTCTTGTCTCTTTCCAGAGCACTGGATTCATGCTCCAGGTTCTGCTTCTCTGCTTCCACCTGCTCCAAACGTCTCGCAGAAATCCGAAGTTCTTCCAAGGAGGCCTGCAGAGTCTGGTTTTCAGCTTCCAGCTCCTGAACTTCTGCCTCCAGGCGCTGAACTTTTCGCTCTCGAGAGACAGAGGAAGGTAAAAAAAAAAATTGAACGTTCCTGTAATGTTTGTATTGTTTGTCTAATTATTTAAAGTTTAATGGACCTACCGGTGTTGTAAAGAGAAGTCTGTAGCTGCTGATTAGCTGTGTGCAGACCCCTGCATTTAACCTCCAGTCGCTTTGAATGCTTGCTGACATAAGAGGAACGTGCTGGCAGATCTGTGAAGACGTCATGACAAGGACTGCTGCTCTTTAAACGATAGGAGTGATCATCTGCTCCAACAATGCAACGCAGTGTATTGTTGGCATTCTGTAAAACATCCAGATCTGACGTCATCTTGTTAAAATACTCTGCACTGCTGTGATCTCCTGACTGTACTCCCTCCTGCGTACACAGTTCTGGATTATCTGTGAGAAAGATCTCATCCTCCAGATCTTCTCGAACAGGTTCCTGATGACAGTTTGAGTCTCCGTTCTGTGTTAGTGCAGTGTGACAGTTTTCTGTAACGGAGCAGGAGGTTTGCATGACGGAGGAGCCCCCTGTTGATGAGGTAGAGTTGTCGGGGCTGCACACCACGCGGCGGCTGGATTTGGGTTTTGTGCAGCTGAGCTCCTCGATGATCCTCAGCAGACTTTGGTTCTCTTTTTCCAGCTTCAGAATTTGACTTCGTGTTTTCTCACTGACCTCTTCACTCAGAGTTTGATGCCCTTTAGAAAAAATATACAGTTGTTGCCTTGCTGGATTTTACAGATTAAAACTAGCCAAGTGGATAAATGTGGGAAAGCCATCGAATGCTTTTACATTTATGTTAGATTTGCCATTGTCTTAATTACAGTAAATAAAGTATGACTTTTGCTGCAAAGAAGGTGGAAATTTGAGCCGTRAACAATAAGATAAGCACGGTGTTGAGGCACCAAGCTCATCTAAAAATCCTTTTATTTAAAACAGAGTTGAGTTAGGTGTTAGAAACCTTTTCATTTTCATATAAATAGAAAAGCAAAGTGTATAGAGATAATTTTCTTTTTTATTGTTTAATCAAACAGTTTAGTTTCAATCAAAATTTCAACCAAAAAAATATTTTTTTTCAACCAAACAAAAAAGCAATTTCTAAAACATAATAATAATAATAAAGAAAAAAATATTAAAAAGTTTTGGCAAAACAATTTTATTTTATTTTATTTTTTTGCATGCCAGAAATCTTTGGTTAAATCTCAAACTTTTGGTTGAAGCTCTAAGTTTTTGGTTGAACTCAAAAAGGTTTTGAACTCAGAGAACATGAACAACCGGGGGCAGGGTCTAACCCCGGATTTACACTACATGCGTCTCCGCTCCGCTGCGTTGCGGTGCGCAGGTTGCAGCTGTTCGTTTGTGTCTCAATTTATACAGACCCGGTCCGACAGAGAGTGTGGAGGAAGGAGATYGCGCAATAAATTCAGTGATAAATGTGGAAGTCACAGCAAAAAATAATTAATTCTGTGAAAGACGAACTCCAAACACAGCTGAAAACATTGACATAAAGGCTTCTGGTATCTATGTTGAAACTGTCTCGCTGTCGTCTTTCTGAAACTTCTGATTTCAAAATAAAATCCACGTGTATCGTGTGTGCACATATGCTTCATGCTACATGTTTCCATCTGCTTCCCAAACCGAATGATACATTCTGCCAGCATTTGTCTAGAAATATATCCATATATTTATTAATATAGCTGGGATTTCGCCATTATTCCGACAAATTATCCCACCTAATAGTGTCTTATTTTGAAAATACGGATGTTGTGCTAGTTTCTTTTCCTGTTGGTGTGACGTAATCTTTGAAAATTGACTCCGGCGCAGCTCCGGCATTTGGCAGAAATGGAATTGGATCTAACTTTGCCGGATCACCGTCTGCTCACCGCCACTGTGCGCAGCCAGTGTAAACACTCTCATTGATTAGAATGGATACGTATTTGCTGCGGAGGTCGGACCGGAGCGGAGCGGAGCTGTAACGCATGTAGTGTAAATTAGGGGTAAGGAGGAACTATGTAAGACGTGTTCCTATTGGTTAGTACGGACTGAAGTGATTTCCTGGTGCACCYGCTTCGAATGTTGTCAATACATTAAATTGCCGTTATTAGAGGTRCAAGATGAAATCACTTCTGTCTGCTTAAGTCAGATACTAGCCACAGAATCCCACCGTTCTCACCATGAGGGGCTTCTGTGCTCTTGGAGAGCTGCTCCAGCTCCCAGCCCAGGTGTTGGGATTCCTCCATGCTCCTCCTCTGAGCCAAACACAGAGCCAGGTTCTCCTCCTGSAGCTCCTTGATGTGCCTCATATCCGACTCCTTGTCCTAAAATCACAAACTAGCCTTATAAGTACGAGGAGAACATTATTCTTACTTTCGAACAGACAAAATACAAGATGAATTTGTGTACCTGCTCCATGTCATGGATCCGAGCCTTCAGCAGCAGATTGTGCTTTTCTAGAAGGTGGATTTTATCTGTTCGAGTCCTCCAGCCTTCCAGCTGCTCCTCCAGCACCTCTTTGGTCTCTTGCAGCACCCTGTTGTCCTCTTTTAGCTCCTGACATGACAAACAGACACATACAGTTCATMTACACACTGAAAATTACTCTAGACAATATTGTATATACTTCATCTGCATATCTTACTCTAGATAATAAAAAATAAAACACATCTTTTGCATMAAATGTTGCAATCTTATCCACAATAAATTAAACTCATCCATTAGTCATTTCCTAAGTGTAGCTAAAATTAAACCCTGACAAAAAAAAAAAATGAAAGCTTCAACCTCCACTTTGGTTTTGTAGAACTCCATCTTGTGCAGCTGCTCCCTGTAGCGTCCGATTTCGCTCTCCAGCTTGTCTGCCCTGATGGCTCGCTCTCTCAGGACGTCCAGCTCGTCCCGATAGGTGCGGGCGGCACGGGCRTCCACGAGCAGCTGGGAGTTCTGGTTCAGGTCCACATGTTAACAGAAATGCACTTGTTTTTTTACAGTCCCTTTAAGAGCCTCTCAAAAGACTATCATTTAAAATTGAACTATTTATTATGATGTGCACGGATTAAACCTTCAGCCTTCAGTTTCACAACTTCACACTGAGATGACGCTTCAGTCTGACAGCGCACGTCTTCTGAATACATGTTTTATGTATTGTCGGCAGACTGGGYTCAGTTTGTTGAAGTTTTATTAATTTCAGGTGTTGCAGTTTAGAAAAATAYTGTCACTAATGATTATCAGTCTGGGTACGTTAGAAGGAAACATTATGCTACAACCGCACACAAACAGGTGTTTACATCCTGGGTTTTCTATTCGGACACTGACTGAATGGTATGTGCATATGTGTATGTATAGATATATGTATATGTGTATGTGTATATATATGTGAAAGTGTATGGATATGTAGGTATGGGTATGTTTATGTGTATGTATAAATTTATATATGTTCATGGGTATGGTTTTCAGCAAGGCTATAGTCATTATAATTATATAATTATGCATTTTTGTTGCTGTGGTTTTGTTATCTTTGTTTTTGTAGGTGTGGAGCCAAGATGTCGGGTGTGCTGTCCTGTGTTTTCTTAACATATATTTCACATATCTTCTAATCTCTTTCACTCTTTCTCGTTACATTTCACTTTTTTCTCTCTCTTTCTTTTTCTCCTATTAAAAAAGCCACTGATGATGAAGAAGTTAAGATACTAATATTCAGATATTCAGTTCTGCTTTCTACTGAAGTGGCGAAAAAAAAAAAGAGAAGGAAACATTATGCTAAAAGTAGCTGTGATTTAGTTTATTTCTGACTTCGTACCTCCTGCTGGATCCTCTTCAGTTCTGTCTCCATGTTCTCCAGCTCATGTCTGCAGTCGAGCATCTGTTCACTCTTCTCCTCTCTGTGGTTGTACCATCAGCCAGATGTTGGTGTTAATGAGAAATTCAAAAGGAAAAGGCTGTTAGTGCCACAAAGGTTCAGTGTACATTTCTAGTGTTGATGTAAAACTTCAAACATGATTTTATCCTCTTCTCCATAAACTCATGATAGATTTTTATTACTGTCAAAACATTAAAGACATTTTTAATACATGAAATAGCAGCAGCAGTCCAGGTCATGAAAAGTGCAGAGTTAAGCCCTGCCTGATGTCTCTGTGTGAAACGGTGTTCCCTTAGAGGCAACCGTTTGTGAACCAGGATGTTTTATTCTTCCAACAAGAGGATAAAACATCAGCAATGACTGGATGGAGAGCAGCACTGTAACTGAGACCTGATTGGATCAGGGTTAATGCATGTGTGTGGTGCAATGCAAAGCAAATGTGGGTCAGTGGTAGAGCACGGCAGTGAAACCTGCCAAGCAGGCAGCAATGTGGGCCAAACTCTGCAGGGCATCTCTTATCCTGGATTACTCTCTCACTGCCTCTCATTCTCTCTCTCTCTCTACTGGCAGCTACACAGAGGAGGAGTCCACAGAATTATAGTTTTTAACAATGTAAATAAAACATAGATGATATAAAACTGCAAAACATGAAGAAAATCATGGAGAGAAAAATAAACAAAAGACATTTTAGAGTTTTAATCATAAAATTATAGTAATCATAAAGGTTACAAAATGAAGTTTTARTGCGATAAAAACTATGATGCAGTCCTGTGCTGCTGCATTTCACTAAGTTTTATGATTATTAAAATCTTACGATTATAAACTTCAAAGGATCACATGAAAATATTCTGAGAATAGAAATATAACAAATAAAGTGAGTTAAAGTGTTAGAAAAACGTTTTTGTTTTTTAGTGAAAAAACTTGTGTAATTTATTTTGTTGTATTTTGTATTTTTATCAGTAGCTTTAAGGCATCTTTACAAGCTCCGTTAGCTTCGAACATCTAACATCAGAATGATTTCTTCTTTTTGTCATCACAAGATCCTTTAAAGCTAAATAAATATGGTATTAGAGGACCAGCACTATAGTGGGTATCTAGCTATTTGAAAGATAAGAAACAAGTTGTTCAAATAAAAGAAGCTCTGAACTCTGTAACATCACATGTGAAAAATGTACATATTTAAGAGAATGATAAAAGTTAGTTATTTGAAGAAATATGGAAARGCARAATGTGAATGTATGTAKGTATGTATTGTATGTATGTACATATGTATAGTTGTTTGAGCTGATGTTTTTATTTAACTTTGTTTTTTGTAAATTWCTAATGTTTGAATGTATTTTTGGGATAATAGCGGCAGATTTTTTTCTTCTTTCTGCTGCCTTTCATTTTATTTGATCTTTGATTTGTACATTTTTATTTTCTATTGTATATAGTAATTTTGTTTTTAATGAAATGAATAAAAAATAAATAAAAAATGCATATTTATATTTAATATATCAATAAAGTAAATATAAAATATTATTTAAAACAGTACAGATTGATGGAAATGTCAAACTATTCTGTTTCATTAAACGCACACCGTGTCTTAAATCTGAAGCTCATTCCTGTAGGTTTAAAGATAATAAATCTCCTCCATGTTTTGAGTTCTTACAGTTCTTGTCTGAGTCGTCTGATCTTTGCTTTGGAGTCAGCCAGCTCCACCCCCAGGTGTTGTGGCGTCCCTCTCTGCTGCTGTTGCATGCTGGGAGAAAAGCTATCAGGTTGTGGGGCGGAGGGGTTCCCAAGCAAAGTCACAACTCCTTCTTTCTCCTGCGTTAGATCTGCTATAGTCTGCAGAGAAGAAGAAATGAGAACTGAGACACTTCTCATGTCTGCTGATGCACACTTTGCATCTATAACATAGTAAACAAACTGAAACTAAAACCTCCAGATGTGCGTCTCTCTGGTCCAGAAGCTGTCGGAGGAGTGAGGCCATGTTCCTCAAAACGGTTTCCATCTCTTCTGGTTGCATTTCATCAGACTCCAGCCACTGTAGGTCCAACACGTTCTCCTGACTGTGGGTCAGCTGTAAAACAGCAGAAATGAATCGGCTCCGTGGATAACGAGTGATTCTCTGTAAACACGATAACAGCACGACAGCGCAGTGTAGAAAAGCCCGGTACCTCCTGAATATGAGCAGCTATTGCAGCTTTCGTTTCAAAGTCAAGTGTCTGGATCCTCTCGATGTACTCCTCCTTCTTCTCACACTGAAAAGAGGCCAGCATCAGCACTTAACATGCAGTAAAAATGAAATAATATGAATATGATCTACCTGGACTGCACATCCCAACAGCAGCAGCAAAAGTTTCTTCATTTCATCCAGGCTTTGTTCTACACAAAAAGCAGAAAACTCTAGTTATGAGCTGAATTTTGTTTACAAATATTTTCCCCTTTTAAAAGCATTTAAATTTTCTTCAAAAACATTATTTTTGCGAATTTTAGCAACTCAGTTTTAGCTTATTCAGCAAACATYCGCAGTCATTCAGCATTTACACACAAAATACACTTTTTCTAGTTGCAGTTAAAAGATAAAAATTGGATAAAACTCTCCAGTATGTTACATTTAGCAGCAAAAGACACACAATCCTTTCTGCAGATGATTAGCATCAGTGGAAGCACTCGACATGCTTTCAGCTGCAAACTAAGGCAGAGAGTCGTGTGAGCGGGTTTTAAAAAGCCTACCGCAGTAAGGAGTGCTGGCGAGCAGCAACACGTCTGGCAAAGGAATCACGATTAACTGTCTCAGATGATCCTACAGGGAGAAAAAAGGAGAAACAGAACAGAGAGGTGGTGGAAATCAAGGTATGCACAATTTGGCTAAAGTGAAATAGAGATGAGAGAAAACTTGAACTCCTGCCAAAGTAATTCACTAGATATTGTTGTGTGTGAGTGTGTGTGTGTGTGTTCAGCTYGTAGCGGCATCCACAACACATGTATAGATAAGATGCCAACAAATGTGTGCTAAAGGGTGCAGCCTGTTTCCCTGGTGCAGAGCTGAATCCTTCCAAAAGTGAAGCCTTGTTTCAGGGCTATAGGTGCTTAGATCCATGGATGTGGAACTGCTGGCGAGTGTGTGGGAAGAATCTTAATGGTGACAATTACTATTCATTTAGCATTTGATGCTGAATGGTGCAGTGTGCTGTGACAGTCCCAAATACTTTGAGTAACCATCAAAACAAAAAGTTTCATTTAGCTCGTGCTATAGAAATACACTCCTGTATATCAGATGCACTTTGTGTTCGGAGCAAATGAATCTCATCCTGACAAACAACACAGCTGTGCAGCTTTATCATGTTCGCTTTGAGCATGTTGACACAATCGACAGGCCACCGGCTGATCGATCCCGATACGCCTCTGCAGCAGCTTCTGTGAGCCGTTTTGCAAACTCACCATCCTCCAGCTCCTCTCATTCAAACTGTGCTCGAATGAATCAGTGCTCGTCACAGAGGCTGCTGTTTCTTGTGCTGTGCAGAAATTTATGCTGCTTTTTTTTTTTTACTTTTCTTCATGTTAAATTACAAGCAGGTCTCAGAACCAAACCAAAACACTCAAATTAATTTATCGGACTTTTTACTGCTCACACAAATGTAGAAATTGCACGAGATGTTTGCTTTTTAAATCAGTGGTCTTCACTAGACTACCACTTAGGTCTAAGTTGAAACTATTTTTGCTTTTCAATAACAGATGGATTGAATTTTCTTCCACTGAGCCTTGAAGTAACCCAAAATAAACAGCAGCACTTACTTTAAAAGATGTTCTAAATGCATGGTTTTCAATAAGAGCCATTCTTAATGCTCAAGTTTCTCAAAGATGATTTAAAACCTGAGAAACAAACGGACAAATCAAGGTTTTAGCCTCACTGATTCAGTGAGTCACTCTGTCTCTCTGTGGCTCTGACTGCAGCTTTACCTTCTGTGTTCTGATTATACAGATGTTTGCATATTTAGGCCACACGTCTTAAGAAATGTGTGCCAACACGGAACTGTAGCAGAATCCAAAATATATTCCCAACCTGATTTAAAAAGAGATTATAAGGTTTGAAACATAGATGAGAAAACAAGAAGAACAAAAAAAAAAAAAAAACAACAACAAAAAACAAAACAAAGAAACACTCACCAGATAATAAGTCTTGATTTGTTGAACAAGAAAGTTCAGACTTCTGATCTTCTGACTCGGATCTTTGCAGATGTTTTTGGCACCTTGAGGTGCAGCTGAGGGATTTCTAAAAACGGAAATCAATATAAAACAGGGCAGCACAATGTTAGAACATGTGCATCTGTAAAATTAGAAAACAAGACAGGCCTCAACAAAACAAAAATACATCAAAMGGACATCTTCGTCTTCTACAACTTATCCATGGTCGGGTAGAACAACAGGTCCAGGAGAGTAACCCAGAGATCCTCTTCTCAAGAARCACTCTCCAGGTCCTGGGAGGATATATCCCTCCAGCATGTTCTGGGTCTGCACTGGGGTCTCTACCCAGAAGGATGTGCACAGAAAACCTTCAGACGAAGGCTTCAAGGAGGCAGAAGCTAAACCACCTCAACTGACTCATATGATGCMGAGGAGCAGCGGCTCTGCTCCAGGTTCCCCCCAGATGATGGAGCTCCTCAACCTGTCACCTGTCTCACCCTACGAAGGCAGCTTATTTCAGCTAATTGTATCTGCGATCATGTTATTTCAGTCATAATCTMCAACTCAAGAGCATCGGTGAGAGTTGGAACCATTGATCTATATTACTGGATTGGATTCGCGCTGAAATGACAAAAGACAAATTCTTCCAGCTGGTCATAAAATAAATGTGGTCGGCCCCTCCACCACTTAGCTTATGAAATGTACGGTGGAGGGAAAAAAAAGTTACAGTTTTTTACTCTGACATATAATCACAAACTACAGGATATACCATACTGACTGGACAGAACATCAGTACCAGTAATATCTACACAGTTCAGTCTAATAATAGTAAAGGTAATTTTACTGTTGTCCATTATATTTACCTCTCACAATGTTATCCTAACATAATAACACTATTAATAAAAAATATATAATAATTTGTTGGAACAGCAAATCTGTCTTGATGTGACAGAAAGGGGCTTCTACTGTAAATACGTTCGCAAAAACCTATAATAAAAATTTCCCAGACTGCTTATAGATTTATCTCGAGCAAATACATAGTTTTTACATATCACAACATCGGCAATTTTCTCAGCTTTAATTTAAGCCATATTTTATAGAAATCAGATAAGAAATGAGGGTGCTATGAATATTTCTGTGACAGACTGCATCCCGCATTGAAACTCTGTTTTGCTGACATGACTCAATGCATAGCAATGGCTCCTATGACGGCGCGTCGCTAGCTATRGCGGCTATAGGCGATGTCCAATCCAGTAATATAGATCAATGGGTGGAACAAACAGACTAGTAGCCTTCAGTAGACTGGAGCAACGCCCTCATTACTGTTGATGATCTGTCGATCCATCTCTTGCTCCATCCTATCGTCACTCGTGAACAAGACGCCTCTGAGAGCAAACTACAAGCTGGTGAAAATCTTGGCRAAGAACTGGCCATTCATCCCTAACTTTAGCCTGTGTGACATCATTCTTCCAGACTGGAGTGTCTTTGAGTTAAACTGGTGTGGCATTTCCATTTTCCACTCCAGAGCAGCGCTGCAGCTGCAGCGTTGGGCCGTTGTATCGACTCCACTGGAGTCCTGAGGTGAACTGTCAAAGTGTGACTCGCTGACCACAGTGGTGTTTATATGTAGGTCACACTTTTTTTTTGCTCGGTGTCTGTGCAGCGAGATATGTTACCAAGAACACACAACATTTAAACCCTTTGATTCAAACACACACGGCAYGTCAACATACGTGTGACTGGATTGTGCGTCATAAACCTGCACGTCTCCTTTTTTCATGCTATTTGTTCTGTTTCCAGCTACGCCCAACTGCCACTAAACAGCAGGCCCTAATCCCCGGAGGGTCTCCCAATCTGGGAGATTATCCCGCCTCGTCCCCTCCCTTCATCGCAGCATTGTTTTTGAATTAGGAGCTGGTCACTGTGGTCATGAGGGTGGGATAAGTGGGATGAAGTGTTGATAACTTGGGGGTGGCTAGACGGAATCATCCACACTGTCGGCTTCCTCTCTTCCTTTGCAACACCTCAAACTCAGGTGTTATTAAAAAGAGTTTTGCTCTTTCATGAAACACACCCAGCCTCAGACAGTTTGTTAAGGATGGGGGTAAAGCTGTCAGAACAGAAGGCAAGCAAATTATAATCTCTTAAGTAGCATCTATGATGTCCTTTTAGGTTTGAGCTTGTTTTTCTTCAACCTGACACTGAAAATCAAATTTAAAATTTTCTGAATAAGCTTTAAGTGTTGAGGAAGTGATCTTTAAAGATTAAAACTGATCACAAAGATGCTCTTTATTACTGCGGAGTGACAATGACAGCACTGTTGGTGCCTGGATAAGAATCATGTCATGTTGAGACAGAGCTGCAGCTATTTTTGATCAAATCATGAAAACAACGCGGAACAGCTTGTATTRTGAGACAAACGCTCAGAGTATTTGTTGTGTATGACTCTCAGCTACTACCTCATCATGAAATGTTTGGCTAACACTGGCACCTCTGCACAAACCGACTTACATCTGAGCCATTATCTCATTCAGAACCACTCCATCCAGCAGGTCCGAGAAGTCCAAATGAACGCCTCCATCATTTGGAAGGAATGTCTTCACCTAACAAGAAAGATGCAAGATGTTAGAGAGATTTTATAATCTCTGCAAGAATCACAGCCTAAAAGTTCTCCTTTTATACTTACCCAAGTGACAAGTGGGCTGAGCATGAACTGATCCAGGGAAGGCAGAAAAACTCCACTTTCCATCTTTGCCTGTGAGATTTATTTGTTTATTTAGTCCCAACAGCAATTGTTTCAATCAGGACAGCAAATGAGAGCTCGTCCTTTTCCCAAAACGGATGCAAGCTTGCAGCAGGTCCAAAACATCTCATACAAAGTTACAGATTTGCTCGGTCGCAGCTCCAAAACATCCCCGCATTTAGTCCGGCGACATCACAGAAACACACTCATCCCTGTCCAGTCATTTGGTGCAAAGGCATCAAGCCCTCCTCCTCCTCCTCCTCCTCCTCCTCCTCCTCCACTCAGCCTCCCTGCGCCTCACACACAGAGGGAGAGAGCAAAAATACCAAACTCCTTTTCTAACAATGTAGTCTTAACTGAATTAAACTAAATGTTCCCGGTCTTCAGGCTTGTATTTTAAAGCTAGCTACAGAAACATGTCTTTATCATTGATCTATTACTGCCGTGGCGACTCCCCACCTGATCACAATTCCCCACTTCCGCTTTTGTAAGCGGGCTAAAAAATGGTAAACATATTTCGTAAATTAAAACAAAATATATAGCCTTTTCTTCTTTCTTCACAAGAAAATATAACCTCTTGGACTGCCCTCGAAAACGACAAATTTGTTTTTAAACACAAACGTAAAATACTCACTCTACTAAACTTTGGCTGCTGAGTGATGCAACAGCGCCATCTGGTGGTGAGAAGTGGGAACACTCCTAATTTTACCTTGCAAAAACAAAGTTTTAAACAAATCTAACTAAGGTTAAGTTTTAGTTTATTCATAAAAGAAAATATCTGATTTTTAACTATTCTTGGCCCAGACCTCCCTTGAAATATAGATCTCTCATCTCAATTGGATTTGCCTTGTTAAACAAAGAATAGCCCATTTAAAAATATATACTTTATGCATTTTATTTTTTGATAAACCTTTTTCTGTACTAACACAAAGCGTACAGGTACAACCAAAGGAGTCATAGTGCATCAGGTTAAAAAAAAGAAAACTTTTGCTTTAAATTGAACAATTCAGGTGCTGTTTTTAAAGGTCCTTTCAAGTAAACAAGTTTCACTTTTTAAATGGAATTACTGAAATAAATCTACTTTTTCATGATATTCTAATTTTATGACCAGCACCTGTATATACTTTATGCATTTTATTTTTTGATAAACCTTTTTCTATACTAACACAAAGCGTACAGGTACAACCAAAGGAGTCATAGTGCATCAGGTTAAAAAAAAGAAAACTTTTGCTTTAAATTGAACAATTCAGGTGCTGTTTTTAAAGGTCCTTTCAAGTAAACAAATGCTGTGATTCTAATTTATTACAGTCTTAAACAAACACATTAAAATACGTATTGAACTACTGTTYAGAAATCAGTGCATTAAATCAAGGATAAAGCAAATAATTTACTGACCTGCACTTCATAGCYGTTTTATTGGAATTTGTGTAAAGAAATTGGTCATCTTACAGATTCCATCATTTAGAATTAAACAACACCCGTTAGAAGAAACAGAAGTATTTTTACAAAACAAAGATAAAAAAAAAGCGTCACTGAGTTGAAATTCATTTGATTTGGTTCATGACTTCATCAGTCCATTAGGTTGAATCATATCTCTGCACCAGTGAAGCTCAATCCCGGTCCTCAAGAGCAAATCCTGCATGTTTTAGATGTTTTCCATCTTTGAAACACCTGATTTAAATTGAGTTCTTACAGGCTTCTGCATTACTTTTAGACGTAATGAAGAGAAGAAAAAAGCAACTAAAAGATGCAGAATAGTGGCCCTTGAGGACCAGGATTGGGCATCCCTTTTCTGCACAATTATAATGCTATTACATGCTACGAACCAAAATCATTCATTATTTCTAATTAATTTATGTTAAAACTATAAAACTGTAAAATATAGTTTTGTTGAGTTTGATAAAAATAAGCAAATTTAACAAACAGCAAATATTGATTTGTTACGTTGTTTGCATATGCATTGTATATTGTTTGCATTATTCGTGCAGAGTTGCATGCTCACAGAACAGTTTAGATTAGATTAAATAGTGAACGGCTGAGTCATAGTGACATTTTGATGTTGTCTTTGTTAATTCAAACAGACTTTCTCAGACCAGATCACAAAAAATGAATGTTTCAAAGTGTAGAACAGTTCTCAGGCATAAAAGGCTCATAAAGCCAAATGAAAAGAGATTCTCTGCTCATAAAGGCTTGTTCCAGTCAGTCACCTCTGGAACATCCCAGTGATTTTTAGACCACTGCAGATTTCTATATTTTCCCTGTTGATCTTTGCTTTTCTGCAGGTTCTTAGCGTAACGTGATCTCCAGTCTCTCTCAAAAGCAGCTCTAAAGTTCTCCAGGRTTGTCCCTCCTTTGTCTTTTGGACTTTCCTTCATCTTCAAAACCAGYCCAACTCCTGCATCAGCCACAAAGTCATTGCCCACCCAGTCATGGTTTCCTGTGGGGGAAATAAAGGAAGCATTTTTATAAAACATTTTATTCTTTACAGATGTTCAAACTATATCTCATAAAAACAGTAAAACAAATCATCACTACCGACGTAGACAGCGCTGTCCGTCACCATGTACTTGTTGTGGTTGAGTCCGAGCTGAAAGTCCTTCTTCTGCTCCTTCTGACTAAAGAATTTCTGAGGAAAGAGTGACATCRTGACTTCCACTGAATACAATGTGAAAGGTGGAAAAACTACAGYTTTAAAAATAAATCTAAATCCCGTACCACGTCGAGGGAACAGTTGTGCAGTTGGAAACACAGAGATTTGAGGGAGGCCACAAAATTAAAGGTTAAGGGGTCGGTTTTCTTCCAGAAGCTTATGAGCAGGTGAACTCTGACCCCTCTGAGCACCACGGCTTCTCGGATCATCTCATCAATATTTGACCAGTACCTGTGGATGAACCCGTTTGTCATTGATAACGCACCAGTGTCAAATTACTTCATGAACTCTTATCAGCTTTTATTTGACTTCTTTGTGGCACAAACAAACCATACTCACAGCGACTTCCTCGGAGCTAAATTTAAAGTTTGTTCAGGCTCACACACCTCGTGACTGAAGCTCCTCTGAAACTCCTCCTGACCAGAGGGAGGTAGTCCGTCACGGAGATAAAAATAAAAGTCTTTGCGCTCTGGATGACTTGATAAATGGCATCTAAATCTCTGGTGCGATCTTTGGGACAGAACAGSTCAGGAGATGTCTGCAAAAATAAAATAAAATGAAATAAATGCTTGCACTCAAATTTACAAGATCTGTCTCAAAAAGAAATAGTTTAAGCTGACTTTTAAAATCTTATTTACCAGTGTTGAAGGAAAAAAAAACAATGCCCTTTTCTGCAGCCTTGTATTATTAATAAATAATTTTTGCAGCCATAAAGAAGTTTGGAGCTGCCAGTGGTCTGTAACAGCAYGGCTCCATTAGTCTCTATGGCATGATAAATGTGCTAAACACAACTGGTGTGTTTTTTTTTTCTCTTGGAGGGTAACAAGATTCATTACTGTCAAATTAGAGAGAGATCATTTCAAGATGCTCCTCAGCAGGATGTTGACATGATTAATCGACTCCAGCGATTCTCCTGTTAGTTTATTATGAAACKTATATTGAGAGATTCACCATCGAGATGAAAATCTGTAAAATGACTCTTTAGGAAAATAAACCACACTTTGTATTGAGCTATGTGGTAAAGTTCATGAAATGATTAGAAAAGCAGCTGCAGCAAATTTCCTGTGAAGCGAGAAGATAAAGAGAATCTTATCTGATTGGTCAGATGGAATCACTTGATCTGAGCTGCTGCTGTTTATTTTTCCTGCGAACTGATTGTTAAATTTAGACACAATTTTTGTATATTATTAGCTTTTTTTCTATGAAGTTTTCTTTCCTAAAATAAATATTGTGCCTCAATGCAACAAAACTATGAACATATATAAAAAGTATGATTTTCCCCATGTTTTTTATTTTGGAAGTTGGGATTGTTTGCATGCATTTATGTTACTGTATTTGCTGCTGTGCAACACTTGCCTTGGGGGTATGTTAAACAGAGTTTTATAGTAACTAAGTACATTTACTTTGTTACAGCACTTGAGTAGTTTTTTTGAGGATTTCTAATTTTACCAATTATTTTTTAAACAGCTTATTTTACTTTTACTTTGTTACATTTTAAAGTTAAAAATGATACTTTTACTTTTATACTTTAAAATGTAACACCTAGTTACTTTTTGCAAAATTAAATATGTCCAAACTCATCATGAAAGATGTTTATGCACTCTAAAAATTAAATGTTGAATTTACTAAACAAAGTCAAGTCAACTGGCTCCACTAGCCTATTTGAATAAATTGAACAAATATACATGTATTGCTCAATTTACTCAACCTGGCTTAGTGGAACCAGTCAACGGTATATTTCTTTAAAAGTGTGTAAAAGTACTTTTACTTTTATTTCATGACATTTTAAAGCTAAAAACAATACTTTTACTTCTTTACTTTAAAATTTAACACCTAGTTACTCGTTACAAAATTAAATATGTTTGAACTCATCATAAAAGATGTTTCTGCACTCTAAAAAATGAAGTATTGAATTTACTCAACAAAGTCAAGTCAACTGACTTCACTAAGATTAGTTGAGTAAACTGAGCAGTAAATTCAACAGTTTATTTCTTAAAAAGTGTGTAAAAGTACTTTTATTTTTACTTTTACTTTCCCAATTTTTGTGAACAGTTTTATGACTTTTACTTGAGTAGTTTTCTCATCAGTGAAATTATTTTTTTTACCAAAGTCATTTTCTGTTCATGTAATTTTACTTTTACTTAGTTTTTTTCAAGAAATTTATAGACCTGTGATGTTAAATGCTACAGCAGGTAAAATAAGTATTGAAACACGTCACCATTTTTCTCAGTAAATATATTACTAGAGGTGCTAATGACATGAAATTTTCACCAGTTGTCGGTAACAACCCAAGTGATCCATACATACAAAGAAATCAAACCATAAATGTCCAGAAATGAAGTTATTTGTAATAATGTGGAATGGCACAAGTATTGAACACATGAAGAAAGGGAGGTGTAAAAA
>NW_013952468.1:650515-661621 GCF_001266775.1 Austrofundulus limnaeus
TTTTTACACCTCCCTTTCTTCATGTGTTCAATACTTTTTCAATACCACATTATTACAAATAACTTCATTTCTGGACATTTATGGTTTGATTTCTTTGTATGTATGGATCACTTTGGTTGTTACCAACATCTGGTGAAAATTTCATGTCATTAGCACCTCTAGTAATATATTTACTGAGAAAAATGGTGACGTGTTCAAGACTTATTTTACCTGCTGTATATTTCTTAAAAAATGCCAAGTTGAATCACAAATCATTTGCTTTACTGTATGTCCAATAAAAATACCAAATATGGTTTTATGTAATACTATAACTCTTATAATGCTAAAAGTCCTGTTCCTCACAGAAACATAGGCAGTGGCGGGCGTGTCGTTGAGCTGCAGCTCCAGGGCCTCGTGCTTCCCGTAGAGGGCTGTAACTCTCCTGGACCAGATGGAGGGGATAAAATCCCTGTCATGGAGCTGCCAGTAAAATGAAAAAACTCGGTGGAAGTCCAGGGCCAGACAGCTGCAGTTGTACAGCACCACCCCCAGTTCTTTCCTCTGTGGGGGGGGTGAGACAGAAGCACACAAGAAGGCATGATGCAGCAGAAAATTGGAACCTTAAAGTGTTCTCATGCACAGTTTTGCAGCTTAGAGATGAGAAAAAAAGAAGGGGTGGGGGGTGATTTTATAAGATGAATTATATCATGTGAGTAATTCAAACTTTAATTTGAAAGGACTGTAGAATTTGAATAAATAAAGCATTGTTATAAAATCCCTTATGGAGTGATAACACTGGTTGTTATTCAGTCTGGACAAAAATAAAAGGATCAAATGCTCTGCAGCTTGTTATCCAAATAAACAGAAAAAAAAAAACTAAAAACAGCAAAGTCGACAGAAAAAAAAACAGTTCTAAAGATTTCTTAGCGCGGTCATTAACTCCACAGCACATCTCTGCTGTGTGTTTGTTCTATTTTAGTGTTTCCCCAGAAGGAAACAGAGGTTTCAGTCTGTCACGTTACAGTGGAAGGTAAATCTCTGCCTGCCTCTCTTTTTGTCTGGTTTTATTTGTACCTTTTTTATCTTACAGATCACATGTTGTTACCTCGGAGAGCGACCTCCAGTCCATGTCGGCGCTTCCGATGTAAACGTGCTTCCGATCCACGATCCAGAACGAGGAGTGCAGTCGTCCTTTAGTGAGAGCCGTCATATTAACAGAGTGGACCTCTGCGTCTGAGCAGTGTGAGAGACAGAGTGGTGGGATGAGGGGAAAGATGGGAAAGAATGGAGGGACGGAAAGAAGAGTGCAAATCCTCCGTTTGGCCTTGTGTTGTCAGCTGGAGGATATAAAGGCAGGCAGCCTTCATGACATGAAGTCTTTGACAGGAAACTTGTCCAATAGATTTGAACTTTCAGTGTGTTTGACCTTAAGTTCAGACTGAGAGCTGAGTCACGGCGAGGAGCTGCTGTAACTTCAGTTTCCTTTGAGATGAATCAAGGATGCTGCATGTATGAACAATAACRCTGCAAATAACTTCACCAAACTCAACATAGAAAACAGCAACATTTCTTTGAAACGTAAGAAATGACATCATGTTAGTGTGAAGAAATAGAGATCCTTTCTCCTGTTAGTTGCTTTATAAATGTTAAAGCGTGGCAGGAACTCACCGCGTGCTTCCAGGGCTTTCAGCTCGGCAACATTTGTTCGGCTGCTGACAATCTTCAGTTTAACCCCACGAGATTTCAGGCTGAGCAGTTTCTGGAACAGAAGTTGACCCTGCAGAGAGAGAGAGAGAGAGGAAAAATATTCTGTATTACTGCAGCTGAGTATTAGAGCTGAGGGCAACTTCTTTACTACATCAGGACCAACTTCATTAACTGACGACATTAAAAAAATATTAGCTTTTATAATGACAGAGCATTCAGCTGCTTCATGTTCTGCAGAACCACCTAGGACAACTTGTACCTGTTTAGATGTTCTTGCTTTTGGCTCCACATCCCAAGAGTTTAAGTTCCAGACCGATGACACAATCTCAACGGAGTGCTTGGCTCGGTCCAGCAGGGAGTGAAAACCCACAGAGAGAGGAAGGTGACGACTGCCATCCACGGGCAGGGAGAGGTCGTCTGGAATATTCTCCACAAGAACGATGCTGAAATCAAAACATTTGTTATTAATTTATAGAACCTTGAGTTTGATTCCAATAAACCTTTTGAAAAATATATACAAACCATTATACTGGAGATTTTGTCAATGGAAACACAGYAGATTTGTTTGTGACCTAGGAATGTTTTGTTTAGTAAGACACAGCTTAATATAATACAGGACTGATTGAAAGGCTCATAATAAGAAACATATTTTATCAAAATCACTTACAGTGTTCTGAATTATTARCACCAAGGCATYAATAGAACCAAATACTGATTGTGAAAAAWTAAAATAAATAAATGCACAGTAATTTAAAAGTTAACACAACATTTTGACTGATTGTTAGGAACCAAAAGACTCTAGATATGTTGCTTAGATCACTGTATAAACAAACAAAAAAAAAAAAACCCAATAATTATAGGGATTGATTAATCAATTTACACACGAAGCAAAACGATGTTATGTGTCACACTGAATGGGACAAATGACCAGATTTACCAGCTTCATTTGCTTTTCTTGAACAGTTTAAGGCTGCTGTTACAGTACACATTAAAACTACACGAACCCAAGTTATCAAATTTACCGCACCACAAACCTATGTTTTTTTAAGGTATATTCAAATCTGCAACATGCATCAAGAGTGGACAATTAATATAATTTAACAAGTTAATGAAATTCAATCTTGGGTTGTATCATACAAAATAATAATTTGTTTCCTTTTTTAACCAGGTATTTTGGAATTAGAAAAAAATGCAGTTTTTTTTTTTACCAATCATCATAAATGGCCTTGACTTTTGACCCTTTCTTGATAAAATCTAATCAAACTGAGTACTGCCCTAATGGAGTTATACTGTATATTCCTATTTATAAGTGAATATATAATTTCATTCAGGGGATATCGTACACACAAGACCACCTGTGATAGACAGACACCGGACTAAACACACAGAAACCAGAGAACAGACTACCTTCAGCCCCAGTGGAGCAATAATTATAATAATTACTTTATTTAAAATAAAAACACTGAAACACTGAATAATTGGTTGTATTTATGTCTTGTGCTCAAAAGATAAAAACTAATATTTTTCTTGTGTGCAAATGAAATTGGATTTTCACCGAAWCTGGCATAATTAGAAATAAAAGCAGAAATGTAAAAAAAAAAAAGGACCACAAAATGAATAAATACACTTAAAATGCAGTAATTACATTAAAAAAGAATAACTACCTCATGTTTTATAATTAAACTGACTTTCGTTTTTAATTTCCAGCTTAGTTCCAGTAAGTTATATATTTTAGCACATAGTTTACATTTTGCTGTTTTTAACATTTTTGTTCTTCCTTTTACTTGTAGATGCATTTGTGTCTCTTAAACGATTATATTGAATTATTTTTTACATTTTTCCCCCACAAGTCTTTTTCTTTCCATGTGTTAATTTCACATTTCACTGTCTCCTGTATTTACATTTCACTGTCTCCTGTATTTACATTTCACTGTCTCCTGTATTTACATTTCACTGTCTCCTGTATTTACATTTCATCATGCATTTCTGCCTCATTATGTAAATAAGGTGGGCGGTCCTTCTTGGGTCAGCTCTTCTACTATTGGTCAACTGACAATAAGGGGCAGGATTCATGTGCAGATTTACTGTTCATGCTTTTAGCTCAAAGTTTAGTTTAAAACTATTTACGTGTTTTCCACTTTGCCTTTGTTTTAAACTAAACTTTAAAATTCAAGCTAAAYTGATCAGAGCTGAAAYGGTGCAATGACAAATTGTTGCTTCTTTTTTCTTCTCTTTTATTCTTTGTTTTGTTTTGTTTTAATCTGATGCAAAGCACTTTGTGTTTCATTTATAAAAACAAGGCTTTTTGTCTGAATGATTTAAAAAAAGACAACAAAGTTTGGCTTCTACAGAACACCTCACCTGCAGTCCCTGCTGCAGTTGTCCTCTGTGATTCCGTCCTCGTCGTCTCCCCAAATGTCCACGGAGGAGAAGATGAGCACCATCAGCACGGCAAAGCAGCAAAGAAGGGCGAGAGCGGCGACGCACTTCTGCTGCACCTGGAGGACGAGACAGAAACAAGAACATCAACAGGAGTCCCACCACACCGCTGCAGCAGAAGAAAAAGGATCAGCCTTTAAACGCTGATGTCACCAGTCAATAACATTGACTAGAGGTTAGGAATCATGATCAATATGAGCACAATGCAGCCTGTGGCAGAGTTCAGTGTTGTCTGAACCTTCCCCAGCTGACATGAAACTTATGAGCTCTGTCCTGGGCAAGGCCTGAGCTTATGTTGCTTTTAAATTAAGTAATATAAAAGCTTCCATTTGTGTGCTCACATATACGTGTGCAGCACAGAAACAAGCGAGGCTGCAATAAGTATGGAGTGACAGTCTGGGTTGCCGGAGGTGATAACTCCACATCCCGACTGAGCCAAAGGAGGCTTGATTTTCACTTTTYCCAAGTGCAGCGGGGCCGCTCTCTGTTTTTGCTTACACCCGCAGATTTTCATCATCTTCATTCCCCGTTTGGCTTTGTGGGTTTGTGAGCCGTCAACATCACATTACATATTCTCTTTTGAGAGTTTGTTCGGTCCAGTCAGTTCCATCCCGCTGATGTGTTTGGTTGCATGAGCAATAGATTTCCTTTGATAAAGAAAAGAAAAATAAAAGACTTCCAGCTATGACTTCCGTCAAGATAAAATAATAAGYTGTGCTCAGCAGAGGGTCGTGGTGATGTAAACCGGAGGATGTTTTCCAACCTTGTCTCTCACTCATTTCTACAGGATTTGTCTCAGGCCTCATGTGTCTGCCCTGCACTGAGACGGCTGAGCTCTTTATTACACTTAGCAGAGTTAAGGACCGTGTTTGACGTGTGGATGTGCACATGGCTGAAAGAAAATAAAACTTTATGACACGTAACAAGACTGACAGGGTGAGGCAAGACGCATTTATCTTTCATCAACCAGAGGACTGGTTTAAAAAAAAATCTCAGAAAGCAATCAATGGCTGCACATTTTTGCTATTTTTAAAGTCTTTTTGATTCAAGATGGCCACCACAGCAAAGGAACCTCATAAAAAATAAATAAACTGTCAATTTTACAGATATTTAGTTTAATTATGGTCTGAGCTCTAACTATCATTTGAAATCTGTGTTTAAAACTTTGCTATTAGCATCAATTATGTCTCTTAGCAAAACATTTGTTAATATGTTCAGAAAATAAGTTACAACTGAATAACTTTAGAAAATGACTCATTTCAATAAAGCTGCCAACACATATGGCTAAAACTCAGCCAATGTTGAAGTTATTAAGCTAAAACTTGAAGTGGTAGTAGTTTTGCATGGGCTCTAAAACATATTTTAACTTAAACACATTTTGCATTAACAGGGACTGAACCCAGGTTCTGTGTTTCAGAGATTCTCATGAGCAGATTTCACCACAACTCCTCAGAAATTTGGAGTTTTTTGGAGTYAACCAATGGCTATAGCTCAGAGAAATGTACAGGCACTGAGCTAGAATGTGGTGTGGTAGTAGCTGAGAGTTGTTTACAACGTAAACTCCAAGCACTTAGAGATGACGTGAGATATTGCAACGTTGCTTGTAATTCAACATGTTATTTTTATTGTTTAACCACAACAGTTATAATTGCATTTGTCTTTTCTTTACACCAGAGTTCAGAGATTCAAACAGTAATTTCCAAACAAATGACTTTAAACTAAATCAAAGTTAACTTGCAGCAAATTTAAAAAGGATTGAACTGTYTTAATAGTTTATAAAACAGAAAAAAACTAAAATTGGGTTTAAACATCACCTTTAGGGGCTCCTGCACGGTCGGTCCTGCCATGAGAACAACGCTTCTTCAAACTTCTGTGACAGATGTGAAACAGCTGCTCAGTCACACAGGTCTGCCCTCCTCAGCTCCTCAGCCTGTTCAGGTCTTCACTCTTCACAGTTTCTTGGACGTTTTATTTTTTATTTTTTGTTTGTTCGTCGCTCAGCTCAGGGTCCTTAGTTCTTCCAGCCCGTGTGTGCCGATGCTGCTCACACTGCTTCTCAGAGGAGGAGGAGAGAAAGCTGAAGAGAGACCTGCCCCTCTCGTTCAAAYGGCCAATATAAAGCTGCAGCTCCCTCGCTTCCTCCATCCTTTTTTGTTTCTTTCCTACTTTATCTACCTCTTTTATTTTCCCTACAAACAAAATTCTCCGGGCAGAAWGCAGCTGGTTTTAGTATAAAAGTGAAGCTGAAACACAACATGTGTTACATTGTAAAATAAATTATTTTGGACTTTCAACAATAAATACATACAGTAAGTCTTCCACAATTAAAGGCATGGGGCACCTCTTTTTATAAACTGTTATATAAAAAAGTCATTCTATGGTGAGAAATTACTGGTGTAGTTTTGACTAAACCTTAAAAATAATATGGATCTTAAGTTTGAAGCATGTGTTGACAATGACTCCCAGGTGCTACCACATAAAATGTTGACTTAATGCCTGGTTAACTGATTGATTTGTAGATTATTTATTGATTAGCTTTTTACTCTTGTATAAAACCTTTTTCCACAGTTCATGAGATATTTTGCTAACAGCTGTTTCCCAGAGTAAACATCAACATTTGAAATACTGATCTGGTGCTCAGATTATAAGTTGGGAGTCAGTCTCAACTAACATAACCTTAGATCTGTGTCTGTAAAATGAACATCATTTTTGTGCTTACAATCGTTTTCTCTGGCAGCCAACTTGAATAGAGATACTCCAAAAATTAAGTAAGCTGACATCAACCAAATGATTATTTTCTGAGCGYCTCATCAAAATGCATTTAGTGGTTCRTGAGACATTTTGCTAACAGCACAGACAAACGAAAAATATTGCTTCACTTCAGCCTTCAGCTGTGGGTGACAATATATTTCATGGAGGATAAATGAAATGWCAGTTTCTCAAAACCTGACTGTACCGAGCTCCACCGTGTTTGAATCTTTGCACTTTCGTGCACAATATTCCACCAGCTCACTCGTATATCACCTCTGCTGCTCAAGCTCTGAAAGTGCTGCCTCCTCCTGTGACGCAGAAACACTTCAGTGGGAATAAAATTAATTATGCACACACTCTGCTCTATATTTTTAATCGTTCCAACCTCTTCCTCCAGGATGAATACAGCCTTGCCCAAAACAAAACAACATATGCTGCTGCTGCAGGCAAACTCCAGCTGCATGAAGAAAGTAAGGATGAGGAAACTTACACGTTTGGAACTCAGCCTCACCAATCAGAAAATAAAAGGATGGCTTCACTGTGCCAMGGAAATGTGCAAACAGAGTAACTGTTAATAGACAATTAATAAGATAAATCATATTAAGCAAAAGCATTCAAGCTGTTGCWGTTATGGCACAGATCTTACATCAATTTAGCCTCTCAGCTACAGATGTGGACAGAGTACGCCCACTATTTGGTGCAATAGATCACATTTCAATCAAACCAAAGTCATGTGGTGGAAAAGTTGAAACATTTGAGGTTTAAGTCATTTACATTGCTGACATCTGCTCTGGAATATGCTGCAGACAAAATACATGTCTGATTCTTCAAGCAAAGATAGATCTGTTGCAGGTGAGTTACTCACTACTGACAACTCTTACTAACTAGATGAAGACTTGCATTGTACATGATCATAAAGTGACAGTAGAGGTGTCTAATATTTAAAAAACTCAAACAAATTGGCTTTAATTTTCCACTTAACATCACTTATCATCACACAACTAATTGTCTAAAACACTTGTCTGTACAAGCTCTGTGTTCAGTTCCTACTTTGTGCTGCTTCCCACGAGTCAGTCTGAAGAAAAAGTTTGAGCGAGTTCACAAAGACACACAGAAGTTTATTAATTAAGTCTTAATCAGAAAGACCTCTGGAGCACTGCGTGAGGTTCCAGGCAAAGGCAAACACGGCAGGAAAAGCTCTGCGTCTGCTGAGGACAGGTGAGGACAGGTGCAGAGGGCACCCGTCTGAGAGAGAGAGAGAGAGAGAGAGAGAGAGAAAGAGAGAGAGATGTTTGAGTCGCTCCCGGGAGAGGTGAAGGTTCCGAACACTGCACATATGGGGCCAAATAAATACAAGTGCAGGCACAGAGAGGAACGCAGATGAAGTGAGTTCCATTTTTTTTCCTTAACCGACTGTTTTAAATTGAGTTTCACAGAAAAAAAAACACAAGGCATTTTTCAGAGCAGCTTTAAGACTCAGATGCAGTGAGGCCAAAACATTTTGTACTGCAACAGTGATGAAACACCTACTGGTCAATTTACCTGTTAGCAGAACCGAAACAGCAATTTTTCTTAAACACAAACCTCTATAGGGACAGTTCAGCTCATCACCATTGACTTCATGTTTGGAGTTCATATATACATGTATACATATATAATTTAAACATATATTCATAAATAGAGAGAAGGTATTGGCAGCATATAACAGTCATTTACGTAACTCCTTATTTATCTATCTACAGCGTATATGTACAATGAACTGCACAGGTTGACAGTTACTGCTCTGGGTGACTTATTGTCACCATTTATTTCTGTTTGAATGATGCCAGCAGTTCTGTGCACCGAATGTCTCCTCCTCCTAAATGAAGGACATGGAGGTGTTTAACCTTCACACCGAAGCCATGTTTTCACATGTGGACCAGACGTGKTTTTTTTATAGCATCATATTCATAGAATGACGGGGCAAAGTAAACTGAGCAGACATCTGGGCAACATGCCAGTCACACCGTGGATGGCATACATTTAAGAATCCATAAAAAACGGACATCCAGGACATGTTTAACATCCAGGCTAACACATGGTGCACAATCCTCTCACAGGTTTTAACTTTGTCACTTTGAATTGGTTGAATATTAATTAGAAACACACATACTTTTTGTTGTGTTAATATCAGTTAGTCCATATTTTTTATATTATTTCCTCAGCTGTGTCTTACAGCAAAGACCCACCAGCTGTAGTTTCTTTCTTTTAGGAAGGGAGCAGCCAAATGTTCTCCAGCCCCCCGGTCTGCGGCGGTCATGCCAGGAAGTTGTTGACATAAACAATTTGCAAACTGCAGTGACTGCATTGTTGCTACTTTGAATACTAATGAGTAAAAAGCCAGCAAGTCAGTGTTTTGGGGGGTAACAGATCAAAGTTTTCCTTGATCTACACCCTTTTAATGCAATCCTGTCTGTGAGGATTCTCAGGTCACTGCAAACTCTTTTCTTTTCTTTCCCGTGTCCTCCTGACTCCTTCGTGGTGTTCAGCACTGTCCGCTGACACAAGGGAATAATTAAAAGAGCCACACAACAAGGTGAAGTCAGATTTTACCCTCAAAAAGCAAGTCTTAATAAAACAGGAAAGTGATCATGACTCAATCTGATCAGATCAGAGACTTCTGTATATTTTAACAACTCTTCTGTGAGAACATCGTTTTCATAAGTGATGATGTTCCCGTGTCTGCACTGGTGACATTTAAGTGATGACAAGTCATCCTTTTGTTAGGTGACACCTCATACTGTTTCACTGTCACCAAAATGACTTTTAGAGAAGTCCAACTTGATGGGATTGGAAGCTTGATGGAACGCAAACCTTCTAAATGTGACAGGAGACTGAATAAATTATCATTGATTTTAAACAGTTGTGAATATGAACGATTATACAAGGTTATATAAAGGTTTGCTTACATATTATTAATGAAAACATGATTAAATGACAAACTTTACTAGTTTTTAGAACACCGAATAATAAACAATTATAGAAGTTCTAATAATATATATATATTTGTTTTCTGGCAGGATTTGGACTTTGAGCTTTTTCATTCTCCTCCTTGCTAAACTCCTTTATTATAGAAACCAAAGGAGGGTAAAGTTTTGAACAATGTTTAACACTTGGAGGATGTATCAGCTACCACCACACCAAATCCATGGGCGTAATTTGTRTGTGTGTTTGATCCAGTCAATATAACCACCCCAATAAAATAACATAATTTGCTCTAACACAATAATGAACACAMARCTGCAACCCTYTTGTTGTCTTTAGGTACCTTTGACCTGATTTCATCATTTATGATGTCATATATGTTTAATCATAACAGYTAAAAATGACATGCTGAGCTTKGGTCAGCTCTTCKCACATTACAGCTGGAWATGTTGAATTATGRTATMATTTTTCCTWGCTAAATTATAGTGCACCAGGTAAAGACAAATTCTTGGAAAATTGAGAAACTTAAGCATGTTGTGGGCCTGTAATACATCCTAAAAATGTAAAATATTTGTTACTGCTGGAAAAAAAAAGGTGTGTGTGTGTGTGTTGGAGGGGGGGGGGACAGAAAAGGTGCAGAGTAAATACAAAGACAACAGGAAATAAATCACAACAAAAGCATTACTATGTATTAGACCTAAAGTTATGCCCTTGACCAAATCTTTGCTCAGTTTCTGTAAAACTCTGAGTTTTAGATACATTTATGTTCCCTCATGTCAGTTAGCTGGTGGTTGTAAAAGTTAAGTTTGTTAAGTTACAGCACCTTTGTCCTCAGTGGTGGGCAACAATAAGAACCTCCAGCCTGTTGTTTGTAAATGTGACAGTGAGTTCAGTCTGTAAAGCTGCTCCCTTAAAGCTTATTAGTCATTACTCGCACACATGCACTAATAACATTAACAGAAAAAAAATCATGCTTCAGATAAATATAATTATCAGAAAACAAAGATGCATACACCAATATTAGATCTACCAGTCAGCAAATAGCAGAGCAGTGACATCATTAACATGCAAATATTTCAGATCAACTGTTTTTCAGTTAAAAAGACACTCATGTGCCAAAACACAAAAACAGAAAAAAACATCTTGAAGAAAGAAACAGAACTGGCCTAATCAGAGGTTAACATGTATTTTGATACACAGCGGGTAAAATAAGTATTGAACACGTCACCATTTTTCTCAGTAAATATATTACTAGAGGTACTAATG
>NW_013952468.1:661752-676880 GCF_001266775.1 Austrofundulus limnaeus
CATTAGTACCTCTAGTAATATATTTACTGAGAAAAATGGTGACGTGTTCAATACTTATTTTACCCGCTGTATCTGGATAATTACTGGAAGCTTTTTCAAATTGCATCATTTAACAGTTTAAGATGATGTTTTTATGTTTGATTCCTCAGTTTTCAACAAGTAATCTCTGGTTCTGCAGGAGCTTCCACAGCAAACAAACACAATAACATTAAAGATTTGGCAGCTGTTTGCAACAAGTATCCCAACAAGCTCAATATCTGGTTGATGTATTTCCTTGTAATCATTATTACTACATCTTTGGCATCTGTTCAGGTTACATGGCTGTGGTGACAGCAACAGAAAGTGGAAATCAATTCCCATTAGAGCAACAGAGCTCAGCCGCATGTAGAAGCAGCCAGTTCAGTCATGCAGTGAAACGAGTTCCTGTGGAAGAGACTAACGGTTTCTTCTGGACTCCCAGCATGTCGCTGTGACTGAAGGCCCAATTCTGTATCTTCTAAATGACCAAAACCCAGTAAACACCCAGTTCCATGCAATACTCMCTGTTCTCTATTTTAATTAAAACAACAACAGCTTATCTGTTTTGATGGCCACACACAGGTTTTTGAAGGTCTACTTGAGAGGTTTGGCTCACCTGTTCCAGTTTTTTGTCTTTGCGCCGCAGGAGGAGGGTGGCGGAGTAGCCCTGCTGCTGCACAGAACTGTAGCTGCTGCTTTTCACCTGGGACACACAGGCCAGTGGTGCTGGGGGAGCCTCCTCCTGTCCCTCCATTTGTGGATCAGCTGACAGTTCCATTGATGACCTGTGGACGGACACCATCTGCCGAGATGAAGACACACTCTGATGTTCACGCGCACACACACACACGCTGTCACCCTGCCGTCTACTCTCTTTTCTTTTTAATCTGTCTTTCAGAAGCTGAATCAGCTGCTCCTGCTCTCTGTGCTGTCTGAGCCACTGAACACACCTTGAAATGTTTGTGTCTCGAGCCTTTTCACTCTCCAACACTCACAGGGGAGGGAGTGTGTGTGTGTGTCTGTGTATGTGTGTGTGTGTAGCTGACAGTCTCCCCGGTGGGCGGGGAAAGACGATGGATGGAAGAGCAACAAGAGCTGCCGCCTGGCTGTAGAGACGCAGCCTCTGAAGCAGAATAATCAGATTGATAGAAGTGTGAGAGGAGTTACCGACATGAAGATATGCTCTCTGCATCTTGAACACAGAAAATCAGGTTGCTCCTCACGTGTTCAGTTCAATACTAGGATACAGAGTGCTGGAAAAAAAAGGTTTAAGAACAATWTTTTTTATTATTATTATTATATTTAAAAGTTTAATAACAAATGAGCTGAAATTTGGTTTGGTGGCAGTCTTGATCAATACATGTGACAATCTGAAAGTTACCCCAGCTRGCAAAACAAGTTTCTCATTAAATGCCCATCTTTGAATTGCCACATGGAAACACCACCTCACTTGTCAATCATTTGGGGTTGGTACCTGGGGTGGCCAATCAGGTGCCAGGGGTGRCACATTCCACCCCGGTCACCCCTGTCTCTGCCCCTGCATGAAAAAATAATCATCTTTGTCCTTGTAACTGTACATTGGTCAAATTTTACTTTATAAGCAATGAAATCAACACTGTAAAGAGGCATTCCAATAAAAATGAGGAAAAATGTTTATAAATTTTTGTTTAATATATGCAAATTAACTAAAAGCATACTTATAAACATTCAAATTCCAGAAAAACTAAATATTAGATTTCCCTACTAAAAAAACAAATTTAGAAATTATATATATTTATATAAAAATTAAATATTTCACACTACACTCACAATTTCCTGTATTTTAAATGATGCAACAAAGTGAATAAACTCACAATTAGATCAAAATCTTGATTCTGCAGTTTAAAAACGTCTTTGATAACTTATTAAATTTTTGTAAAAACACATTTTATTTTAAATGGCCTAAAAGTTTATTTTCTGACCAACCATGTTAATTAGATGTGAAAGAATA
The DNA here is from genome assembly GCF_001266775.1 of Austrofundulus limnaeus. Lineage (NCBI taxonomy): Eukaryota > Metazoa > Chordata > Actinopteri > Cyprinodontiformes > Rivulidae > Austrofundulus > Austrofundulus limnaeus. Next base: position 663,761 of record NW_013952468.1, read on the forward strand.
TTTAAGTGACAGCTGGTTTCATGCATTTTATTGGAAACAAAACATAAAGGTCAACATTAAACACACTGWTAAAAAAGATAAGGCATACAAAACTTAAAGTTTAAATGCTCAAACTAAATTCTGAACAAAGTATGCTGAGAACACAWTAATTGGTTTTTATTAACGTTGTTTTGGCTAAAAGGTTTTTCAACAGTTTTTTCAGGTTACATTCAAGTGTAAACATCGGTAGGAGGCAAGACATTGGAAAACGTACAGTCAATACATGATTCATTATTTCATTGCAATTTTACTGATGAAATGCAGCTGCAGGACTTGGAGGTAGTCCCTGTCTATGCTGGTTTCAACACAACTTTTAATTCCGTAATCAAAAGAAACATCTTTCATGTACCGACGGCTGGTTTAAAACAATGCTTTTTGTAAAAAAACAAAACAGAAATGGGATAAAGACGTATCTTGCTCTGGTCCCATGTAGATAAGTTTTTAATATGCGAGTACATCAGTGTTTCAATGTGCAAAGACACAAATTTCACTTCTCTCTGATCATTCCCTACTATCTGTGATGATTGTTGGATCCAGGCCACTTGTGACAAACTTTTCTCTGAAGCTACATTAGATTGTTCCATTTCTATTAATCACCAGGCTGCTTTTGATACACTGAATTCATATGACGTTAGCACAAGAAAGTTGATATGGGGAAAGTTTWTAACTGTTTTTTTTACACTTTTTACTGTTTTTTTACTCATGAAATACCCACTGTTTCTATTCCATTGCTAAGACATGTAAGTAACTGGATTACAAACAGGGGGAAATATATATTTTTATGTTTTATAAATCATCCTATGGCAGCTTTGAAATCACAAMCGTATTTATTTTGAGTTCTGTTTTGACACCATCGAATCCTTTTCATTTGGTTTCCTGTTTTGGCTTTCTGCCYGACAAATATTGGTCTCAGTAACAGTTAATCCAAGGACTGAGGTCCCAGTCACATTAATAACAGATTTCAAATCTTTTAGCTTAGGGATGCACAAATACCACATCTTTTCAAACCTAGTCTAAAAACAAGTGTTTACATTTGAACAGTTTTATTCCAACAAGTATAGCCAAGCTGCTATTAAAGCTCTCCGAGGGCCACGCTTTACGTCATTACTGGCTTGGGAGTGTACCGAAGCAGTCAGCCAACTGGGAGAGATAACACTGTTACTGTTAAATGGGTACCAGGACATACTGGTATTAACGGTGATGAGAGAGCTGACTAACTTGCAAGAGCTGGCAGTCAGGCTCACTTCAAAGAACCAGAGCCTGTTGTAGGTACCTCAACAACAGTCTGTGGGACTGCCCCACAGGCCTGGATTAGACGTCAACACTCAATCCGCTGGAGGGAGCTGACGGACTGTAGACAGGCATGGGAACTGATTAACGGCCCAAACCTAAGGTTTGGGAAAGCTCTCATAGCCCTGACAATGAAAACTCTAAGTACTATGTTTGGAGTCCTAACTGGGCACAACCTGCTCACCACAAAATAGTGATGGGACTCCATGACAATGGTCTGTGTGATGACTGTGGCATTGAATTAGAGACCTCTTTGCACTACGTAGACCACTGCCTGGCTTAAAATTATTTCTTCCAATGTCACCTCCCCCTCAAGTGCCAAAATAAATTAAAATGCCCATCGTGTTTGACAACCACTTTCAGCACAATGGAGGCACTTTTCATACCCAACAACTTTGTTAAAAGCTGAAATGTAAGCATTAAAAAAACAATGGAACAAAGCTTTCAGGAGCATGAGTAAAAAATAGTGTTTTGAAGAATTAGTGAACCACAGCTGCTGCTCATTAAGCAGTTCATTAAGTAGCTTTTCAGGCTCATCAGTGACCTGTGATGGAGCTAACTGGGGTCTGCCGGGTTAGACTTGCTGACTCACCAACTTGCGCACGGCTCAAATCTTTATTCCCAAATAAATAACTCCTACACCACTCTCATGCTTTACAAAAATGTTATTTTTCACCTCAGTGATGATGATGATGGAGGCCTTTATTTACTTGTCAGTGTCTTGAGTGGTGAGATTGGTAAGAAACTCGGGCTCAGATCCTTATATTCCCAAGGCCCTTTTTTGTTCAACTGTTGCCTCAAAGCKGTATTGATACTGAGGTATTGGAACACTTTTTGAGTACAAGTACACATGCAGTATCAGACTGATAACCAGTGCTGGTATTGGTGCATCCCTAATGTAGCTTTAGCAGGTAATGGCTACTAACAGTGAGCTGCAACATAAAAACATGGGTTACTGTAATGTAATAAGGGTAGCAGTAAATATTGTAGGATTTTCTTCAAATGTACCCGTTGTCCAAAGAGTTTYGTTTCAAAAGTCCACTATCCCAACAGGATTTATTTTGACAACATGAAAAAGGCATAACTCCTCACTCGTCTCTAAAAAAACAAACCTTAAGAAATCCTAAAACCTCGGACCAAAGTCTTTTCTGAGATTTTCCGTGTAGGTTTAGTCTCATATAAAGAAAGCATTGTAAATTAGTTCCTAGGTTTGTCATTTGTAGGATGTATTCTGTTGCTGGGTCCCTGGGTCCCGCTCTGCCACTTTAGTCTGATCCGAGGATCCACAGGGTTCACTAGATCGTCCTTCAGGCCTGGGGGCTGAGAGTGAGCTGCACAGAGCCGCCTCAGCTCCAGGATGAGACGCTGACGCCCCCTGCTGAGTCCCAGGACTGAGCTTTTGGTGAGCTAAAGGACTCGTCAGGCCCAAGTTGGACAGGGCATCCAGAGTACCATCTGGGTCCACCATCATGTCGATTACTGTCAGTTTGGAGCAGAAAACAACTTGAGTGTTTTAATGCTCCTTGACTTCTACTTATTTATAAAGATTAGTTTTTGTTTTGAGGCATTAATAAAACCAGAAAGTTCCTACCTGCGAGTTGCCATTCCACCTTCTTCAGGTCTTGAATAATTGTTGAAATCTCCTGTTAAGATCAAGAAATTAAAAACACAAGGCTAGTCAAGGGTGCGATTTAATAACTGAAAGCTCTCAGAGCAAATAAATCAGCTTGATTAATCTCTTTATTGCTGCCGAAAAAGGTTTGGAGTGGAGCCCATCACACCGACTAATGCTTTATGAGCTTTGTGACTTGTGGTCCRACATTTCTCTTCAGGGGTTCACATGAGGACAGTCTGGGCCAGATTAATCTCTCTGYTCCTGAGAGAGRCAAAACTTTTATGAAGTTYGGCTTGTAACTCTTCTYCTTTGCTCTWTTTCTTGATAAAACAACCTTATTTGGTGGACTTTCATCTATGAAATGTGTATTTGAACTGCGGCGTCAAAGGCAGCTGCACAAATCTTTACTTTTATTCCCAAATAACTCAAGTAGCACTGCTATTCACCATACTGCTGCAGCTGAGTGCTCAGATTTACAGAGCTTCTTCTGAAAAKATTTATTTGAACAGTACTAACATAATAAATGGACTTAAATGGAAAACAAAACATTTAAACTTCTACTTGTTTGGTTCTGTTCATTAAATATCTTGCTAAAAATCTGATTACTTTAATATCAACCGGTGAAAGATTTTATAACCTTTAATCCATCTTATAAAAACACAGATTTGTTTAGCAAGACTAAGCAATCATTATTCTGCAGGATTTTAAAGTTAACTAGAAGCACTCGGAGAGTGCAAACCTCCGCCAAGACCAGTTTCCCCCAATCCTGTAATAGAGTTACAAAGGGGCACACCAATACTACAGTGCCACCTGCTGGACACTTTGAAACCCACGCCCTGTGAAAGCATCACAGCTTTGCCTATCTCAGAGTGTTAAAAGAAAAAAAATTCCAGTATCCGCATCGTGATCCGGAACATCACCAACATTTAAAGGTGTGTTACTTGAGCCAGTACCCACATGTGGTAAAAATGTCATGACAATCAGTCCACAAGTTTTTGAGTAATGTTGTCCAGAGWCAGAATGACAGACCGACAGACAGACATACGCGACCGAAAACATTACCTTGGTGGAGGTAATTAACAAAAACRTAATTTTACTAAAGGCCTAACAGAATGCATTTTTCCACACTTCCTTTCATGCCATGAGAAACTACAGAGCTGTAGCCATTTAGATAAACAAATTCAAACATAGGCCTAAAAAAGACTTCCTTAAAATAAAATCTAATTCAATGAACATGTTCCTCACCTTATTGGAGCTCTTGAGCAGTAAGGAGTCATGCTCTGCCTGCAGTTTGGTMTCAATTTCCTCCCATTTTCGCTCTTTATCCTTGAAAAGGATCCTTGAAGTTGTTTCAAAAATAGATTAAAGTAAAAAAATATATTAAAAAATATGCTTAATATAGATATTGTTAGAAGTATTARCTGACAGTTAGAATAATTGTCTCCAGTTAAAAAAAGATCCTTTGACCTGTCAGCCTAATGGGAAAAACGTGCTGCTGGTTGACAGAGTAAAACTTTGTGATGTGCCACTCAGACTCAGTCAGCCGGCCTCATTTCAACACAGAACAAACAGAAATCCTTTTCCACTCAACTCTACAATTCTGTTTTGATGGCGAAATTATCGATTTATTCTTTTCTGAGAACAGAAATGATAGAACTGTAGAGTGTAACTGTGCAAATCTCACCTGACTTTGCAGCTTGTTTTATCAACAGACTGACGTATCCTGGTTGAGAGCTGCGTCACAGAAGCTAGAAGCATGCTGTCCAGGATCGCCTGAGAGCAAAAAAGACACGACTGTAACGAATGAAATGGATTGTGAAATTTCACTGACTCTAGTTAATGTCAATGTGGACAACAGCACAAAACCAAAGACAGGAACCCAGAATCTCATCTCAGAGAAGGTTGAAGGTTGTTGAAGTGGCTAAATGGGAGCTAAAAGCTTAAAGTAGTAAAGCACTAGATAAATGTTAAAAGACACTAAACACTAGCTAAAAACAGCTAAATTATATCTGTAGCAAGGCAAGTTTGCTGAAGCAGATTTTAAAGAAAATTATTTAGAATGAATCAAAGAGATCTCAACATGGACCATTTACATTTGGAAAAGTGTAAAATTTACACAAAACTGAAATCACAACTTCCATTTTCTGAATGAGTTGAACATTTTTGATGTGTTTTACTAAGTATGCAGAAGTAGCTTGCTAAAAAATGAATAAAAAACAACATAATGTGAATGCTGAAACAACATTTACACAAGTAAAATAACAAAAAATGAAATTACACAAGAGAAGAATCAGTCCTTGTGACTGTGAATAGGTCCAAATTAACATCACAAGCAATGAAATCAATAAAACAATATCACAATAAAATGTAAAGAGTCCTTTTAATAAGAATGAGGTGAAACATTTGAAAAAGTAATAAAATCATTCCAGAAAAAGTTAAATATAAAAATCCCACATTAAGGAAAACACACAGGATTTAATCAAGTCAAGCTTATCTTAAGTCAAATGCAAATGAGAGGTGGTGCTTCTTAATAAAAGCCTTTAAAGTTTTAAGCTTTGGACAGTTTTTAAACAGATAAAGTATATTCCACTTATTAAGAAAAGTCACGTCAAAGGAAAGATCACCTCTGCTTTTGTATTAAGATCTTGGAAAATCCAAAACATAGTTAGCTGACATTATGACGTAAGATAAAGTAAAAGTTCCTCTAAGTAGGATCAGCCTGGACCAATAAAAGCTTTAAAAAAACAGTACAAAGATTTTAAATTCAGTCCAGTAAAAAACAGAGAGGCAGAGAAAAGAGGACAGCACGACCCTACATGATCAGGTCTTCTTGCTCCTATGAGCAGATGTATCTTTTTAGTTGCAGGTCAAAGAGTAATAACTTCTATTTATTCATATAAAATGAGTTAGAATTATAGATGTAAAGTTGTGTTTTAGTTACTGAGCATCTAACATTAAGTTTGGCTTACTGCGCTTGTTGTGGTACTAATCCTGACTATCATAAATGAAAAAAAAAATAAAACAAAAACTCAAGGTAGAGTTTATATACAGAAGCTGCAACAAACAGATCTCTCTGCCGAGGCTCAGACTTATGGTAATATTTTGCTGTACTAATTTTAAATAAATAACTAATTTAGTAATTTGGTGTGGCAATTACTAAAAAAGTGGGGGTTAAAATAAAAAAAAAGAGATTGCCAGAATTACATACTCATTATGTAAAAACAAGCATCACAGACTCACATCATCTCTGTTCCACGTCTGTCGACGGATAGAACGAGAGCTATGATCGTTAGAGCCTCGCTGCCGAAGCTCTACGCGCTGCCCGTTAGCTCCCAGAGTGCTGTTCTGCTGCGTGGAGGGACCACCCAAGCCATCATCAAATGCAGACTCCTTCGGGTAAGAAAAAAATAAAYACTATTAAATATTCCATTGGAGAAATCTTGTACATGCATGCTMACAACCGCTCACAAACCGGTGTTCAGCAGGGGGTTCTGACTGGTCACTGAGTGTGTGTATATATACTGTATGTACAGTATGTATGCATACTGTACATATCTATATGTGTATATATGGGTATACAGTATATACATATACATGCTTTACAGAAAAATTCTAATAATTTTTATTATTATATAGATATGTATTTTGTTGCTACGTTTTCTTATATCTGTTTATTTTCAGGTGAGCAGAGAGATGTCGGGTGTGTTGCCTTGTGTTTTCTTGGTGTAAATTTAAAATATTTTCTAATCTCTCTTTCAGTCTTTCCAAATACATTTCCCCTTTTTCTCCTTTCCTCTTTCCTCTTTATAAAAGTCACTGATGATGAAGAAATTAAGAAAATAATACTCAAGTTATTTTTCTTACTGAAGTGACAAAAAAATAAAATACTAAATAAATAAATGCATGAACAGAGGAGAAGTTATCCCATAATATGTTTTTTATATAATGGCTTAACATTACATGCCTACACATATTTATACACAGCATATGGCACATGTGCGTACCAGAGCTCCAGGGTCGGTTGCTGCAGGGCTGACTGAGTCGATCTCTCCCGCCACGTCATGAATCTCTTTGGCAAGCATGGCTAAATCCTTGGCTAGATCTTGGCTAATCCTAAAGATAAAAAAAAGCTTTAGGAAATATCATATCTGTAAAATATATTGTTTTCTGTGGCAATAGATAATTCCCACACCTTATAAACAAACTACATCCAACTAAAATTGATTTAAAAAGCACATCAAGTAGGAAAGATGATTTAAATGTAGAAGCCATGAGTCATCTGTGCTTCTCACCTACATACCTGGCTATTTCTTCGCTGTGTGCTGTCCAGTCTCTCATAWACTCATCCTGGTCCCTGGAGCTCTGCTTGAAGGCAGCCAGGCCTGCAGGGTTGGGCGAYGCCGGGGCCGAGCCTCCTAAATGGGCCACTCGCGTTGAAGGGAGGGCTGGCTTCGTTTGGCCCTGCKTGGATGCGTGACGATTCGAGCCGTACTCGTCCTCTGAGGTGGAGGCGTACTCCACAGGAAGCCGGCGCCACTGCGTGCCAGCTGAGGAGCCCAGTGCAGAATGATGTCTGTCATTACTAAACAAACTGCATATTTGATWYGAGTTTTTATYCYACTTACATGCAGGAGTGGCATGTCCATGGGAGGAGGTTCCTTTGCTTTTATCTGGCAGCTTGGAGGCGCTGTTGGCTCTGGCTCGGGGTCCGGACAAAGAAGCCACGTTGGCTCCTCTCAGTCCTTGTCTGGCTGCATAATCCCCTGCGGCAGTGCGAGAACCCAGACCCCTGCCTCTTGTCACGGTGGCCTCCGAGTCGCTCTGAGCAGACGGAGACGCCACCCGCGGTCTTCTTGGCTGCGCTAGTGCCTCTATCCTGGACATTCCCCTTCTTGCCATCCCTGTCCTGGACGTAGAACTAGCCGTGGAGGCCTCGGAGGCCACTGACAGCCGGTCCATATCAGCAGGTTCAGTATCCGAKGAATCCCCCAGCCGGGCTCGTCTCAGCAGAGATGTCCGGGTGGGTCTAGGTTTGGGAGCGTTTGCGGTTTTACTGGGTGCAGAGGAAGCTGAGGTCTGGGTGACCCTGGTCCGATTAGACTTGGTCCCGACGGCTGTGCTCCCAGCTTGAGCTCTAACATTCGAGCCTCTGRTTTCCTGCTTGGAGGTGGGCTGTGAGTCAGAAAGGACTGAGCTAGAGTTGACATCATCATCAGTGAGGTCCAGGGAAGTCCAAGGGCGGCTAGGCTGCTGAGGACCAGATGTTCTGTTCTTGACCCTCCGGTCCTGAGTGTCCCTGCCCTCAGTAGGCCCCTTGTTAGATGAGCACACTACAGTTCTCTCCTTCTGCTGCCCTGCTAGAGTSCGACGCTTCTGGACTACTTTCCTCACTCCATCTGCCTGACTGACGGTGCTCGTTGTGTCCACGTCTGACTCTGGAGACACAGAGCCTTCAATGGACTGGCTCGGGGGATCACCTTGGTCTGACACAGTGGTCTCCAGAAAAGCTGCCACAGCCTCTGAGTCTTTCTGCAGCGTGACGCTGTCAATGGCGGCATCTTTAGTCTGAGTTCTGCTGCATGTGAGCCCATCGATGCGTGGGATGAGCTCTATAGGCACGTTGGAACTGGGTTTCTCCACAGTGAAACTCTCCTGCCTCAGCAATGGTTTCCCACTACTGTCTCTGGCTTTTTCCTCTTCCCTTTTCCTCCTCCTTGCCTCCTCCATTCTCCTCTCCCCACTGGTCAACGGACGAGGGGGGAGTTTGGCCAGCCCACCTGGCTGGCCTGATCTCCCTCCACCGCTGTCCTGGGATTTGGCTGGTGAGGAGCGACTGGGGCTGCTCCCRTGGCTGCCGACCCCTCCGGTGTCGTGCTCGGGCTGATTCTTTCCTCTGGAGATCCTCTCGCCTTGGTTCTCCTTCTCCTGCAGCTCTGTGTCCTGTTTCTCCCCCAGATCTGTGCGAAGGCCTGCTCCCGGGCTCCTTCTCCCGAGGATGACCTCCTCGCCAGGTAGCTGAGGTAGGGTTCTCCTTTTACGCTCTGTGTGCGCAGAGGAGGCAGCAGTGTGGCTGAATTCACTTATATCAGCTGAAAATAAGAGCGAAAAATGAAAGTGCATTCATCACTGCTGGCTTTACGCTTTTACTTTGCTAACAGAGTACCTAGCAGTTTGTTACTTTCATCCAGGGGCGGTTCTAGGGGTGGGGCCACGAGGGCTTTGGCCCCAGCTAAAATCTGATTGGCCCCCTGAAGTGCCCCTGTCCTGTCACTGATCCTTTGCCTGAGAGCACTGATGCGGGATGCAGTTCCATGTCCAAACACTAGTGGCGCTGATGAGTCAAATAAGAAAGTTCAGCAAGAATCAAGCTAACAGAAGTCTTTTTCTCTTCTTAAGAAAATTTGAACAATCCTGCAAAAAACTCTTTCAAGTCACCAACATTAGCTGGACTTTCTCACATGCTGTGTGTTTGAGAGTATTTAACTATGTACAGTGAAAAAACATGTAAAATGGGTAAGCAGTGTTCACTGTACAAGCTTTTTTAAAATTATTAATGTTTAATTACATTATATATTACAAGTGTTTGAATATTTGACTGGTAAAATRTTTGCACCTTACCAAAACTGGGTATTTATGTGCCACGTTGAAAAAAAAAATACTCAGCCCCTCTATGAATATTGTGGCCCCCTTGATGGCCCCCCCACTCAAAAAAAAAAAAAAATCCTAGATCTGCCACTGCTTTTGTCAATGCAGAAAAATGTGCAGAATGTAAAGTTAAAAGCTGTAACAGTAAAAAAAGTAAAAACATTTTTATTTAGATTTGACTCTGGTTATTAAAATGGAACTTTCTTTGAGCAGCAAATGAATTACGTGACATGATGAGCCAAAGACACATTAATGGCCTGGTGCTTTTGTATTCAGTATTTGGTATCACAGCAGAGGGTATTTGGTTAAATGCATGGACTGCTATGTAAATGACTACACTCAATTTGTTGTAGAATTATTTTACCTAAACTTTGAATTCACGACAGGATATTGTATGCTTAAAATAAAAATAAAAAAACCCTATTTATTACCTCGGTCCTCTGCGATCATTGCTTGGTTTTCACACCCTGATCCCTCAGGGTCTGTCCTAATGTGACTGGCAGCCAGAGTAGCCCACTGTGACACCCAGCGAGGACCCCCCACCATCAGCTCTTCAGCCAAGATCTGAATAAAACATGATCGATAAAAAATAAAAGCCTCGCACTCCTATCTGAATTTAATTTGAACTGAGCTCTGTTACTGCTAAAACTAGATAAAATTTAAGTCACTTTTAGAAAAAAAAGTTTTTGCACCTCTGTCTCCAGTCGTCCAGGCTTTCCTCTGTCTCTGGAACCAGACTGCTGGGAAGAAATCCTCTCTCTTTGGTTTGTACCTCCCAACCTGGAAACACACTGCTCATCCACACCAAACACCTAAAAATATATATTTATTAATATAAATAAATAACGACTTAAGTTTGAAAGGTTTTAACGTTAAATCATTCTCACTTTGTCGATCAGTTTCCTAGCATCTTCTTCGTCATTGTTTCCATTCTCCATATCAATGGTGTAAGTCGCCCTGTCGCTGTGCTCATCCCCGTGGCGATAGCTCTCATCGCGTCCACTTTGTTGATGTGGGGCGGAGCCTCGTCGCCTCTCCACAAATCGGCTCGCTCCTTTAGCAGTCGCGGGCCTGCGGCGCCGGGCAGGACTGTCCTCCTCGGCGAAGAGRCCTTCCGGTACGTTCGCGCGGCCTTCTCTGATCTTCATCCCTGCGCCGCCCCAAAGCCCCCAGGAGCGCTCCTCCAGAGCCGCAGCCCTCCGCTGCTCCCCCARAGCATTTTCTGAATCACTCTGAGTCCCGTCCTCGTGTTTACTGCCTGGCATGTGAACGRTAGACGGAGGCGAAGGCAACAGATGTGTCAAAAAATAACAAAATAACTCAACAGAATCTTAGTTTGTGTTCTTCACACAAACCTTTAAGGCTCTTCATCTGCACAGGAACATCGCTCTTCACACTTTCTCCATCATCCTCCGCAGCCGTCTCTTTAAGAGTAAGCGGCAGCTCGTTTTGAGCCAGCCAGTCAGCAACTTTTACCTCCGCCGCCACCATGGCCGTCTGAAGTGGGCTCAGCTCCTCTCCGACGGCCCTTTTAGGATGTGGCCTGGTCTCTGGTCCGACCTTTGCCACTCGATCTTTGACAGTCACTTTACCTGATGCTCCAGAGTCAAACTGGATGGTGAAGGAGGCGTGTCCGTGGACGGGTTCTGCAGCGGAAACACCAGACTCTTGATCTTGTGAGGGGGTTTCACTCACTTTACCTGTTGGAGGGTCTTTAGTTGGTATTTTGACGTGACTCGGCTCTTGGTTTGAGGCTGTCTGAGGGCCAGACTTTGTGATGTCTGCACTTTTCTTGTTGTCTGTAGGAAGTGCACTGATTATAAATATTATCTTTATGAATTTAACTATTAAACACTTTAAATGCAAAATTAAAACATCTGTCCTGTAATATTTCACCTGTCTCAAACTTTTCTCTTCTTCGCTCTAAGTTCTTTTCTTCAGGTCTTCCCGGATGCTGCTCATCAGCATCTCCATCGCCCCACCAAGCAGGCTGCCCATAAAGGGGTGTGCCTCTTTTCAATACCGCCGTGTCTCCTGCCAAAAACAGGTCTTCAGTTAATCATATGAAACCCCTTAGAGCTCCCTGATGGAGTTGAGTTTGAAGCATTTGCACACATGAACACTGTAAGAATTGTAGCGTGGAGTCCAGAAATAAAACAAAATAAATGAAATTGATAAAAAGAAACGTTGACCTGAGGCTCACCTGTTGTTTTCTCCTCCGACCTGCCGGGCTCTGAGGGTTTGGCGGTGGCCCCGTCGCACGTTTGCGTTGCGGCTGTCTCAAAAGGTTTCGCCTCAGGTTTGGAGGATTCGGACTCTGCAGGTTTCCTCTGGATCATCTGCAGCTGACTGCTCAGTTTCTCATGCTGACAGTTGAAGAAAGATGCGTTCAGACAGGGAAAAAAAGCAAAACAGTTGTTTCAAACCAATAAAAAGATTTTATTTGATTTTTTTTTATCTTTTGCTGAGCCAAACTTTTACATGTTTCCGAAGACACATTTTGTTAGCTTATTAAGCTGAAATCCTCTTCTCTGCAGCTAGCTTGGCCTGATGAAACAGCATGTTTTAAAWTTCTGAAGCTTTCACCCACTTCAGCAGAACTCTGATATTTTTTACTACAAAGTAAAAAAAAAATACAAGGCTGCACAATTTTAAGCAGAAAGATCCCTTCAATCTGCAAACTTTAGCTACTTTTTCGATCCCCCCCTCAACGCAGCATGTTGTCTAACCTTGAGGGCCTCCTCGGGTATATGCAGCTCTCCTCGAACCACGGTGAACAGGTTGGTATGTGAGGCGGGTTAAGGTGCAAGAGGAGCGCTTTGCAGGAATGAGAAGCATTAATAGCCTCATCTATTATGCAGCAGTCAGAGAACAATGAGCATTCCCATCTATTCAAGAGCAGATTAAGTTACAGTGTTGCCCGGGCACATCCTGCRGGCGGCAGTTGGTTTTGACAGATGACACGAGAACAAACTCGAAGGATATCATATCCAAACCTCAGCTTGTCCTCGGTTCTCAGYGTGACGTACGTCTGCTCCTGTATTCTCACATCGTTGACAAATGTCTGCAAACCAAAGACAACAAGTATTTATAATAGGCTTTAGTTTGAAAGAGAGATTATCTACTTTTTTTTTTATTTCCCTAACGTCAGCTTTATGTAACGATAAGCTAAAAACCAAAACTTGTATCAAACCGAAGCACTTTTTTCTGATTTATTTTGACCTAATAGGAATAAGGAGATATAAGAATATTAAAACCTGCTTGGCTTTTTATAATCCATTAAACTGTAACCAAACTGGYTGAGTTAGCAACCAGTTTTTGATGAGTTGTGGATTAAGTGTGAGAATATAAAGTATTCCTTAAAGAAAAAAATTGTATAGGTCTTCTGGACGGGTTCTTCTCTAATGAAATGTTTCGTCTCTCCTCCAAGAGACTTTTTCAGTCTGAGAGTTTCAGGCTAAATTCAGGCTTTTAAGCCCTGCCTCCATGTGACTGATACTCACATCACATGGCTATCGTTGACACCTAATT
>NW_013952468.1:677012-697271 GCF_001266775.1 Austrofundulus limnaeus
AAAACTGCAGAGTTCTGGCCGTTAGATGTAGCTCGTCTGTGTTGAGACATTCTTTTGAACAGTGGCTGCTTTGTTTCCCCGATGTATAACTGGTCGCAGTCGCATGTGATGTGAGTATCAGTCACATGGAGGCAGGGCTTAAAAGCCTGAATTTTGCCTGAAACTCTCAGACTGAAGAAGTCTCTTGGAGGAGAGASGAAACGTTTCATTAGAGAAGAACCCGTCCAGAAGACCTATACAATTTTTTTTAGATTTTTTACCTGGATTACTGAGATGCATCAGGACATAAAGTATTCCTTATTTTAAGAGGCTAAATGTACTCAGTAATGTCATTAAGACAGAAATAAAATCATTGCTCACCCCATTTAAGCTGCCCAGGTCTTTCACCCTGTGTTCGTCTGTGTTTGGGTCGTAGTTGATGACAGCGTGCTGTTTGTCCACGCTGCGGGACTAAATGATGCAAAACTCCACTCAGTCACTGCATGTGAATATTATGTGAAGACAAAATAAAATGAGACAGTTGTGTACCTGCAACATGAGCTCACAGTCATCCCTCCCCACAAAGATCATCTCCCTGGGAAGACGGTGCCGAGTGCCCCCGCAGCTCACCAGAAACCAGGAAGTCAGGCTCATTTTTGCCTCACCGGGTCACCTTTGACCTTTAGTACTTTCTGTTAAAAACAAACACAATGAAATCCCAGTTCTCCACTAATAACGTGACTATTCACAGACAGTTTGATCAACAAACAGATAAGTGATACCAGATGTGAATAAAAACATCAAACAGCTAAAGAAAAATGAGAACAGCTCAGCATCTGTGCTTGTGCATCATAAGCACAGGAGCTATTTCATCTCTCACCCAGGGGGATACTCATCACTCCATATGGTGCGGTTAACAACTAGAACTATACAGTTAAGTGTTACAAATCAAGAGATGGCTTACAGATATCCAGGCATCCTTTGAAACTTGCAGTTAGTCACCCTTGGATTAAGTCCCTGAAAAAAGAAGCAATAATTCAGTATAAAACACACAAACAGGTCAGAAAGAGACAAACAATAACAACCAGCTTCCTTATGATGATCTCAGATGATTTCCATTCACATTCACAAGTCCACGAAACAGAACAACTGCTCTGTTCAGTGAAACAAACACCCTCCATTTACTGCAGCATCACCACACCGTGCTGACTCACTCTGGAGGAGCTATAGGAGAAACATTACACACTTTACCAGGAAGCTGCCTTTTTCTTTATTGTACATCGTGTCATTCCCAGAGGAACTCCCCCGTCCCCCCAGCTTGGCTCTTAGACCATAATGACCCAGATTTCCTATATAAGACGTCTGACCACGCACGGCTTCACCCACTCTCAGATGTAAGCGTCCTCTGCACGTGACGGCTCATCATCTGCGCCTGGAAGCGGCGGCAGCAGATGATGGCTGATGTCGGCCAATGGGAGAGCCTGAAAAAAGGAGCCCGGTTAGGCCGTGTCTCAGCTGGAACCCGTTCACCTCCCAAACCACGTCCGAGGCGGGATTTTCCACATTAAATAATCAAACGCTACACAACACGCATGTTAGGGCATAAACGCGCAGTCACAGTGAGATTAACGCTAATTACCGACGCATCATCTGAAGCGTGCGTTCATCAGTCACATCCTCTTTTACGCGCAGCTTTTTTTAGGCCAAACGCAGGCTGTGATCACTCACAATGACAGGTCTCATGTGATTTTAGAGAGGATTAAATATTGTAAAGGTGGAATATTTACGCTCATCCAGGAATGTCGAGCTTTATGGCGGCTGCTCATTTCACCGCCTCCATAAGCCGAGGAGGAGGAGGAGGAAGAGGAGGCAGCAGAAAGGACCAGAGTTGATCCAGACATCATCTGATGTGAAAAAAAAAAAAAAAAAAAAAAAAAAAAAAAAACCTCTCTCACCTGCGGCCAAACGGACCATCAGCATCCGACATGAAGAGGGTTTAAATCATCCGTGCCTGGTGCTCCTGAAGTCCTGCCCGGCCCTGCTCCCTCAGCTGGGCCGCGTCTTTGCCTCCAGGTGGCGCTGTGCGCGTTGAAGGGAAGAAGAGGGAGGTTATGTAATCCTACAGGACACCTGACAGCAAACCATGAGTGGTCCATTTTGTGGATGATTGTGGAGTTTAAACAATGACTCTTTGATACATATTTAACTTTTCATCTAAATCTTTAAAAAAATAAAAATAAATAAAAAGAAGCGAAGTGTGGAAAATAAATTACTTTCACAATRTTTGGTGAATTGATCTTTTTAAAAATGTTTTTTTGCATGTGCCAGAACAAAATATTTGGTCCAATGACTTTTTAAAAAAATAATTTTATGAATTTCAGAAAATCCTATTTTGCACCATTTAATAAAGTTTAGCTGCTGTCTAGTTCTTTAGWTTTAGTCTGCCTTTTTCAGTTTTTACATAGCATTTTGCAGCTAGCTATTAGCTAAACTTTAGCTACTTTAAGCTTTTGGTTAGTGTTTTGGTACTTTAACAATTTGTTCTGCTATAGCTTAGCTTTTATTTTGCTTGTCTCAGCCAGACTTTTTCTACAATTAGCCTTTAGCTGTTCTGGTTGTTTTACTTTTAATGACGTCTTAACAAGTTTATAACTGTACCAGAGGATTTTGCTGCATTTRTGATTTTTTTRTKTTATTTTTTTCTGAGTTGCTGTGTTTGAGCTCTGTTTTGTTCTCATAAGAAACATTTTTTTTATTATAGGACCTTTAGATTCATGTCTATATGTTGCTGCACAAAAACTGACACTAGATGGAGGCAAAATACTGAAATATGATGGTGATTTGAGCCAGGCCCACAGTTTGTTGGTTGTCTTATTAATCAGGACATTCATGCATCAAAACAGCAACTGTGACATTCACACAAAACAAACAAAAAATGATCAGATTTATTCATAATTTCCAAGATGTTACAAATGTTTTACATAGTTTAAATACGAGCAATTTAAAGGTGAACGAATTCTTGTTCTTTTAGCATGTTTACAATAATTAAAAAATGTCTTTGCATTGTTATTTTTTTGTGATTTGTCAGTTCCACATCTGCTCCTGCAGAACTATATCAGATGCAAACCTCATTACAACACWGGTTCTTCCACTCCTTAATGTCAACCTGCTAAGAAAAAGACTCATTATGTCCTCAGGAGTAACTTGGACTAACTTCAGAAACTAACAGACATGTATTGTTTCCAAGACAAAAGAGGTCCCTGCATCAGATAATCAAACAAGTTTATGCTTCTAACAGTTTAAATTCTTATGATAAAGTCAAAATATGATTAAAAATAAGTGCAATAATCTTGTTAAAAGTAACAATTTAACCGTGAAGTCTTGGACTTTTCACTGAGTCTTAAATCTGATTTGAAGTGAAAACTGTGGTATTTGTATGCTCATGTTTAGGAAGCTTACATTAAACAAAATAAGACAAAATCTCAATATTTTTAATAGACATGTGACTGGTTTAATTATCCAAACATACACTTTTATTTAATTTAAAAATAAGTAAAAGATTGACTTTTTTTTAAGAATTTTCCCAATATATCTATATTTCTATCTATGCACGTGAACCTTGTTTCATGTTGTTTTAAGCTTTAATTTCTTTTTATCTCTTGTTTCACTTTGTTAAAAAAACAACTCTTTAAAGCTTTTTTATCCTGTTGATTCTGATCAAATCTTCTGAAAAGAACAAATCTGTCCTGGACATAATAGTAAAACAAACTTTGCTTCGTGTTTTTGGTTTGTGGAAAGCGGAACCCACTCTGCTCAGTGGATTTAAATACGCGCTGCATATTCACATGAGCAGAACCTCCGCTGGTTCTGTTGGAACATGCGCGCTGTGCCGCTCCTCTGAAGGCCCAGCCCCCTTGATCCCCTCCGTCCATTGGTGTCTTCAGGGTGTCTCTTTTCCCCACCCCCGTCCATAGGTTTCTAATGAGTGTCCGTTGGTTTTTATTGAGGCTTGCCCCCCTCCCCCTCCCACCGGCCGCCCTCGCCCTGCCCATGTTCTCTGCGTGCCTCGGTCCGTCCACCTCCTGACGTTCAAGTTCGCAGGAACGTCACGTCCGCACTTGAACTTGCAGCTCAGGGGGGCTTCGCCGTCCCCCCCCACCTCCCCACATCACTCTCTCTTTGCGAAAAAGTCATGAGGAGCTCCGCGCAGCCCGCAGCGCGTTTACGCACCGCGCTCTGAATGATCCGCAGCTCGGCCCGCTTTTATTTCCCCGCACCTGGATGACAAAACGCATCAATGAAGAGATTTCACTCGGAGTCTACCTTTTAGGAACGGATTTCCCAATGTGAACTCAGCTGAAGAGCCGCCGCCAAACCGACCATGTCTCGCCGCAAGCAAGGCAAACCCCAGCACTTGAGCAAACGGGAGTTTTCGCGTAAGTGGAAACAAATCGCCTCTTGTTTTTTTTTTTATTATTATTCCGTGTTGATCTCCCAGGGATCAACTTATGTCCTGTTTTATTGTTCTTTCGTTACCATTCTTCCTGGGGGAGTTTAACAGGCAGAAAGGAACAGAGGGATCCACCGCTGTCCTGAGCGAAAACACATAAACGCACCAAACGCACACACATCCAAAGGCACAGGTCATCCTCAGAGTGAGTGTAGGCTCTCCCGGTGAAAGTTCTGACCCAAAGCTCCAACTTGAACGCGTTGTATAACTGCCTTCAAAGTTCCTCTCGCCATTAAAGGACATGCGGGAGCTTTATGGCCAGAGACCTTTGCCTGTGTGTGCAGGCAGCGCAGGATCACGCTGCGGTCATTCACTGACAACTTCCCGTGTGTAGCTTTTGAAAGCGACCCAGCCACATCAACACGAGCGTTTCTTTTCTCTCAGAATAATCCCACAGCTGGATTAAACACAGGGAAGTGGTKTTTCCACTTGTCCGCAGCGCAGGAACGCACAGTGTGCGGCACCTGAGCAGAAAGAATGCAGTTTCTGCAACAAATTATTCTCCTCTAAAAACAAACTGTTTTCAATACATAGGTTAAGCTGTGTTCTAAACAAATATTTATTCTAATAAACATAAATGCTCCTCCAGGATGCTGTTGGATGAAGGATAAACAGAGGAAAGTGGTTTTACGCACGTGTGTGGGACACAAACACGCACAACCCAGATCGAGAGGGTTTTTTTTTTACGCACAGCGTTTAAAACAATTATTGTTCTGAAGAAAAATTGGAAGACAAGCTGCCTGGTCCACGCGCTCTGGGAGTGGACGTGGRAAACCTCTCCAAACATGCAGGTTCTAGTTGTTTTGATGCCGCCCAAGTTGATGGTGGAGATCAGGAGTCCGCGTATTTATTCGGACTTTAATTAGTCTTTTGTTCCTGGAAACGTGTCTCTGCGTGCTGTTCGAATTTCCGTCGAAATCAATTATGATCTCGCGACACCCCCCTCCCCCCCAACCCCCACGCTTTGAGGAGCATCGCCAGTGGGGGGCGTTCTCTGATTGTTCTCCTATTGGGCCGAACGTGAACTTGATCCACTTCATCCTTCTGTGCTGCTTAAACAGGCGCAGGCAGAGAGGCTCGTTTACGCAGAAATGACTGCATATTTTATCTTCTTTATATATATATTTTTACCTACGAGGAGGAAAAACAAGTTAAATATTCAAGATATAAACTTAAGGTTAAAATGCTTTAAGGAGTAATCATCTACACAGGAACGCAGTCCCAAAATGTTCTAGTACTTGCAAATGTTTTAATTTATACAATGCAGTTTGGGTTTTAATGCTTACTTTGGCTCAGTTTAATATTTATTTACAGTTATTTTATTTATTTGACAAAACACTGAGGCAGCACTTTTTCTGAGGCTAWTTATAAGCTGTCATGAGGCTAAGTGACACTACTTTCTATAATAATGGCAGAGAGAGTTTTTAAGACAGGGACATATTTTTATTTATTTATCCGAAAATGTTCCAAAAGTGCCCCYTTGGCATTTTCAGCTGCAGAGTTATTGATCCACAGTTATTAGCAGAAGGAGTCATGTTAGTGTAAAACAGCAAAAGGGAAAGAGTCTGAATGACTTTGATGACAATGAAGCAGACGTTCTGCAGGAACCCAGTGGGAAACATTAACCTAAACAAGTTCAGATTCTGTCCTGCTGAGATAAGTCTGAAAAAAAAAAGGATTATATTTGAGCTTTCTTTAAAAGTTATTCACATCACTCTTGCTTGGCATCAAAATGAGATTATTTGGTTYGAAGAAAAAAGTTTGCACCTAACCCAACCTCACACAGCTCACCTGCGTTCACGGCATAAGCTTTTTAAAGATAAGCTACTGTAAAATATATTAAAAAAATAAAACGGGGTGCTCATTTCTTCATCTTTAATGCAGCTGAACATACAAGGAACAGGGCCTATCTCGCATATTCCCTCACCACCTTGTCATCTGACCCAAAACAGAATTAAAGGTTGAACCCGCGGCAAGAATTCATCGCATCTTATCTCCACATCCCAGCCGGGACGCCCAGTGTCGTTTACCGTGTGGCTGGATTCCTCCTTTTAAAATGCTCCCTCTCTCCTCTCCTCTCCTCTCCTCTCCTCTCCTCTCCTCCCCTCTCCGTCTCTGTCGGTACTTCAGGGACCTACTCCACATCCAACCCCTCAATGTCTAACCTTGGTTCACAAAGATCCCAGCACTTTTAACGAAATGGGGTCCAATCATCTTGAACTCAAATTAGAATCTATTTTTTGATTCTCCGAGGTGTTAGGTTCATTAAAAAAGCAAGATTGGCAGCACAATAAAAGAGGGTCAAGCAACTTAATCGTTTGACTGCTGCCTGAAAGCTGAACGTGTCAGCTCTTATCGAAGCAGCATGTGTCGTCTTTCTTAATAAAAAAGAAACAYATTCACATTTTACACATGACCTTATTCTTGTAGCGACCTGTAGACTCATTTCACATATTTGTTTAAAATCTTTTGTCTGTACTGTCCACTGACATCCTCTCTCCTCTCTGCTCCTCCAGCTGAGCCTCTCTCAGGTGTTTTACCAGAAGAAGAGTCTCGGGACTCCCCCAGGCTGGGTGTGTCTCAGGGCGAGCCCCTAAAAGGGGACCAGGACCTGCTCACCTGTGGCCAGTGCCACACCCGCTTYCCGCTGGCCGACATCCTGCTGTTCATCGAGCACAAGCGGAGGCAATGCCACGGCAGCCTCTGCGCGGACAAACCACTGGACAGGCCGCCGTCCTCCCCTCTCGCCTCGCCCCTCTCCACGTCCTCGACTCGCTCACGGACCCAGCCCCAGCACCTGCGGCGGGCCTGCCACCCCGTGGAGGTGGCGGTTCAGGTGTCGCCGCTGGATGAGGATTGTTTATCTGCGCCCTTGCAAGGAATAATCCCCAAGCAGGAGAGCGTTACAGGTAAARCCTACGTGGATCTGAAACAAATCGTGGCAGTGCAAACACACAGATGAGCAGGGAGAAAAAATAAGTGGTGTTTGGAGGTTCACAGTTTACTTCAGAAGAAAACAAATACCCTCTGAGACGTACTTGCTTTGCTTCTGGTAATTTGGATGTATAAAATCTGCATAAACAGGGTGTAAAATATCAGCTGCTCCATTTAGGAGCTGTGAATTTTCCCAGCTGAGTCATGAACCTAAATGAAGACCAGCCGTCTTGAAAATGACTGTGAGAAAGGGAAACATTTGGAGACAATGAAAAAGGACGCACACAGACAAAAAAGACAAATGAAAAAAAAAAAAAGGAACCAGAGGGAAAGATGGGATGCATTTCTTTTGGTTTGTCCTGTAGCACAGATGTGCTTAAACCCTGTGGACAAATTCTCTCTGATGTGGTGCTGGAAGATGTATCTCTATCCTTTACTGGCTTATTACACTGTCATCCAGTATCTCTTTTACCCTCAAATATGCGCCTGTAAAGGCTCACTCCTATTCTAAAATTAAAAAGCGATAGAGAAGAATGTAATTATCTGTCAGCAAAGAAGTGTTTATTTGAGGAACTCTACAGCCACTAATTGTCAGTGTTTTCCTTGATTTGAGTAATTAAGGACTTCTTAAGGCATCTTGTTGGTTTGTTGGTTGTCCACGGGGGCTAAACGAGGCTGCAGTGAAAACATGAATTGCTGTGCAAACAAGCAAGCGTCCCGTCCGTCTGTTTTTTTTCTTCCCAGAGTAGGGGTTTTAATTTTGACCTGCACATTTGAATGTTTGTTCCTTCTCTTTAACAGAACGTGTGCCAGGCTGTGTGCTGATTGTCTGGGCAGTTGTGATTTAATTTGAAGCCAATTCGGGCTAAACACACAGAGAGTGCAATCATAGGCTCTACTGTACAGCACAGCTTTACAGATGGTATTTTGTAGCACCACGGTTATTTCTTGTTGGTTAGTTAGTCCCCCCCCCTCCGTGATACAGAATGACCACTGTTCATTAGTGTACAGTTTGTTAAACATCTGCGTTTGCACACACACACACACACACACACACACACACACACACACACACACACACACACACACAGACAGAACAATTCAAACAGCCTCAACTGTTCACATTCAGATAAAAATCAAGTTGTAAATAAATTCAAACGCTAAATTATATTTTGTACATTTTTAAATCCTGTCTGGCTCACAATCATTTAAAGTTTTAACATTAATTTAAAGAATTTTAAGACATTTTATCTTTTATAAATCAATATTTTTCAGCCGTTTCAGGACAACAGGCTTTTTAACCATAAATATAAACTGATGTTTTGAGGATTGTTTTATCATAAAAAAGCTTTAAATGGAAAGAGAGGGGAAACGCCTCACCGTGCTCGTATATGGAGGCCTTGTTTCGTGTTTTTGTGCAGCTGCAGTGTGAAGCGGGCGAGTTGTGTGTCAGCTGTGACACTCGCAGGATTAATTTTGTCACTACTTTGTGTCTTGGCTCCAGTGTCAGCCATTCAATCCACTTTCCTCATGTACTGTACCGGGGCTTAATGTCAGACTAGGCTGTCATCCACTCAGTCTGCCTGCTCGCTGCGACACACACACACACACACACACACACACCATAAAGCCATCTGAAAGCACATATTTAATCTTAAAATCTCAAAGTGACGGACATTTTGTCCTGAGTGAAGCTCTCATTAGAGCAGAATGATTAAAAACTACTAAATATTTCTCATTTCCATACAAAATACCAAAACAACTTCAACCCCTTTTGAACATTTTGATGCATGTTTTTCCTCTAAAAGCACAATAATTAAAAAATAAAACACTTGGACAAAGAAAACATTTAGCTCTGCCTTTTATTCTCACTTCCAGCCCTCCTGATTCATTTCTTTCTGTGGGGGAAATTATCTCTAACAATTAAACTCTATTAGACTAAAAACAGAGAAAATGCATTTCATTATCACACACACACACACACACACACACACNCCACCTCGTCCTCCATATGCTAGCTGCCATGTTCTTTTACCCTGCTCAGTGAGAGTCTGACACCGACTGCAGGCATCTCAATACATACTGTCCCCACGCTTGCTTCATTCCTGATCCATTCCTAGGGACTGTATTATATGTTGCAGCCCTCAACTTGAAAGCGACCCCCTCCCTACCCCCATCCCCTCTCTCTCCAACCTCCTCCTGAACTATCATTTCACACAGATGGATTTCCATATGCACAGCAGTTCATGAAAGCAAAGGTTCTCAGTATAGGTTGTGGAGGGAGCTGACACCCATGGTGGTTGAACTTGAAGGTGGGAGAAATGGGGGTGGGGGGGTTCGTTCTGTAAAGGGCCCAAAGCTTTGGGATGAGCTGCGCCTTTGGGTCTCTGTCTAGGGGACAGCCGAGGCCGTCTGGGAGTCTCACGACTGCAGCTGGGGTTGGGGTCTGCTGTCTGGAGCTGTGGGCCGTTAGCAGAGGGCAGAGCCGCCTGCGTGCCGTCATTTGCATGATAAACAATTTAAGATATGCAGAGAGACATCGGAGCTTGTCTACAGATTATGGATGGCCCAGAAAGAAAGCAGATGAGGGTTTCTCAAACCCAGGATACCGTCATCAAAGAACAAAAAATTTAGTTAATTAATTAAAAGGAAAACTGGAAAAATTATAGTCATTCATTCTCAAGCTCATTATTTTATAAAGTAACATTTTTTTAAAAAAGTGCAATAAATTACTATTTAGTCTAGCTGCACTGGCATAAAATGCCTTCTTTGTTAAAATTAGGATACACAATCATACAGGCCTTTTCATGTCCGATACACCCTGATTAGTATTTCTGCAAATCGTTTGTCTTTGTTAGATAGTATTAACATGAAACCACACTTTCCTGCTCGCGTTGCCCCATCATTTTGGCTCTCTGCTCATCCATCTCGGCATTAGCACCTCTTAGATTCTCACAAGCGTAGCCACATGTGTTAATGAGGCCACTGTAGCTGTGCCAATCGACCACCAGCTCACACTTTGCTTCTTCTCCAGCGCTCTTGCCTTCGTTGTAACTTGGACTCTGAATCGATACTGAGTCAATTATGGCCGCCACCTTCGCCCCCCCTGTTTTTTTCTTTTTCTTCTTCTCCTATGAGAATGAAAACATCCTAACAACTRAGCAGTATTTCTTATAGCACCTTTCTCCTGCTGCAGCGTGTTTTCCTACAGAAGCTTGCCTGTCCTGTTTTCTGCCCCGTGTGCAGCGGAGACAAAGGTGTTTAGCAGGCTCTGTGTTGGCACTTTGCCACTTTTCTCCCCACCTCCTCCCACTGCATGCATACACATGCAGGGGGGCTGGGCAGTGCGTGGTAATAGTGAGTGCAGGGGGTGGGGGTCTTGGTTGTGAAATCTTGTCCACTGTCCAGTGTGAGTGCGTGTGTGGAGACATATGGGGCAGAGAGGAAGTTTGCACGCGGGGTCTTTGTTCTGGTGATCACTTTAATTGATAGTGAAAAGCCACAGATGCATGCTGCTGTAATTATTGGACACCAGCTAATACTTCAACATAAGCACTCCATTGTCTGCAAAAACTGACTCTAATTTGATCGTACAGTCGCTCCGGGCTCTGATAGAATCAGTCCTATTTTTGGCTCCACTAAGTTTTAACGAAGGTGAACAGAAATGGTTTTTGGGGACGAATTTTTTCACAGATGACATTTTTTTGCATTCTGAAGCCGAGCAACGCCCACAAATGTTGTCAGAGGAGATTTGCCGGGCCTTTGTTGTCGGATTAAATGTTAGGAGCTCTGACTGCATTTCAAATGCTGTGGATTGGTGAATGTTTATACAAAGAGTGCGGATGTGGTGTTAATGTTTGTGTGTGTGTGTGTGTGTGTGTGTGAGCGTGGTTTTGACCACTAAAACAGTTTGTAGTTCCATGTGTGTGTATTAGACAGAAAAAAGTGTGCGTGGTTTTGTTTGTTAAAGCTTTACTACTCTGGGTGCACGGGCTGAACATGAAAGAGTCTTTGACTTGGCAAGCCTCGCCCGAGGACACCTCTCTGTGGAACACGCCAGGCCGGACTTGGCACGCAGCGGTGGGCCTGAAAGACGGGCTCGGCTCAAACGTGAGCGTCGTATCCGTTCTCTGGATTCGCGAGGCAAAACGTATGGCGAGGTGGCGGTGTGTGAGTGACAGCGGGAGTTTGTGTGTGTGTCTGCTCATGTGTGTGTGGTGTCCTTAGGGGCTCCTGGCTTGGGCTTCCTGTGTCTCTGTTTGTCTTCTAACAAGACCAGCACCACAGCCTCGGGCCATTCAGGTGGAGACTAGCTGAAGTATGCACACAAACACAGGGCCGCGCAAACACAAACACGCAGTGCACAAAAAAGACTCACAAAGGCTCACAGACACAAATCTGCTTTTCAAACACAATGCACACTCCGCTTACACACACACACGCGTTTACGGCGTGGGTGTAGCTCCCTCCTGTGAACCTGTGTTTTGTCTGGGAAAAAAAAGTGTTGTGGGAGAGGCCCCATGATGTGTTGTGAGTTGATGAGATCTGTCAGAAACATATGATCCTTATTTTAGCCCACCTCCCCTTTGCCTCCCCCCTCTATCTCTCACTTGTGCTCTCCTCTCCACGTATCGCTCCACTGCGTCGCCTCAGGGAACTGGAAACTGAAAGTTTTGGCTACATTAGCATGTCTGCACCTCTTAAAGGTTTCCAACTTCCACCCTTGAGCTCATTCTCGCTCTCGCAGATTTGGCCGCGGACCGAGCTGGACACGGATACGCTGCTTCTCTCTGTCTCCTTCACCCACTGTCGGACCAAGCTATACGACAGAAACAACCTTGTTTGTCCACAGCCACGTCACGCAAGATGAAAAAAAAAAACCTTCAGATGTAAGCGCGTCCTGCCGCTATCCTGTCAATAGCATGGCAGGCAGTCACATCTCCAGGTCAGGGGTCACCTGACAGCGTCGGGGCCTGTCATGCCAGCCTCCCGGCTTCACCACCTGCAGGTTAATGACTTTATTTTTAGACAGAACAGAAACGGAGGAGAAAAAGYGGATTTTGATGCAACCGCAGCTCARGAAGTGACAGATCAGAGCGAAAAGGACAGACGTGATATTTTAAGAAGTAGGCAGGTYAGTCTGGGGTGAGAATGAGCCGATTTTGAGGAGATTATTTTCCTCTATTATGGTTTTTAAACATCCTTTGATCATGAATTTGAGTTCTCAGCAGAAAATAAAGCAGTTTTGATTATTTTGATGTCAACCAGTCCACACCGTATCGTTCCAGCTTGCATCAAGTCATCTCAACCTGTTGTGGCTGTTGTCTAAAAGGCCATGGCGCTGCAGGACCRTTGCTTTGTCTTTTTCACGTCCATGAGTGATAAAACTAAGGCCACCTGAGGGCCAGGACATTGCGTCAGTCTGAACCCACTGACACTGGTTTCTGTTGGTTTATCCAGTGGTTTTCTCCATCTGAGATGGACATGGCCTGCCACAGTCAGGGTATTTTTTGTGTGACAGTTTTATAGATGGGTGGTCAGTTACTTATCTCATTTACAATCAAAGACATTCCATTGTTTTGCAGAATGCACGTTGTCCACCACCCTTTACCAGATTTTTAGACTAAGACCTTCTTTTGTTGTCACTATGCACAATGTGTGATCGTGCATTAAGAGTATGTGTTGTGCATGACTCTTAGTTACTACCACACTGCCTATTAGCTGTAGCGGCCATCTTGAGTTGGGTTAACTCCAGAAGTTAATCATTTCTAGTTGCAGAGTCAGTGAATAATTTCTGAGTTTTATTGTAATCCATTCAGTGGTTCAGACAAACAGAGTTGGCTCCTGATTAAAATCAGCTCCTTGATTCATGAAACATTTTGCTAACAGTTCAGAGAAAAATTCTGTGCCTTCCACAGTAATCAGTGTTGTATAAAGTACCTCAAAGTGATACTTGAGTAAAAGTATAAGCATGTTATCATAAAAAGACTTTGTTAAAAGTTAAAATCTTCTCTAAAAACATTACCTGAGTAAAAGTCTTAAAGTATCTGATATTTTTTGTACTTAAGTATCAAAAGTAAATTTCTGACACAAGATCTACTTAAGTATTAAAACTTTTAATACTTTTAATTTAAAAGTAAAAGTACTGAGTAAAAGTGAGCAGATTTTCCAAAATGAAAAATGTTTTTTTCAAACAGCGCGCAGCTGTGATGGGTTGTGTACAAGCTAGTAGGGTGTCAGAATGGTATATATTTATACTTCTCATCCAACCACAATTTATTAGGATAGTTTTTTTTTAAGTAATAACAACTCGGAATAAAATGGGAGTAACAACTTTCTACTTCTTACTTTTTTAAAAAAATGTAGTGAGTAGAAAGTACAGATAATTGTGTAAAATGTAATGAGTAAAAATAAAAAGTACGATGAAAAATAATTACTCAAGTACAGATAACCAAAATTTCTACTTAAGTACAGTAACAAAGTATTTGTACTCTTACTTTACAACTCTGACAGTAAAGATGCAGTGTAGGAGGAGTCCATGCATCTGTTGATAGGCTAAAAACTGCACATGTGTGGATGTATACTTGCTGTTTTAAATGTATTTATGCAATATAAATATTTCAGTATAAATGGATAGTGAATAAGCTACATTTATTACTCTAAGGATATGAAACTCTCATTGCCTTCTAATAGCTGGAGTCAAGTGTGCGTTTGATCGTTGACTCAAATCCCACATCTTTTAAATGTTGATCAGAAGATTACCATTTTCCTTCATTCATTTTTGAGTAAGTCTTAATTTAGCGATTAGAACCGTTGTAGGCTATAAAATGGTACTGATGTAGTTTACTTTACACAAAAACAAGCTGTCGCAAGAWGGCACAAAAACCGGACTGGTGTGCACACAGAGGATTATCACTTATGCACGGATRCATGCATGCACACACATACTTACACCTCCGATCCAACCCCCCATCCCCATACCAAACTGACCCCCGGTCCTCATTCCACGCCGACACACACACACACACAATCATAAATGCACACTCCTGTCCTGGGCAGCCCTTACTTTTGCAGGCTGAATCTCACTGATAACATGCTGGCGTCCTCATTTAAATTTGAAGCGCTTCTTTAATCTTCAAAGGCCTGATTGCTTTATGAATATGCATGGACTGAGCTGACTCTCAGTTCATTACCTTGTTGTAAATTCTAATGACCATTAGGGCCCCTCGCGGTAATTGCCAATTGTTTTGCATTTTTGATTAGCCCATTACTGGAGCACATTCTGAACATGTCTGCCCTGCCTGCCATGCCATGGCAAGAAGCAGAAGGAAGAGAGGGGGAAAAGGGAAGAGTGTGCAAGTAAAGCCGGAGTAATGGGTAGGAAATTACAGTGAAGGTTGTGTTAATTTTGAGGACTGGCACAAGATGTGAGCAAGAGGAGAGAGGGTAAAAGATGCAACACAATAAATGTAGAACTCCGTGTTCCAAAAAAAAAAAACAAAACAAGCACTGACCAGGTTGTTTCTGCAGAGGCTGAGTGCAAGAGCGTGTACCTGTCTGGATTTATGTCAGCATGTGTATTTGTTGACTGTATGTGGAGACGTGTGCCTGGCTGTGTGTACATGTTTGCGTGCAGTTCTGTTCATGGGATGGGATAGGTGGAGTGCAGGGAGTGGAGAGATTCTGGCAGTGCTTCCCAGTGCACGGTGTGTCTGGGACTCATGAAAATTTGATGGTTCCTAGCAGAATGGCATTGCCCCTGCTACAACTTGATAACATCTAATGGATAATTTAGCGCTCTAAAACCTGCAGGCCGGTCCACCTCTTTAGCAGCCGGGAGAGCACAACAGCTGCTGAGCTTTTTGAGGCCGGCGATGACGCTGTCGCTGAGAGAAATGCAGGAGGACAGAGCGCCAACACAAGGAAGGGAAGAGCGAGGATAGAAAATGCCCAAGTTTTATAATGAACACTGCAAAAGTGCCAAAAGTGAGTGCATGATGTGTTTGGCTTTTTTTTAAATCAACGTGTAATCTTCTCTGCATGCATCCTCACTTATAAATATTCCTGTGGTGTTCTACGGGAAAACAGGCACTGTTGTCATCTTTGTGCAGAGAATTCAGACCTCATAGTATCCAGATAACCCAGGTCTTGTGAAAATAAAGCAAGAAAAATATTCAAAAAGAAAAATTGCTGTAGAAATTTGGAATTGTTGCCATTTGGTGTGATAAACTTTCTGTGAGTTTCATTAAAACTCATCTAGTCGTTCATTATACATTTTTCTAATAGACAATGATAATAAATAACACATTTTAAATAATAAATACAAAATTTAATAATGAAGACCAAATTCTATATTCTTGTCAACAAACCCCACAAACAATTCATGTAAACAGAACTTCAGTTTTGCTGTTCTTTCTCTGTCTCTCTCTCTTTTGTCGATTTAGTATTTCCAGATTACACAGAGCTTCAGGGTCAACTGTCAGCCTCATGTTGTCAGACTATCAGGATGTTGACAGTTTGGTTAATCGTCCACAGTTTCACTTGAAGGTACGGAGTGAAGGGTCAGCAGAGTCTTGGTCTGATTCACTAAAACACTGTGTGGCTTTAAGCTTCAAAACACGGCTAAATGACTGTACAATCACTCTGTGGTCCATCTTTATTATACATTAGGGAACAATGACATATCGCAAAAATACCAAAAATAAAAATAATTAAAAATCCAGCAATACATCACAAGTAGGAAACATAGGCCTGCATGCTGAGGGAGACTACACTTGGATTATTATTGCCTGTTACAAATGATAAATTAGCAACATTGTTTTTATCAGTGTGAATATGTTTTTAGTGTTAGCGAAAAATCTCACTGGGAAAATATTAATGTAATTTCAGAAAGAAATCATTACATAAACGTTTACATCTGATTAACTTTGGAGTGTGGTTATAGCTGAGAGTCATCCCCAAAAACCTTTTCCCAGCAGCATATAAACACTGATATAAAAATATAATTTAGAACACAGTTTATTTTTATATATTATAAAATGTCATTGTTGAAGTTTTGAAAAGTATGTCGTTCTTTTTTTAACGTTTCTCAGTTTTTCTCTTAAAAATAATTAAAAATAATTAAAAAGTCTTAGTTTTTCTCTGACATTTCAGTACCTGTTGTGATGAAGGCCGGATTTAGATTGTCAGAAAAACAGCAATCTGATGAAAAAAAAGTGAATTGCTTACATGCGCTGAACTTGCTGTGAATGTTTACACCGTCATGTAATTTGGGCTATTTATTTGACAAATCAGACACGGAGAAGGAGCGTACAACTGTGGTAAATAACGTGCAATATTTGATGCTAAAAATGGGCACAAGTGCTTTTTTTTATTTGTCATTCTATTTTAATGCAGTGGAGACTCAAATTCTTGTGCTTGAAGTGTAGAATTYCTTTATGTTTAAGGAAGTATGTCACTGAGTGGTGACTGTTCAGGACTAAACGACAACTCAAACTTGATTCAGTATTGCAGGAAAAAAACTCAAATTTACCATTTTAGTTCGTACAGATGCCTTTGTACTTTTTGAAAGCCAGTTTATTTTTATTTTTTTTATTTTGTGAGCACAAAATTGTATTTAGTATGGGCTGCAACGAAACAGAAAATTCATGATTTGGTTCGGTTCAATGATTATGTGTCATGGTTCGATGTTTTTTCGATACAAAAAAGAGAAATTTCCATGCCCTTCTTAACTTGTAATTTATGGAAATTAATTATTAAAAAAGTTTTAAATGAAATGTTGCTGAAACAGCAAGTTTCTCAGTGGATCTGTGCTTGACAACGCATCCTAGGTGGAGTAGTCGAACACAGATCCACTGATCCTTCAACACAGAGCATCTTCAGAAGACAAATTGATAAAATAAATTTTAAAAATCTGTATTGTTCAATACATAGGGTGTATTAAATAATTCGGTACGGATACATGTATTGTTGCACCCCTAGTATTTAGGGTCATGCTTGTTATTTAGTTGACCACACCTGCCTACATCAAACTGGACTTGGGGTAGCCACCTGCACTTTTTTTTGGCTTAATCTACTAGCGTACCCTTTTAAAAATAAGATTGTTTTTAATAACTGTTATTTATCATCATGGTTTTCCGACAGAGGAGAACTCCTGAACACGGTGTTAAAACACAGTTGCTCTTGACACAGGTTAGAGTTCCCTTTGCCGTGACTTTTTGACTATTTTGAGAGAAATTTTGCCTCGCGATTGTTTTGAACATTTTAAAAATTCAAGTGACAAGAATGTGAGCCTCTTTGAWACAAACAAGGAAACCAAGAACCCTCGTGAATGTCACAAGACAAGACGTTCTGTTCACCAAGTGGCAGCCCAGTGAGGTTATAACTTCAGAGTTGTTCCTTGAAGCAGGGGTTTCAGTTATTTTTTTTTTTACTGTGGTCTTGGAGGGGGCCAGTAGGGGCCAGAGACACAATGGGGAAATTGTCCAGCTCAGGATCAGATAGTAAAAGCAGCTAGTCAGAGTCAGCAGGAGTGTTGGCTGGTCTGGGTCCAGCCTGTAGGTGTCCAGACTCTGGACTCAGAGACGGACAGAGAAGCMGCAGCAGCAGAGCCCAATGTGGCCCAAGAAGTCCAAGGCAGACAGCATGATAGATGGCTTTGTTAAAGGGTCCCAGGGTGTCTGCTGAACTTGAAGCACTCTGTTTATCTTGAATGGGTGAAGCACGGAGTGCTGGGGGGGCAGAAAGGAGGAGGAGAGAAGGGAGAAAAGGGAATGATATAGCTTTCAGGAGGAGGAAGAGAAAAGGAGTAGAGGGAGAGGGTAGGTCTGGATCTGAACGGGCCTGGATAGGGGGGTTGGGGAGGTTAAGGGGGGGTCGTGAGCAGGGACGGCTGCTGCAGAGACGACGAGCAGGGCAAGAGGGGGGATGGGGAAACTCTCCTCGTAGCTGTCCATTAACAGATGAACTTGGCAATGATCCAGGCCTCAAAGGTCTTGGGAGACAGACAGACACACACACATACACATGCACACACACACACATACACGTACATACACACACACACACACACACACGCCTGGTACCTGTTGCCTATAGATGGAATGCCACCAAGATTCTTTTTTGTCCAGAGGCGAAAGAGGACACGTCTCCGGTTCACCTATGTCAGAACCGGTTCAGACCGGTTAGCCAGCCAGGCCGAAGGAGGTAGACGGACAGGCCTCACCGCCGGGCCCTCCTCTCCCTCTCTCCTCTCACTCCTTCTCTCCTCCTCTCATCCTGCTCCATTTTCCAGGCTTTTAGTGTCGGAAACAGAGACAACCTCTAACCTGAGGGCACAGGACAATGCAGAAGTGAAAAGAAAGAAGCGAGAGAGCGTGGGAACAAAGCGAGGGAGCAGTGGAACTGGTCGTAAACAGGGTGGGAAGAGGACGGAAAAGTGTTTGGGTTGTTGTTGGTGCTTCGCTCTTGATGGGACAACATGAGCTTAACACCGCCGCGGCCATTGTGTACTGAAAACATTACAGCAAACG
The DNA here is from genome assembly GCF_001266775.1 of Austrofundulus limnaeus. NCBI lineage: Eukaryota > Metazoa > Chordata > Actinopteri > Cyprinodontiformes > Rivulidae > Austrofundulus > Austrofundulus limnaeus. Next base: position 695,967 of record NW_013952468.1, read on the forward strand.
CGAGAGTGGTGAAAACTGGGAGAAAGAATTTGATATGGAAGATGGCACATAATAGGCTCATGTGCCATGTGGGCAAGAAATCTTTTATCAGAGTCTGCGCTTCTTGAAACTTGATCTTTTATTCTGCAATTTTAGATGTTTTCTAGAGAGGAGCTATTTTCTGTGAATCTGTTTGTGCCAATACATTCAAAAATATGGACTTCATGTATTCTTCAGCTTCTATCTTAAACCCTAACTATGCAAAAGCCATAAAGTTCTTTTAGGTTTTCGAGGAACTGCTACTGCAAGATTACGTAATTTAATAACCTTCATCACCTTCTTTACTTGATTATAAGTTTGTAGCTGACTTGAACTTTATCGTTTTAAACAAGAAAGGAACCCATAACAATAATAAGTGGCCAAAACTAAAGCAGAGGGGACTTTCCAGCTCGTGCATGTTTCTGTTTGTCTATCCCTCATTCTATTCACTGTCTTTCGGCCCTCCTTTGTTTATCTGTTCTCTCTTACTAGAGGTCTTTGATAATGACAAAAGGGCACCAGACAAAGGAGCTAAAAGTTCAAGTGCAGCTCAGTAACTTCGTTCAGTTCATCTCATATATCCCCTTTTTCATCCCCTTTTTTTTTGTTAACTCTTTGACGTTTCTGAGCAAACATACATGTGGACACGTCTTCACAGTTGCTGCGCGTAGAAAAAAAAAGATGTCTCAGGTGAAATTGTGCACGTTGTTTCACCTGAGGACAGGAGGCAGATGTTATGACATCTTGAGTCATAGAGCGGGGGGCGTCTTTAGGTATAAATCATATGCATGCTACAGGGCAAACATGGATAATGTATGGCTGTGTGTCTGTTATGTGTGTCTTCATGTAAATGCATGCAATCCCATTTGCATGTATTTCACACATGCTCAGATTAGTTATTTTTTTATATTCGTAGAGAAGGTTCTTTATTCTTTCCTTTTCTTCTGGCCTTTCAGATCTCGCTCTGTTTCTGAGAAATATGGCTTTTCTTTTTCCAAACACTGGTGCGGACACTTTGGTGCAGTGGCCATCTAAATTTCTTGCTTGTGTGTGTGTTTGTCTGTGTGTGTGTGTGTATGTGTGTGTGTGATGGCTGTTTTTATAATGCCCCCTGCTAATTTGCATATGTATATGTGCAGATTGTATGAGAAGAGCTCTCACACTTAGAGCAGTTGGATGGGGAGGGTGACGGGGGGGCTGTTGCAAGGGTTGTGTATATTGTGTGTGTGTGTGTGTGTGTGTGTGTGTGTGTGTGTGTGTGTGTGTGTGTGTGTGTGTGTGTGTGTG
>NW_013952468.1:698155-699289 GCF_001266775.1 Austrofundulus limnaeus
GTGTGTGTGTGTGTGTGTGTGTGTGTGTGTGTGTGTGTTACGGACAGAGGCAGATGAAAAGACAAGAGAGAGTGATAGAAGAATCTGCAAGCGAGAGTTAAACGCGTTCGATTCAAGCAGATGATGCTCAAAGACATACTGCATTACAAAAAAAAAAAAAATGGCTTCGCTCACACGCAGACAAGAAGGACGGAGACTTCTCGGGCTTTTCCTGTGATCCATTGGATGGCGACGCATGGCACGACTAAAAGCAGTCCAGTGTGGTCTGCCACTTTGTGCCTCGCTCTAAATGCATTAGAATACATAATTCAAGACAGATGGACACAGAGACATAGAAAAAAAAACAGAATGTGTGGATTGAGTGCTGGACTGACAGAGGGATAAAGAAACAGGATGGAAGAGTAAAGACTGGTTACTCTTTGTTTTAGTGGAGATGACCTAGAGATGCCCATGGACGTCTGGCTAATGAGGTCAGCGTTAAGAGCAGGCATCAGGATTATGTTTAGTCCGTCTGCTGGACAGTGAGACAATGAATGACAAGACTAAGCTAAAAGATTGAGCTTAAACATTTCTAAATTATATGTTAGGTTTGATTTGAAGTGTATGCTAGACCCTTATGTCCACACTATATCTGGTCAGATATTGTGTTTCTGTGTGGATAAAGGGTCTAACATGTCCGGTGAAAATTATAAAGACAAATAACTCTTTACTGTAACCATTCTGAGTATTCTAAACTAAACCCAGCTATCTAATGCTTTGTTGCCCCTCTGGGACATATTATATGTTAAAGCAGGTCTGCAGCTGTGTTAGGGAGAAGGCTATCTATTGCTTGGACAGGCTCCAGCATCTTTGACCTTGATGTTTGCTTTCCCTGTTTCCTCAGACGTAAACACGGCGCTCACATCCAGACTCGCAGACAGACAAGAAGTGATTCTCTCTGATGTTTTTCTGATGCAGCCAGCTCCTCTGTGAGCACAGGGCAGGTGCGCTGAGTTTAAAAATGTGTTGTGTGCACGAGTACAAAATCAGGTAAACTCAAACGGTGTGTGAATTTTTCAGCGTGTTCGTCAACCCTCCACGCGCACACACACACACACACACACACACACACACACACACACACACACACACACA
>NW_013952468.1:699929-704368 GCF_001266775.1 Austrofundulus limnaeus
TATATATATACTGTATATGTCACTCTCTCCTGAAAGATATAAATACTGACAATAAGGATTTRCATTTCTTTAGTCAAAATCTAGCTTAATATCTTTACAACTGACTGAGGTAAAGGCATTTTTCTGCAGGCTAATGTTGATTAGCTGTGGTCACCATCTTGAGATAGGTTGACCCAAAAAGATAATCTGTAGATGTACAAACATTACTTTTAATACTTTCTGCAAGTTTATTGAAATGTCTTTTTTGCTAATAGTGTTGACAACAACAGSTAATGCAAAGTTTTAAGTAAAGATGTTGTGCAATGTGTTGTGCTTGAAGTGCAGATAAGGACCACCTCATCAACTRCTACCAAGTTATAGATTAATGGGCACCGTGGCATCTGTGTTTTATTTGCAGCCAATTGCATTTTCTTGTTTGTCCTCCTATTTTTTTTCTCTATTCCACCAGCTGTGCTTTAATTCCTTTTTGCATTTCATTGATCTCATTTTATGTTTTTTTTAATGCTTTACTTAACGTAATGTCCCAATCTTTTACTTTTTTTCTCTCCTCTTTGTCTCATCTCCCCGCTGGAGCGCTGGAGGACAACGTGACAAACTAATCGCTCTCCTTGTCCGAGCTCAACACTGTTTGCCTTGCAGGGCCAGATTAAAGTTCACAGATAGAGAGAGGCTCCTGCTTAGGCCAGGTGTTGACAGTTGAGATAAAGCAGAGTTGCAAGGAAGTGGAGCTGGCTGGATGGGTGTGGGGAAGAGAGGAATTGTTTGCCTGTGTGTTCCTGCTCATATAGTCTAGGCTTTTGTAATCTTTAGAAGAGCTGTTGCTCCAGCTTAGTCGTTGAAAATCACCCAAGTTCAATGTCAGGGCGGACAACAATGCTCTGGCCCACAAATCCTGCCACCAATCAAGTCATGCATAGCAGACATACTTTTCCCATAGCAGGCTTCCAGCCCCTGCCTACTGTCTTCTTATGCAGCTGCCCCTCCTTTTGCAGAAACATGTCTTTAACTTGTGAAGCAACTCCTTGAATGCATGGAGTTCTCAGGAAGTTTGGCTTAAAACTTACTCACTATTGTCTTATGTAGGTCTGTTCTTATTTTCAAGGAAAACAAATACTTTATATTACTCTTAGAGGGAGCCATTGGTTTGCTGTCTGAGTAAGAATCAGTTTAGGACAGTGTATTGTTCACAAACAAAGATAAAAATGATAACCCTGCTTTTTCTCTCTGCTTCATAACTATTTCTCTGGTTTAACAAAGCAGAGATCTCCTGGGTCAGGGGTCTTCTGTAGCTCTGGAGTCTGTTTTTGGTCTAACTGATGATTTTGTGACCAAAAATTTAAATATAATTTAYAATTTTTATTTTAAAAATATTTATCTTAGCCGTTTTTATGGTCCACTTAAATATGTAAATGACACATTTGTGACAGAATATTGATAACATAAAGAAAACATATTGATCATTGAGTGTTAGCAGTTTATTAATTGCAACTTCCAGCTATTCAGGGTGATTTTCTCTAAAATTGATCAAGCATTTAAACAATTTTAACGCCTTTGAGGCAAGAAGTTGGTTTGAAAGAACGTTTATGCATACTGTATATGAGCAACTAGTTTTTAATTAAATTGACACTAATAAATATGTAATTAACTGTCATAATGTTTAAATTCACTTGAACACTTTACTTGGCTGCAAATGTGCTTTATTATTTTAAAGTGAAACACTTATACGTAATAATTTATGACTCACTTTAACTAAATTTCATCAACATGGGTTTTTTGTCCATTACTGCACATCTTTATTTATTTTATAAGTAATTTATGTAAGTAATGGACATTAGATTGAATGTAGAGYATTTTATAAACATTGTATTTAAGTTTCAAGTATGTTTTGCAGCTCTGAGTTTTATTTAGCAAAAGAAGGAGCAGGAAACTTCATTGCAAAGTTTGCTGCACTAGAGAGGGGTTACAGGCATTAAATAAACTCAATCTCTTGAATATGCCTCTGCCCTTTTCATTTTCTGCAACATTTTGTCCTTTCTGATTCTTCTGTCCCTAATTTTTTATGTGAACCATTAGGSCTTGTTTATTTCCTCCATGCTTTTTCTGTACTTTTTTTCCAGCAATTGCTGCAGATTAACTCTTGGATTTTGGAGGGCCTGAACTCATCTCATGAGTGTCTGTGAGGAGAGGAAGACTGAAGAGGAAGACTGCAGCTGTGCTATGGTGCAGCACAGTGAAGAGGGGGGYCTCGTCCGGGCTCCTTGGAACAATATAAAAGCACCAATCACCCAGGACAGCTGACACCCAGTGCCTCACACGTATATACTAACTGTATCTCTCAGATGTGCTCACACATATGCAAAGATCTGAGGGTTGCCACTGGAGGAGCTCTGCCTGGACAAGACTCGCAGGACCTGCTAGAAAACAAAGTCTGTGTTTTGTCTATGTGTGCTAACACTTCACGGCTAAAAGCACCCTCTTATAAAGATGCACATATGCATATATCTTTGTTGTACTGTATTAAAGCGTTAAAATAGAAACTTAAAGGCACTTAAGCACATCAGAGTGTTTAGGAAATTTTCTCCTCATGCATGGATGTACGCTGAATCAAACACACATGCTTAGTCTGGAACACAAACCACAGAATGGACTGGCTGCACACACACACACACACACACACACACACACACACACACACACACACACACACACACACNCACACACACACACACACACACACACACACACACACACACACACACACACACACGTGCATGCACAAAAGTGTCTTCGGGAATTTGACCTTTTCCCAAAAGCCTCCCTTTCCTGCCTTTGCTCCCCTCCCCCTCTGGCTGTGTGAAGACTGAAGGGGTCAAGGGTTAGGTTTTGGGGGGCTGAAGATTAGGTTTCACATGACTGAGCACCTTTGTTGGGGCAGGCCAGCAAAAAGGAAACGTCCAGGAGGGTAGCCGTGTCTGTCTGAGAGAAAAAAAAAAGAAAAAGAAAAAGGAGGGGGAAGGGAGAAAAAAGAGACGGATGGACGGACGAACGGACAAGGCTTTAGTTGAGGTCTGTCTGGGCAGAGACGACTGAAGCTGAAGTGCGAGATCAAGGAGGAAGTGCACAAGAAGCACGGGGCAGAGGACAGGGACAGAAAATGAGAAAATGCGAGCGCACAAAAGAGTAAAACTTCATCCAAAACGCCTGACTTCATGGCTGCGCTGGCCTCTCTCCTCACACCTCTCCTTTACTTTCTGACCATGTGGCTTCTGTGTCGGGCTGCAGCCAGCCAGCGTCCTCAGCGCCTGCTGGCTGCGCCGATTTCCCCCCGTGGCCACACAGCGAGAAGAAAGTTCCAGCCAAAACAGTAAAATGGATCACAGCGGAATAAAACCCCTCCTCCTCCCCATTCTCTCTACTTCACAACATCTGAGATGCAGTCTGCCTGCTGCACAATCTGTGCTGCAACTGGCAGGGAGAAACCTTGGCAAAGTCCTGGATTACCTCGCTCGTGAAGTAATGTTTTAAATGTCTGTAAGTGTGTGACTTTTTTTCTACACATCTCAGAGCCGGAGAAAAGGATTTTAATGATGTGCAACAGTTTCAACAAAATGACTCACAGAGGTGGGACTGGTACTGCTGATGGCTTCCAGATAAGGTGAAAACTTTGACCTTAGAGTGAAAAAGAGGGACGGGGGCAGCGGGTGAGGGAGGAAAGAATGTGTTGAATATATCAAAATGCAGGCCATAACTGGGATGACTTTCTTCTGGTTTCATGCTACAGCATCACACATGATCTTTGGCCTTTAATATTGACTTTGTGGACATAGCATTCCTTAAAGGGTCAGCGCTTTGAAGTGATGTTCTGGTAAATAGTTATCAATAGTTTGCATCTTATCCTCTGAAGTTAGAGCATCGAGTATGGAGAAAAAGGCAAAAGTCTTCATCCAGACTAAATGGTTGGCCAAACAAGTGACAGTTTTAGATTGTTTTTAAGGCTAATAAAAACAAACTTTTTTGAAAAATTGACACACCGTAGTGAAAAAAAAGCTATAAATCGCTACACTGTTGCACAACACTGTTTTAGTCACTACAGAAAAGACATCTGATCAAAGCTTCTACAGTTCTACAGGTGCTTCTTTTTTCTTAACTAAACCCGGCCAACCTGATGACCATATCTGGTTCTTTAAAGGGCCAATATTATGTGTTTCTCAGGCATACATTTAAATACTATACCATAATAAAGTGTCTATGTCACCTTTAGCTGTTATTAAAATGCTGTTTCTATGTTTAAATAGAAAATAAACTTATCTTCTCATCACTTTGTCTTCTAAAGGCCTTGAAATTGGCCTCTGTCTCTTTAAGAACCACCTTCGCTTCTCACTTCTGTCTCGCCCATTTCAGTCGGTGGGGGAGTTGCGCTTGCGGGGTGGGTTGTTTCG
>NW_013952468.1:704378-711027 GCF_001266775.1 Austrofundulus limnaeus
GTGTTTGTGCGAGAGTGTGTTAGAGAAAGAGTGTGTTAGAGAAAGAGTGTGTTAGAGAAAGAGTGTGTTAGAGAAAGAGTGTGAGAGAGAGAGAGAGAGAGAGAGAGAGAGAGAGAGAGAGAGCTGTGTGCAGTTAGAGACGGCAAGGTTCCAGTTAACTGTCCTTTAAATAAAGAGCCAAAGTTCATCCTCTGGCCTTTCTAAACTATTATAACTCAGTAAGACCGGACAGTAACTCTGGAAATGCACATGTTAAAACTTAAAACTAAACTTCACTAATGAAAGGAACTGAATAAATCYGGGTAATATCTAACAGAAAAATGTGAGCTAATGACAACTCTAGTTTTTTTTTGTTTGTTTGTTGCCACTCAAATAATCCATGAATCATATTTCTAGTGTTTGTGTTTCAAATGCTCTTTTAGRAAATGCATTAAAATCAGGAGTTGGATGAAACCATTGATAGATAAGTCGTTTATATGCAGCAATTTTAAACAAATAAAAATAAAAGCTTTTAATTCATGTATGGCATACCATTGCAATAAAATACAACAGACTCTGATGCTCTACTCTTTGCAGAAATCTTGTTGAACCACATGAAAACAATGACATTCTATCAGTGACTGATTCAAAATGTTTTTCGGCGAGTGCTGGGTAGCAGCGATTTGAGCCCATGGCCTCAGCAAACCACTTTTTTCAAAGGATTACATCAACTTTGAAGAAATCCACATCTCATGACTTTGATCCACTGCAAGAGGTCAGTGGTGATGCAAGAAGCAGCTCACCAACATAGTTTGCCATCATGCAAAGATGCAGCGGCTGGGTTGGTGGATTCTTGTGAAGTTTGTTTGGCGTCAAAGGGCTGCTCAGATTCACTTATCACAATTGCATAATACTCTATGAAATTGCTTCATTTTTTTCAGATTTACAGGACCTATGTTTCATATAAGACTTTTCATTATGGAAAATGCACTGGTTTTTGCTAAAAGAAAAAAGTGGAACGTATTTGATGCACATCTTTCAGAAAAGTTAATTTCCAATAAATWTATACATTTTAATGGTTTTCAGTTTGTTTTATCGATTTAGTTGTCTTGATTTGAGTATCCCAGCATGYCCCAAATGTCCATCACTTCTCTTTTGAACAGTCTGTTGTTCTGTGCTATAAATATCTAAAACTGAAATGACTGCTTTGACCCGCAAGATTTGTAAAAGTCCTGGTTCATGGTTAAATATGATCACACTTGAGTTATATTTTATTTACATGTGTTTACCCTTTTAGCCTTTCTAATCAATATTTACCCAATTTGTATTCTCATGCTCATGCCCTTAAATGTTTTTGTGTGTACTTAAGGGATACCAAGGTACTGACCCTTCCTGTGGGGCCCAAGCAGAGTTCTGTGATCCACTCCAGCTGCTGTTGGGGTGATGGAGGCTAAGACCGATGAGGTTGAAGGGTGAAAGGCTTTAAAACTTGCTGGAAGTTTCTGAGAATTGTTGCTCTGCTCTTGGTTCACTCCTGGTTCAGTCCTGAGGCCCACGGGGTTACAGAGAGCGGGATGTATGGGGGAGCAAAGAGGGAGTGTTTGGCTACAGTCACATGCTTGACCTGGCAGACCTTCAGATCACTCCAGCCTATGCATACTTTCTTCTGGCTGCAGTTACAGACTTTATGCATAGACTTGTACATTTATTTTAATCTTACTTCTGAAAAACATTAAGAGGTCCTCTCAGAATAGGAGAGGGAGCGTTTTAGTTAAGCACACATTTGCTTTTTATAACTTTTTAGTTTTACTCACTTTATAAAGGCATGTATGTGTTTGTTTATTTATTCTGTTGAGTCTACATTTAATGACAGTCTCTTGTACAGGGTGTATCAGGAAAAATGATACTCAGAAAAATCACCATAAAATTAACAAAGATAATAATTTAGAAAATGTGGGCATAACCTTTGGTAGAGGGGATCATTCTGCTTTAAATGACAAAATCTTAGTTAACGCTTCACGGTCCAGTGAGCAGGTACGGTTGGAAATTCACAAAATTCATGTCCTTTGCGCAAGGAAATGTGAGGGTTAAAATACAATCTGTCACATAAAATTAAAAGCTTAGATGGTGTTTTATATGCATGCCAAGGCRTTTTTAAAATAATTAACCCTTTTATGTCCTAACATCGAAACAAAAATATCTAATTTTTGAGTGGATCATAACCAAGGGTTAACAAACACGTGAAGTGGCCGTGGACAAGTCAATCCAGCCAACTAACATTACATGCAATGTACTGTACATGTACATTATGTGTACATGTATTCAGTGGGTATTACATGTAATTATTCCATAACTTGGAACAAGATCATGTGATCGTGTGGTAATTTTCAAAATTATTATCTAAGTTAACTTTATGGCGACTTTTCTGAGAGTATAATTTTTTAGGGTGTATCCCGCCCCTCGCACAGTGACTGCTGGATATGGGCACCAGTGACCCCCTGAAAGGAATAAGCGTGTACAGAAAATGGATGGATGGATGGACCCTGTGGGAAAAGCTTGTATTGTATTATCCTGAAGTCTTTGCTGTAGCACTTTAGGTTTAGGACTTGCTGTTATTGTTCATAAAAGTAGAATAAGCGGCAGATTTTTTRTTTGTCAGGTTAATCTGAAATCAACTTCCAGTTTGCTTTCTAAAGGTAAAAACAGCATTAGGTGGGAAATGTTCATGTTTTTTTGTCATTATGTAGACAACAGTTTGTGTGCAGTTCTGCTCTTGCAAATAGTTCAGCATTTCACTGAGGGATCTACATTTTCACTCCAGCCATAGATGACGATGTTGCACTGCTTTATTAGATGTCCATCTAAAGGACAAGACAAAGAAGAAGAAACAAAGTTTGAGTGATTTCTTATCAGAAATTAGCTGCAGTTTTTTTGCCTTTGTGATCCTCGAGTGATAAATTACGCAAGAAGCAAAAATTTCACACATTTCTTTCCTCATAACAAGGTTGCATTTTGTTTTTCTTATATTTTTCTCATGGTTTGATGCAGTTTGTCTTTTTTGTCTGTTTTATCTTCAGCACCATTGTTTTAGATGGAAGAGGCGTATTAGCTGATCTTCTTATCTCTCAATTGGTCAGAGGAGAAGTTTTTGTTTATTCTGGTTCTGCTGAATGTCTCTTTCTGTTGAAAGGAAGTTCTTGGACTGGACCACATTTACCTTGACTTGACCTTGTTCTTCTTTTTGAACAATGCTCTGAAATGATTTGTCATTTGAAGCCATATAATGAATCTGAACTGAAAACTTAATTGATTTGCCATGCTGCTCAATAAAGTTTGCACTTGTTCTCCAGAGTGTTGGTAGTTGACATKCTTGGACAGAACTGCCTCTAATATTCTGTTTTTCATGCAGCTAACCAGTGTTTCTTTAATGGGGACACATTCATTGTGGGCCTCATTGGCTACAAAGCGCCTGTCAGTCATTGTGTTAAACTTGTGTTGTTTCTTTGCGACACTCTGGAGCACAGCTGTCATCAAAAGGCCCACGGTTACTATACCCTTGGCTGAAAGAAACAAACAAACAAAGCCGTAAAACAAGAAAATAAAAGACAAAGCCAGGTCACAAATAATGAGTGTACAAAAACCATGTTGGTGAATTGCACCTTGGGAGGCTGTCTTCAGGATAAGTGAGGGTTAAGAAGCCTCTAAGCAGACTAGAGACACAAAACAACTCGGCCCCTCCTGTGTTACTGTTAGCCAGACCCCTTAGATGAACTTGTTCCCTTTCAGCTGGCGCTCTTATGCCCAGGTGTGTCCTTGTGTTTTTTTTGTGTGTATGTGCATGTTTGTATCCATAGTACTGACATCCCTTTGGCCCCAAGTGCTCCAGTGAAAATAAAATAGAGAGTGATGTGAATGAAAAGAGATAAAGTGGAAAACAAGGATGAGAGAAGGAATAAAAGAAGAGTGGCTTCCTTGCATTTCAGAGCAAGGACAATGTTCAGGCCTTTCTCCCACGCTCTGTACAACACTTTCTCTGCCCCCAATGTCTACTTAGTTTCAACATGTATCACTTCATCCAACCAACCAACCAACCAACCAACCAACATCATACATTCATCATCCAACCATCATCCAATGATCATCCAACCAACCAACCAACCAACCAACCAACCAACCAACCATCCATCCATCCATCCATCCATCCATTAATCCATCCATTCGACTGATCAACTAACCAACCATCCAGCTATTCATCTATTGATCCATCCATTAATCCATCCATCAATCCATCAGTCCATCCCACCGATCGACCAACCAACCACCGATCGACTAACCAACCATCCAGCCTTTAATCCATCCATCCATCCATCCATCCATCCATCCATCCATCCATCCATCCATCCATCCATCCGATCAACCGACCAACCATCCAGCCATTCATCTATTAATCCATCCATCCATCCATCCATCTACCTAGTTTTTCATTTCCAAGACTGTGTAAGGGGCATGGTACACTCTAGACAGGTCACAAGTCCGTCACAGGGAACCTAACATGCGCGTTTTTGGTCTGTGGGAGGAAATCAGAGTACCTGGAGAAACCTGTGCATGCACAGGGACAACATTCAAACTACACTTAGAAATGGCCAGGAGGTGAAACTGCAAAGCCAGTTCTCAGTACTATATTCCTTTTAATGTTATAAATTGCAGAGGTTTTTTTATATTTAAAAAGAAAATACTTTCATTAGCATATGCATGTTGCCTTAACACCAGGTATTATTGCTCATGACTACATAATAGAGATCTGAATGTAAAAGTACATTTTTTTAATATTCATGACCAATTTACTGGTCATATTTTCTTAGTTATACACCCCTTATGGGTTGGGCAGGCAGTCAGCCGACCAAGCAGTCATCCAGACAGGCCAGTAAATGGCTCCATGCCAAGGCCAATTGAGAGGTGCTACTGTGGAGGAGAGCCAGAGGGGAGATGGTCATCCATTATTCATCACTAAGCTAAATAATCCCCAACAGAATTGGTCTCGTCCTGTCTGGCCCAACGGTTGGGGAATGGATGGTCTGGTCTGGGGGGCAAGAGGGGAGGATTTTTGGAGGCTGGGGGATGGCAGGTTTGGATTTTTTTTCTCCGGCTGTAGTTTAGTAAGATCTNGGTGAGCTCTCTGTAAGGGGTAGGGGTTGGGGGTTCTTTGAGGATTAGATGCAAATATGTCTTTGATAGCTTTCACAGTCTGGGAGACCCATTCTGTTTATGGATATTCATATTAAGTCTAGTGCTTGGAAACAATCCCTGGCATGGAAAAGTAAAAGGCCCTGCGTTGAGGGTGGAGCACTGAAGCAGCAGGGGGGCTTCTGGGGGGATGGAATGGCCCTGAATGGGGTGTCCCCTGACCCAGATCAGAAGCAGGACCAGCAGAAGCACTAGTGTTGAGTGCGGTCTTGGATCAAGGTGATGACTGCCTTCACATTCAGGTCTAGTAAAATTAAGGTAAGAATGTATAAACRTGTACATAAAACACACAGTAGAGACACAATCAAAGCAATGACTCAGAGATTAGATGTCATGGACAAACAACTTTCAGACACAACACTCCATCTTTTTGCCTCATATTGTAACTTATCTGCGTGTGTGTGTCCTTCCCTTGGGTCTGTGTCACTGTTTTGTCTGAACATGTGGGCAGCTGCTCCCGATGACGAAGATGACTCCTACAACCAGCAGCTTTACCTCCATGAGCATACACCTTAACAGGAGCATTTCTTATTCAAACAGGATATWTAAATAAATGCTGCTGTTCCTTATCAGCCACTATTTTAAACTGAGAATTTAGTGAGTATTTAATTAATGTTTGCCTAGTTCAAAGTGAACAAATGAGATTTACTGGGTGTCCAGTCCTGGTCCTAAAGGGCCGCTATCCTGCATGTTTTACTTCKTTTCCTAACACACCCAAGTCAGAGACTGGATTACCTCTTCATGTTCTGCAGAAGCCTTTTAGTCACCCATTCATTAGAGGTATAGGCAGAAAAAAATTAGACAAAAACATAACAAATTTAGTTCTTCATTGTTATCAATGGGTTTTAATTTCTTGAACACATTATATCTCTGCAAACCCAAAAGATGACAACGCGACCTCCTCTAGAGAAAAATGAGATTTGTTTTGTTTTCCCAAAAGCTTCAAAAGTGCAGCAGAACATAATGTCAGGCTAATGCATTTATTTCTTGCACATGATGCAGATTTATGTTCATATATCCAAATTTTAAAAACATTTTTTCCTGAACTGGAATACAAGAACCTTTTCAAGCATTGACATATGTCTGCTACTGCAGCTCATTTAGAAGGATTTTTTTGAGCAGTTAATAATTACATATATCTACAGTATAATTCTCCAGTTTCTCCACTTGACAAATACGAAGGGCTCAGGAAAGAGCTAGAACGAGCCTGGCAGGTGAAGGCAACTGTAGTACCTGTGGTCATTGGACCACTCGGGGCAGTGACTCCCACACTGGAGAAGTGGCTCCAACAGAAACCTGGAGAAACAGCTGATATCTCAGTCCAGAATCTCTGGTAGAGGACCTGAACTTGAAATGGAGACACCCACCCTGCCCAGGAATAGTGGGTGGCTGAGTATGCATATATATTGTTAACTGCTTTAAAAAC
>NW_013952468.1:712297-717676 GCF_001266775.1 Austrofundulus limnaeus
ATATATATATATGTTAAGCAAACTCTGTTTTTAGTACAAAGAGCGCAAAGACACGGCTGTCAGAAGAAATGTTTTGCTGGCAGTGGTGTGACTGGTTGGACGATTCATACCCTGCCTTTTAGTGGAGCAGACATAGCTAGCCCTCTGCCCTGCAACAGGTCAGAGAGCACAGGGTGGAGGGGAGGATTTATGCTCCTCCTCCTCCACCCCAGCTGGGACTGCTGTGTCTCCTCTCCTCACCAAGTTACTTCCCCCAACCACACCGTGTCCTGCTCGGCTGTACAGGGCTGCAGGTCAGCAGGTTCATGAAGGATATAGAGGCTTTCCCTCTTTATCGGTGAGCCTACAAACCTGTGTGTGTGTGTGTGTGTGTGTGTGTGTGTGTGTGTGTGTGTGTGTGTGTGTGTGTGTGTGTGAGAGAGAGAGTAGTTTCAGGGGCATAAGGTTAAAAGGAAGTGAACTAGGCTCTTGATTATTTCTCTCAAAACACCCAAAGCTCCAAGCAGTCATGCAAGCATGTAGTATTTTATTTTATACAATTACTGAACTTACTTTACAGATCATATTTATGAGAGTGCACACTTGGTCAGGAAGCCAGAGTACGTCCACATCTGTGCCTTAAAGTGCAACTAAAATACCGCAGGTCACGTGACAGTTGATTTAATGAGTGACAAAGAGGGTGTTGTTATCTAATGTTGCTACAACTGCACATTTCTGAATGCTATTAACATGGTAAGGAGACAAAACATCGGTCACAATGGACTATGTTTTCCATTTGAATGTGTTCATGCTCTGACGGGGGCGCACTGTGCACATATGTAGTGGCGGTGGAGGGGGTCAGCTGATGATGACCATCGCAGATAAACTTATTTTATATTTACTTCAGCTCAGCTAAAATGCTATGTGTGCTTATGTTTGTTGTTTATTTAAAGTGTGTACAATATTTAGTAATTATATCAGGTTTATATCAAAATCAAAAAGTGTACTTGTATGGTTGTGTGTGTGTGTGTGTGTGTGTGTGTGTGTGTGTGTGTGTGTGCGCGCGTAGACGGGGGTGGGGGTGAGAAAAGAGGTTTGGGGATTCTAGGACCCTCTTTCCCAGACATGCACTGACCTTTTCCAACCAGACAGGGATAAAGGGACAAAGAGGGAGGGCCGAGGGCACGAGGGTGATGGAGTGTGTGCGCACGTGTGCTCGTTTGGTTGTGTGTGCATGGCTGCAGTCTGTGTGTGACGGCTGTGAACCTCTGAAGCAGCCAGTTTGCTCCAAACTGCTGTGTTTGGCCTGGTGCAACTAACACCTCACACCCATTCCCATTCATTTCCTGCTATCTCACTCTGTGTTTTTTTTTCTTTCTCCTCATCCCTCACTCCTCATATCTTTTGTGCATGGTGTGATTCTCTCTGTATGCAAAATCTGTGGTGCTCCTAGGGCTGGCCAGCTCCAGACCCTTTTCAAATCAATTTGTCTGTGGAAGAGGTGAGGGCAAAGAGGCTGTGTGGAAGCTTGTGCAAGATTGAAGCTGATGGGTGAAAAGCCCGAGGTATGCAGCTCTCCTGAAACAATGTCACAGTCTTTTATTATTTTTGCATGATTTTGTTGCACGTGAGAAAGCTCTCGGTGAGGCCAGTCAACGCAAACGCAATTTTGTGTCATCAGAGTTTCAGCAGCATTAAAATCAGAATGAGTGGCATTACTTCAGAGTTGCTTTTAGTCCACAATCCCTTTCTTTTATCATAGATTTTTATCACGACATAAGACACAAAATATATATATAACTATCAAATTTCTTTAAAAAAATTGTTATATTTCCCCATTTATGTACTGACGTATCAGATTTTACTGCTGTCAGTCAGGAACAAAAAAGAGAGGCAAATCCAAACTGACCCTGGCGCTCTCAGAGGAGGATGAGACATTGATTGCAGTTGTCTCCCTCTCCCCTCCTCTCCCCATCCCTGGATGCAGACAGAACGCTTTCTAAAGCACACAGGCTTGAGGGGGTCTTTGCTTGCCCGGACCAGCAATGATCAATACCTGTCACTTCTGTCTCGTCTGAACCAGAGCCCTTCTCCCCTGACCCCCCTAACACCCTCCACCCTCCATGTGAAGATGCTCATGTCCACATGAAGAAATGGGCAAGGAACATGTAGAAACGTTCAAATGAGCTCCCCCACACAGACGCACACATGATCTTGTAGGAATGTTTCTGTATAAACATGAGATTTGTGCACAAATATATCAAGCACAAGAGTACAAAAACAAAAGCACGCAGTAATGTGGACAATCACACACACACACACACACACATACACACACACACAGGTCAGACAGGGCATCCAGACCCAGACATCAGTCCCTTTTCTGGGGTCAAACCACGAGGCCAAGGTCTACTCTCTGACCCCGGTGGTCCTTCAGACGAATACACACCATTCACACGTGAACCCGCTGACCAGTCGAGACAACACAGAAGAGGGCTGTGAGGAGGGGCAGAGGGGGTTAGGAAGAGTAAGATGGGGGATGGTCCAAAGAAAAAAAATAATGGGTTTGACTGCAAGCATTAGGGGGRAAACGGGAGGTAGTATTTGAATATGCAAATGCGCACTATTTTTTTTTTGGCATTTATGAGCAATTTTTAAGCCTGATCATTTGTCAACAATGAAAACATGTTTCTCCACTCTTAGTATTCTGTACATAAATCTGCAAATAAATTAGTGCAATTAAACTCTGAATTTGATGACTCTTTAAAAGGGTCAATTAGAAGACAATGCATTTCTTTGTGTTGCAGAACAGAAAGGAGGAGACAGGAAGTCATAAGTTAGTCCTGTTTTTTCTGCAATTTTCTTATTTTCTTGAGAACCTTTTGTTTTTAACATCTTATCACTTTTGTTTTCTTGTATTAAATGTTTGTGTACACGTTTACATTCTAACTTYTGCATTATTTGTGTTGTACGATAGATTGGACAGCCTGGTGGTCGACCTGTAACTCTTGAGGCTGCAGGTTTGACATCCGGTTACACCATAAAGCATCTGTTTTGCTCTCATTGTTCAGCGCCTTTTAACTTTTAGCCACTCTTCTGCTTCTTTTAGTTTAGCTCTTAGCTTTAAGCTTWTGCTCATTTTAGCCTCTTTTTGGCTCATTTGAACTTAACCCAGTTTAAGCATCTCCAGCTAATTTCAGCATGTATTCAGCGCACTGCGTTTTCACAGAAAATGCTATTTTTCTAATGATTTTTTTTACACATTTTGTTTCCAGTCAGGTTTCTCTCTTCTTCTGTGCTCTCTGTTTTCTCACTCAAGAGACCCTTGCTCTGCCCAGCCACAGAGATAAGAAAGTGGAGGGACCAAGTTTACCACTGCAGATAAGCTGGAATTGCAGGGTGGTAAAAATAACCAAATAAAAGAAAGAAAGAAAGAAAGAAAGAAAGAAAAGGAAGTAAAGGTTGCAAGACAGGAAGAAAGAGCAGACACAAAAGGATGAATTGAGCTGCTCTAGAAATGATTGATGCAAACCGAGACGCCAGTTTTGCTGACAGCCATCGAGGAGAGAAACCTTTTACTCGTTGCACCTACTTGCAGCCCGGGATCAGTGGCTGCACTCACACAATACCAGCCAGCCTTGACCTCTTCTGATAAACGGCGACTGCAAAGTAACCAGCTGAACAATCCCTCCTCTGTTCTGTGACATCACTCAGGCTGTGCCTCTGTAAACTGTGGTTATTAACTCGGACATTGTGTTCTCACGCGCAAAACCAGCTGTTCCAGTTTTGTACCTTTTTTTTGTTGTTGGTACCATAAACCTAGACAGCTATTCAAATAACTGTTGTCAGTTTTCATTCAGCAGAACGAACACTCGTCTTTACGCCTGCTTTGTGTGTGTTTAAAAGTTCCAACTAACTAAAGTGAATTGAATGTACAGAGAGTTTAAAATGAGGGACTACTTGCGATGCAAAGGTACAGGAGTTCAAGGAAAAGTGCATTTTCGTTGAACCGGGGAAACAACAACAGTATGCTATATGAGCAGAACGTGTTTGAGAAAGAAACTGCAGGGAAGGCAAAGTTGTGCAATCATTTGTCTCTTCTCAACATTTTATTCAATTGCTCTGAGAAAAAAATAAAATAAAACAAAAACAAAAAAAAAAGGTAAAGCAAAGCCTTTCTTGAAGGAATGCATACCTCCCGCCACCTTTCATGCATTTTTACATCAATTTATATTAATCAATGACAGAGTTGTAGCCAAGTTGCAGTGCTGTATAAAGTACCTCAGAGTGATTCTTGAGTAAAAGTACAAGTATCGTATCATAAAAAACTTGGGTAAAAGTTAAAGACTTCTCTAAAAATATTACTTGAGTAAAAGTCTTAAAGTATCTGATATTTTTTTGTATTTAATATCAAAAGTAAATTTCTGACACAAAATCTACTTAAGTATTAAAAGTAAAAGTACTGAGTAAAAGTGAGCAGTTAGATTTTCCAAAATGACATTTATTGGGAGGTGACTTCTCCAAAAAAATATTTTTTCTAACGGCGTGCAGCTGTGATGGGTTGTGTACTAGCTAATAGTGTGTCAGAATGGTATATTTTTATACTTCTCATCCAACCACAATTAAATTCACTCTATTCAGGAGACACAATTTATCAGGATAGTTTTTTTAAGTAATAACTCAGAATAAAATAGGAGTAACAAATTTCGACTTCATACCTTTTTAAAAAAATGTAGTGACTAGAAAGTACAGATAATTGTATAAAAATGTAATGAGTAAAAGTAAAACGTACGCTGAAAAATAATTACTCAAGTAAAATACAGATAACCAAAATTTATACTTAAGTACAGTAACAAAGTATTTGTACTTAGTTACTTTACAACTCTGCCAAGTTGTCAACCTTGAAAATAATGTCACGCTCAGTTTGTGTTTTAAAAAATAATACTCAGATAAAAATAATAAACACACACACATACACAAAATAAAACAATTAAAACAAATTAATTATATATATTTTTTATTTGCAGAGGTTGCAGTTGTAATAGGAGGCAACAACTTGAAGTGTTTGACTGACAGGTTTACCGTTGGTGTGTGTGTGTGTGTGTGTCCACCAGCCGTTGCTTCCTTCCTCTCGGCTGGCCTGGGGAAGAGAGAGAGAGAGTGTGTGTGTGTTCTGTTGCTCTGTTCCTCCACAGTTTGTGCACATGCGTGTGTGAGGATACATGTGCATGTTTTTTGGTCACAGTTTGTAGCTCACAGGAGGTCAGGTGAAGCTGGGTCTGGTTGCTGATTCCTGGAAGAGTGGACAGCTGCAACATCTCACAGAAATGCCATGACACGAGACACACACACACACACACACACACACACACACACACACACACACACACACACACACAC
>NW_013952468.1:718016-730004 GCF_001266775.1 Austrofundulus limnaeus
CACACACACACACACACACACACACACACACACACACACACACACACTTTTTCTCTCTCTGTCTTTTATTTTAATTTTTACTCAGGTTGGCCAGTATTGAGGGTCAACTTATTATCATGTAATTATTTCTTTTTTTATGGCAAAAGTATTTGTTTCTTTGCTTGCGCGTCCACCATGATAAAAAAGACTTTAGCCAAAGTTATAATAAGGTTTTGATGATGTGTTTGTGCGAGTGCGTTTTATTAAAAAAAAAAAAAAAAAAAAACTCAAAAGTTATGCTGCCAGTTTGATCAAACTAATGTTAACTGTGACAACCATTTGGTTTGACTCCAAATGTTAATTAGTTGTAGATGAACATTTAAAAATCTCCTGAGAGTTTCATTAAGTTCTGTTCAGTGGTTCATGAGATGTCTTGTCAATGGACAGAGTGTTGACTTCAGCATTTGATACTAAAGTTTTCAGAAAAAATATCACCTTGTAGTGCTCAGGGTACGTGTTGAGGATGACTTCCATCTAAACACCACACTAAAATTTAGCTGAATGGTTTTACATCAGCCTGAGTAATCATCATTTTTGTTTTTTAAAAAGACCTGTTCAATATGGCAGCCATCCTGACTTCAAAAGTTCCTAAACGTGTTCTAAAATTCTGTTTGATGGTTCATAAATAAAATAAATCGCTAGTTGGTTAAGGTGCATGTGTACTTATTGGTATTTTTAGTATGTGCATGACTGTCGAACAATATTTAGCTGGGATTTCTACAGGTACACCGATTAGATCGCTTAGCTGTGGTGGCCATCTTGGACAGGGCAGTCTCCAAAAGTTTATCAGATATACGTTTAATGATGGCATTCAAAGTGTTTTGCTCAAATGTGTCCAGTGAATAACGATACAACACTCCAAACACACACACACACATGAACAAAAAAACATTATCTCTGTATTGTCTTCAGCAGCAGGTGATAAAACCGCGCCTGCTCAAACCTGCTTAACATTTAGTGCTGAGTAGCTGTAAAGTAAAGACATAATGTTCTCGTGCCTGACCACCTTTTAGACTCGTACTCGTGTTATCTGCCCTGCTCTTCCTCCTGTACACACACACACACACACACACACCTCTCTGTGGAGGCATTAAAGCAGCTTCTTCGTATATCTTCAACAGTAGTGATAAGATGCAGGGAAGGAGGTAGATCTGAGAAGGCAGAGTATGTTTCACACACACACACACACACACACACACACACACACACACACACACACACACACACACACACACACACACACACACCCACACACACACACCCACACACCATAAACAGGTTGTCTGCACTGTATCAGGGACCTGGCTTTGCTGCGATGCACCGGAGGCCTCAGTCTCCTGGCTCTGTATAAATACACGGCTCATTGTTTAAACAGCACGATGTGGCTTCAGGTTCCAGGGACCATCACTCTAGGTCTGGGTCAAATCGCCAGAACACACACACACACACACAAACTTGTAGTGGTGCACATGTGGCTGCACACACACACACACATACATACATATTCAGGCTAATGCAAACCAGACTCCCTCCGTCCCTCTTTTCTTGGAGTGGGAGAGAGGGAGCAGCAGCAGGGAGACAGCGCAGAGCTGGAGCTCAGCCAAATGGACCAGCGGAGCATGTTTGGAAAGCTTTCAGTCAGAAAGCCACTTTTTGGCAGGGGCCCTGTGAGTGCTGCTGAGCCCTATGAAGCGGGCTGGAGCTGCTAAAATAAATAATGGTTAGAGCTGAGGGGGTAAGAGTCGGTGGGGTGGGTGGGGAGTGGGTAGCAGGAGGAAAAAGGAGGGGAAAAAAGGGGTGGGAGGTGAAGGATGGAGGGGCGGGAGGGCTAGAGACCGCTCCTGTAATTATATCTGTCAGTCGACACCRAGGCACTTGGACCTCCGGCGCTCATGTTTCCCTTCACTCGTTTGCTGCCACCAGATCGAGGGAAGGAGGGCCTCTGTGTGTCTGCATGCACTTTTTTTTATAAGCATCAGCGTGCATCTGTGAGCAGTTTTGTTTGCTCTCTGGGTGGTGTCTGAATGCACATGCTCAGATGTGTGTATGGGTATTGCTCGACCTGTTAGGAAGCAAACGTCATTCGAGGGGGGTAGGTATAATGAAACGTTTTTCTCCAGAGTAAAGAGTGAATGAGTAAAGATGTGTTCTCTTTGTACACCAGTTCACAATGAAATAATGGCCGAGAAAACCAGAGTTTTTCTTTTTTGTTTTAATTTAGCTAAGTGCTGTCCACTAATGTACTCATTGCCTGCTTACATCTTCACATCAGCAATAGTATCTACCTTTACAGCAGGGGTTCTAAAACTTTCTGCGCTGTGGCCCCCCCAGAGGAGGTTCACATTAGTTGAACGGTAAGGATTCTCCACGCTGCCTGACCTTCAGGCAGCGTGGAGAAGTCTCTTATGGCCCATCATAACTGTCTCTAAACATTAACTCCAGCTTGCAATTTTCAGGCCTAAAACTGAAAATAAAATAAAAAACAAGACTCATCACTCGACCCCATCTGTAGTGACCCTGTGTCTCCCATAGGGGTCGTGCCCCAACACTGCTTTACAGCATTTGTAATTAAAAGTGATAAGGTAAAACAAAAAGAAAGTATGGAATTATTTGAGCATTTAGTAAAAAATAAATAACAAAATTAGATTTAATCATCTGAAATGGGACAAAACATTTTGTAAAGCAAAAAGTTGCATTGTTGCCCAAATCAAATTCTGGAAGTGGTCTTTCAACTAGATCTGTTACAAAAGGACAACTGACATTACCAACTTTTAAAAACTGTTACGGCCAGAGGTCTTTCTTCTATGTTTATACTAAAGCATGGAATGACATTCCTCAAAACATAAAGTCCATTTCAAAGCTACAGCCCTTTAAGAAGAATCTTGTCTGCCATCTGCTGGACACTTTTTGTTGTGCTCATATTTAGATGTCCTATTTTGCAAATGCTGCCTTCCTGAAATTTGGTATGCTTGTTTGTCTTTGTGTCTATGGTGTATAATGATGTGATTGTGATGCTGTATTTCTGAGTGTTTTATGTGCTGCAGAACAGGAACCTGCTGTAAAACAGCAATTATGCTGAGTCAGGCTTGATTTTTAATAATCTTTTCCTGTTAAATCAATAAATCAAATCAAACCAATCAAATCAAAATATTAGGATTTTTCAACTTTTCATTTGTGATTTTCTAAAATGTCGGAGAAGAAATTTGCTTTTTACATTTAGAAGGTTTAGAGATTTGAAGATTAAAAATAAAACATCGAAAAGTAATATCAAAACCAGTTTTTGCTGAGTTTTAGGTAAGACTGAAAAGGTTTGTGCCACATTTTTGACTGCATGGGAGAACAGGAARCAGAGCATTACTCCACTTTTGTCACGCTATTGTAATTTTCCAACTCTCTACTAATCACAGCAATTTTTAAAGTCTAAGTGACAAACATTTGTTGGGTTTGGTATTTGGTGAAAGGGCAAAGCCAAACAAGCAAATCTTTTCAGTAAAAGAAACATTTATAATTCGAGTATTGRTTCTCATTTTTTGACACCTGCAAAACAAGATGTTTACATTTTCAGTAACTTTTTGTTTGTTTAAATGGTCATTTAATTTGACTAATCGGGAAAAATGTCTTTCTGCTTGAGATTAACATTATCAAACTTTTAAACAATGATCCTCATCTCCGTAAATAACTTTATAAGCATTCAGCTAAAATAGATTCAAAAACAAATAGAAGAAATAAAAAGGTCTGAAAAGTTCTTCAGAGTCAGAAGAAGACCCACTAAGGTCAGAGATCATTAATAGATATTTTATTTGCAGCTCACATTTGTGGACRTCTGAACAGAAAAGGTTGAAGTGTTGCTGACATTATGTGGCCCTGGTTTTTAAGCCTCTGCAGTGTGAGAGCGAGCAGCCATGAGGCGATCCTGAAAGATGGAACTCAGCTACACCAACTAAACTGTTTTTGTTAGAAAACAGAAAACAAGCAGCAAAGATGCACTCAAACAGTTTATCTTTCTGTCTGATCTGTTCTCTTTCTCCCTCTGCTTCTGCAGCGATCTGCTTTGGTCTCTCATCTCAAACCAGGATCAGGTCCAAGGAGCTGCACCCAGGAGACACAATTACCTCACCAGACTAAAGATGCCCCCCCATCGCCATCAAAGGCTTCCCCTACTCCTCATTTTCCAGGGATGCTTTTAGTCTTTCTCTTTTCATTTTGACCACATCTCACTCAGCCTCCTCACTCCTCGCTCGTCTCTCACGCCGTTTTGTCCACCTTGATTCGTCGGATGAGATAAAGAGACCAAAAAGCAACAAAACGAATGCATCGTTGTCAGCAACTGTATCGTGATTAGGCTTTAATTTTTCTGTCACACTGTAGATTGAGACACAAAGCTTTATTTTGCTTTGTTTTTTTTCCCTCTCAAATCACACAGCATCGAGACCCCCACCCCCCCACCTGTTGCTCTGAGCCTTCAGTCATCTCAACTTTGTGTTTAAGCTGTCAAGCTACAACAGTTAGCATGTTAGCAGCTGAAATATGTATGGCCTAAAGAAGGAGGCGAAAAAAACTATTATCTTTGTCACTTTTAAACCCTTTAAAAACAGCAGAAGAGCAGAGAATGTATGCATGTTAAGTCATTTAAATATAATAAAAATAATTTAAAATCTTTTAAATATCTTTCAAWATTTATGATTTTTTTAATCTTAATTGCAAATATGGTAAAACATTAGAAATAAAAAAGCTGATTTAAAATCTGTTCTGACTGCAGAGTGACTTTTAACATGTATATTTACGTTCTTTTATTTAGGTGTATTAAAATGAAATACCTATAAATAAGTGATTATAACACTATAAGGAAAAAAGCATTATTAAGCAATAAAAAGTAGCAAAAGAAATATCAGTTGCCTTTATATTTATAGATAAAAGCAAATAAATATTTTAATACAAAATAAGTAMATTTGCTCATGTTTGTATACCAGTATCTGATGCAGGCCCACGCCTGATGGTGATGTAAGAATTAAAGTGAAGAATGGACAGCTGAAGACCACGGAGCAGCAGACAGTCAGCAGTGGTGGTCCGGCCCAGCTGAGAGGTGTTGATTTAGCTGTAGGAAGGAGGATTTAATGGCTCATTGGTGGGGCTAGAAGGGGAAAAGGTGTGAAGCGATCAGGCCTCTCTTGCTCACTCACTCCTGGTTTTTCTTTCCCCCCCCACCTCTTTTCTTTCTGTCCCCCCCACCCCGTCTCAGCCAGGAGAAAAGGCCATTGGGGCTGAACAAACAAATCACATGGCCATCAAACACTACTCACCACTGCTGCACTGGGACTTCATTCAGACAGCGTTTTACTGGTCTCTGCTGTGCGCTCACACACACACACACACACACACTCTGAACACGCACGTGTGCGCAAGCTCTCACACTTCTGAGTCTCCCCATCAACATGACAGTGATTTTACAAGTCCCCATAGTGTGAGGTCTCTTATTCCCTAAGTGGCGCTAGAACAACATCAGCGGTGTAGCAGAGGGAGCCCAGCAAAGAGGGACCATTCAGAAGCGAGCTGCTGCCGCTCGGACTGCAGGGAGAGTTGTCAACAAAGCTCGTAAAAAAAAAAGGTTGTGAAAGTTGTAACTGCGTTTTGTAAAAGGAAGTCTATGTCAACTCCTTTTAAAGTTATGGCTATTTTAAAGAGAAGTGTGCTTTAAAAGCGACAAGGATGCACCTTGCAGGACATTTAAGATTGATGGGGAAAACTGAAAACAGTCGTTATGTCGTGCGAGTGTGTGTGCAGCCATGTGCATCAGTGTGTGGTTTGGGCGGGCACGCCAACCTGCCTGTAACAGAAACTGTAGCTGGTGTTTTCTTTTTAAAAATGAAACTTTCACTTTCATGCTTGCTCCTTCGCCCCCTCGGTTAGCCACTAAATGTCACTCTACTCTCTTTAAAACAAACAAAGGTGGTTGAGTCCTGCATTAGCCGCTATTTGAAATGGCTTCAGAGGGAGCCCCTGCGATCTTTAAAAACCGGTGCCACGCACACAAAACATGCAGCAACACCCCATTAGTTAAAAAAAATCAGATGGAAAATATCAGAGAGAAGTCTTGACTGGATAATCACAGGCGTCTGATATTAAAGTGCTGCCATGGTATTATGGAGAGATGTGGGAGAAGAGGGACATAAAGTAAGTATAAGGAGGCAGAAAGGGAGAAGTACTCGGAGCAAAGGGCACCGGCTTTGGCTCCTAACGTTTCTAAATACCAGCTACCTCCAAACCACAGCTTTTGAAGAGTTATGGCCAAAGAAAAGTCTTCAATGTCAAAGCTGTCAGAGCAGAATGACACGGAGACGGAATGAGCCACTGGCCTTCATGAAGATGAATTTCAGGAACCGTTTGGTTTGACCAGCTGTTTTCACATACTGTGGAGCTCTGTGAAGCCAAAGTATTTGATCAATAAATGTTATTACCGCCGCCAGGGGAGGAGGTAATGTTTTCGGTCGCATATGTCTGTCTGTCTGTGGACAAAATTACTCAAAAATTTAAGGACGGATTTTCATGAAATTTTCACCACAAGTGGGTATTGGCCAAAGGAACACGCCTTTTAATTTTGATGATGATCCAGATCACGATCTGGACCCAGGAACAGCCAATCAGCTTCAAGAAAGCTGACGTAGACTTCCAATCACATCGGATCATTTGTAGACAGGTCATCCCCCTAACTGTAGACAWCCAATGGGATTGCCTGAAGCAGTGCAGAAGATCAATCACACGAAGGTGCATGGAAATAAAACTTTAGACCAAATTGTTTTTAAATCGAAAAACTTACTGTTTGAAGTTACTTTAATGTAACAACAGATCATTTTTGTAATACATCGACCTGTGTGTCCTAACAATTTAGTATTTTCTGTGTATGTTTTTGGAGTTTTTTTCCCCCCAACTGTTTCGGAAATGTAAGCTAGCTAACTCAGCACCCCCCGTTCAGGTCTGTTATCCAATAACGCCAAGGTTTTCTTAAACAATTATGTTTATTCTGTTTTTTTTATGGCTAAACGTTTTCTTTTTTCTGATGCTGTTCCACTCCTTCTGCTGCATGTCATTTATTACGTGTTTAGTCATGGTAAAACACTTGTACACAAACACACATATGACTAAAAATGTAAGAAATCACACACAAAACAAACACAAACATACAGCCTTGGAAGAGGTTTGCGCTCTCCGAGTGCTTCTAGATTTTCTTGTTTTCATTCACGTTATTTTATCTTTCACTTTACCATTTGAGTGCAGAATAACGGTGCACATTCAAAGTCAAAACAGTCATAAAATCAGAAAGAAAATCCACATTTTTTCCCTCACATTGGTGATTAATCTCTTGGAATTAAAACCTCAAAAGCAAAACCTTCTATGCTCATAATCAAGGCTGATATTTTCCATAATTCTGATCAGGAGTTTACATGTTTAACCTTTTTTATTTCAGATTTTTTTTTATATATTTCAGAGCAGATAAAAATAAACAAGTCGGTTGTTTATGGAGGACGTCACACATCAGTATTTCTTTGGTCTTTTCAAGGCAAGGTAATAATGATCAGACAAATAAAGCAGTTTTTTAAGTCTATTTTGCTTTAGTTTCTACCATTCTTTATCTGCTTTTCTTAAAAAACAGCAGACAATGTCTGGTTACATAGAAATAAGTAAAATGAGTGTGACCTTGCAACACCCCAGAACTTAATGCCAAGGAGAGGAAAAAGCCTTCATTGTCCCAGTTACCAGGGAGACACACCCCATCTCAGGCTTTTGTGTCAATTATTGTTGGTTTTTTTTATGTCCAGACTATGACCCAAACCAATCCAAGTACTTTTAGTGCTTTACCAAACAAATCAGGAGCTGAAAATAAAAGCAATAAGCTCGGGATAATAAAACAGTGGTCCCACGCTCGACACAGGGTGAGAGTTTAGCCACTCTCCTTTGRGATAAAATATACATTTAAAAACTTTTGGCTGATGCTCTAAAATAGACAGATTTAACTCCAAAATAAATAAGAAACAGAACAAACCTGGCTTAAAGCCCAACAGCTCAGTAATGTAATGTACAAGTAAAAGCAGGTGCTGCCAGTTCATTAGGACAGGTGGGTAAAAAAGCATACACCTCTAAAAATATGTCCTTAGAATAAATTATGATTATCAGCTTGCTGTGAAGCATTTTGTTCCAAGTGTTTGTAAACCATCGACTATTTTAATAGTTTTTTGTGATTCATTCCCTTATTTTCAAGAATGAGGCAAGACAGATCAACACAGAATTACTGTGTCAAATTTGTCTCATTAGAACCAGAGGTGGGACCAAGTCATTGTTTTGCAAGTCTCATTTCTTTACTCTCAAGTCAGAGTCAGGTCTCAAGTCAAGACTTATGTCTGAAACTTAAAATTTCAAGTCCATTCAAGTKTTTTTTTACAATGTTGCAGTTATATGTGAAATGTAAATAACAGAACGAGTGCTCTTCTTTTAAATCTTTATCTCAAAACGGGATGAAACGTGCAGCTTAACYTCAAAAGTATTTTAAAAATCATTTTRAAATTGCACCTCTATATTGTGCTGTTCAAATAAACTTCAGCAAAACTAGTCTTCTTTTAAAAACTCAAATTTTCCATTTAAAAAAAAATTGGTTCATTTGATTGGCTGTGCTGCTGCTCACACACACAAAAATGTACAGAGGGTGAACAAAAAGGACAGTCTGCCTTTATTCACGTTGAACTTTTGTGAACTCCTCCCAGGGATTTTGACCTATCGGCTTCTAACTTAGTCAGTATGCTGTTAAAACATGGGGGATTAAAAGTTATCAAAACGGTGAGTTTTTGAGCATGTTAAGGGGGCGTGGCCAGGCCTCAAAAATGACCTTCACGCCAACACTTTCAAAAYKCTATAACTTTCACATAGAATGTCTCAATTACACCAAACTCACTTTATACAGAACGGGTGAAATCAATTAATGGGGCCCACTTTTTAAATAATGTGTACTAAGCTTTAGTGTCTGGGTAAAATATCAAGTATTTTCAAGTTAATGGGGTCATGTCCCAAGTTTTTGGTGTAAAAGTCCAAATCAAGTTACGAGTCTCTGAACATTTTTTCAAGTCATGTATAAAGTCATATTATTGACTCGAGTCTGACTTGAGTCCAAGTCATGTGACTCGAGTCCCCACCCCTGCTTGGAACAGTGAACATTACTGATAAGAGTCTCATAGCAGCAGAAATCTGACATATAAACACAATCTGCTGGTTTTGGCTCCTTCATTCACTAATCACCAGACCTCACGTGATTTTTGTTGTTGTGGGAGTGGCATGGAACATAATCTCTTAAGAATTCATTTGTATTTAAGTTAAAAAAAAGTTATCAGTGAAAAAAAATTGCTGATGCGCAGGGAACTGTTTGTTGTCATTTGTTCAGTTTGTGAATCATCTTAAACCTCTTTTGTCTCTTTCAATAATCTGGACAAAAAAAAAAGTGATGCTCACATGAACTCAGCTGGACATTACACAGACTGAGTGTCATAAGTCTGAGTTAGGCCAGCACCACTTGCTCTTGGGGATAGACTAAAGAAATTCAGTTTTTCTGGGTGATTGAAAGGTTTTATTTTTTTTTTTTTTTTTGGAAAACTGATTTGCATTGATAATTTGACACATTTATTTTGTTTTGCACATTTTTTCCCCTCACAAAAGATGTTGTTCCTTATGTAAAAAAAAAAAAAAGATAAATTACTCTGTGCATGGCTAATGTAGGAAATATTGAAGCAGAAGTCATATTGTGATGACAGCTTAGATCGACTTTAATGCAACCAAAATGAAATTTGCACTGCTGTTCTCTCAGGGTTCAAGGCGTTTGTCAAATCTCTGTCTCTGCCGGGGCACGGTCTGACATCTGTAATGCATTTTTCTGTTCTTTTTGCATGATTAAGCAAACTTGGCATGCAGGTGCTACCCAGCGGACTGCACCAGTACAATAATATTCCCAGAACAAATTAAAGTAGCTGTCGTATGGATCAGACTCCCTCTCTCACTGTTTCGCTGCCTTTAACACAAAAACGCTCAGACACACGTACCTTCGAACACACACACACGTGAACAAAAGAAAAGAGAATCAACCCAGACCCAAACTAATTGCGCAGCAGTTCTTGAATCACCATGAGAATGACAGAAATCAGAGATTTGTGAAACAACAGATTTCTAAAACTTGAGCAGAGACACGTTTCGTAGATTTCCGCTCCGGTTCGGGCATGGAAAAAAGTGCGACGACGCCAAAGCTTCTCTAACATAACCCAGTGTCTCCTGCTCCGAGGGCAGAGATGAAGGGCGTACATGTAACATCACTAATGTGCTAACTAGTTTCATTCCTCTGCGGCCTCATCACTCCTTCAGAGCGAACCGGAGGAACAGACAGAAACAGAAACGGAGAAGGGGAGAGAGAGGTGACAAGCACTTCACGCTCTCATTTACGCAGCAGAGCTCATCACTTGGCAATCTGTCCCGATCGCTTTAATTGGCTTGTAATATTGCCTCTGATCTTGTCGGCCAATTAACAGGCCTGTCTGACAGTGAGTCTGGGAAGCCGGCAGAGGACTTGATGGCTCCTGATCTGTGCCATATGGAACAGGATCAGTGATGAGCCTCTGATGAGGCACTGCTGCTCCCCCCACTTTTTACACCAAGCCACTGTATGACAGGGCTAGCTGTGTGAATGTGTGTGYGATGGCTGGGATAAATCATGACAGGTAGGATAACTTCCCAACAAGAAACACGAGTGAAGTGGTCTAAAAAAACAGATTTTACAAGAAAGCTTGCAGTAACTAAATTAGTGCAGTTAGTCACACGTGATCTGACACTCAGACCCTGATGAACTCATGATAGGAGAAAAGCTGAAACAAAACTGTTACTTTTTTTCTTTACATTCTTATTTTGTTAAATAATTAATTGAAGTTAGTGAATCTTGAGGACAAAAGTGACTAGAACACAAAAAATTTGTGAATAAGGATGAATCTGTTGTGAAAGTTTTGTATCATAAGAACTGAACTGACTATAATTAGATTACAAAATGGTTCTTAATTAATTTTATGGTTTGAAAATTTTTTTCCTTCCATATACAGTGACCTGAGATGACCTTCGGTGTGAAGTAGTGCTTTATAAATAAACTGAACTGAACTGAATAAAGTGAATTATTCTCTGATGCCTTATGATAGAGCTGCCCAAAGTGGAGCTGCTGAGCCATTTGATTTGCCCACCAGCAGTTGCCCTGGCTACTAGGTTGTAATCTCCTGTTTTATGTAGAAACACTATATTTCCACTTCATTCCAACCATTGGTCCAACTATATAAGGAGCTGTAGTGCAGATAGTCTTAACTCATGTTACTTAATTGATCTTTGCATAATACTAAAATTAATAATAATAAAACTACAAGAGACATCCATCCATCTGTCTGTTTTCCTCTGCTTATCCGGGGTCGAGATGCGGGGGCAGCAGCCTAAGCAGAAAGACCCAAACTTCCCTCTCCCCAGCCACTTGGACCAGTTCATCCGGGGGAATCCCAAGGTGTTCCCAGGCCAGCTGAGAAACATAGTCCCTCCAGCGTGTCCTGGGTCTTCCTCTGGGTCTCCTCCCAGTGGGATGTGTCCAGAAMACCTCACCAGGGAGGCGTCCAGGAGGTATCCTAACCAGATGAACCACCTCAACTGGCTCCTCTGGACGAGGAGGAGCACCGGATCTACTCTGAGTCCCTCCTGGATGACCGAGCTTCTCAGCCTGTCTCTAAGGGAGAGCCCAGACACCCTGCAGAGGAAACTCATTTCAGCCGCTTGTATCCTCCATCTCATTCTTTTGGTCACTACCCAAAGCTCGTGACCACTATAAAAGACATTTAGATTAGAATTGAGCACACATTCAGATGTGCACACTATATAAGATCACAAATACTAATATAT
>NW_013952468.1:732068-735819 GCF_001266775.1 Austrofundulus limnaeus
CATATATATTTATGAAAAGTCCCAGTAGCCTTTGGTGCCCGGATGTACGTCAGATTTTTTCCACATCCATGAGAGCTAAAAAAAAATGTGGGCAACCGCACTGTCTGCTTAATCATAGCTTAGTCATAAAAAATAAAAAAATATATAACTACTTAATAAGTATTTGCATTTCATGCATGATATTACTGAGTTTGGCCCACAGCCCTCAGATTGATTTGTCATTTTGGTCCTCTGTTTGGACACCCCTGCCTTAGGTATTAAAAAAAAGTTATGGCAAAATAAAAGGGAAGCATGTGTTGCATAACAAAATATATTATCTTGATGGATTGAACAAACCCTAAACACATCACAATTTCTATCATTTCAATTGCCAGATGAAATCGCTGCTTTTTCTTTGATTTCACAGCACAAATGATTCAACAATTAACTGCACCTCCAGCTGACCACAACACAATCTACAGAGGGTTGGCCTTGTGGCGTGCCAGTGCCAAACCTGCATTCCAGAATGCCGAGCACTTGGCAAGGAATGCACTTTACAGTTCATGGTGTGAAACACGGCCCGCTCTCGCAAAGATCTGCCAATAAAATGACACAGGGGAGAAATGCAGAGGAATGAGAAGTGACGGAGGGAAAAATAGAGACAGAGAAAAAGTGTAGAAGTGATAGAAAGGAGGGGAAAAAGGGGAAAATGAACAGGAAAAAAATGGAGACAAACGGGGAAGAGAAGGTTGCATGAATGAGCCTGTCTGGCCTTGTCTTTGTATCCTCTGCTGCCGTTTCCCCATTAAGAGGGCCTCACATCTGTTTCCCTCACTCCTGCCGCACTTTAAGGTCCCTGAAGGTGCCGTTAAATTAGACCCAGCACAGGTTTATAAATGTAAAAACTTCCAATAATCTGTAGCTGACATGACCTCTGGTCTTCTTGCTTTAGTCAGCACAACGAAGAGTCTTAACTACAACTCCTGCAGCATCAACATATGTTTTGGTCGCCAGACTATTAAAAAAGGAAGGTGCAGACGCAGAGGATTTTATGAGGGAACGAGTTCCTTTATGTTTACATTGAGCACAGTTAAAGCAGGTTTGCAGGCAAGTTTAATTTTTGTTTCAGGCAAGTTTTTTTTTTTCAAGCAAAGCTCAGATCTGAAATTATTCATGCAAAAAACTCGAGTTCCAAATGCCTTTTTTTTACACTTTACACAGCGCAGAAATATGCATATTTCTTCAAAGTCGTTTTTGCTCAGCTTTTATTTACAACATATGCATCAACAGTGGATCACAAAATCTTTCAAGATCACAGCTACACCCTGAGGGGATAGAAACAGCATATTAAGGGCAGACAGAGAAAAAGAAGASAAAAAACCCAAGTCTCTTAGCTCCAGAGGAGGGTTTCACTAAACTACCCTGTCTAATGCAATTAATCTAATTGGAGCCGGYGTAAAGTGACAAATTACTACCTTTCACTCCAGGGACTAAAAGGGAACCTCTAGAGATGAATGTAGGAAAGGATACCCAGGTAGTTAATGCAATATCTTTTAATTCCATCTTAAAGCCAGTTGTAAATGGTGGAGAAACAGTCTATTAGGTAAARAATCATTTGCCATTACACAATGATTTGTTCAACGCATATAAATCAATGTGCAATCATTTAAATGACAATAATCCTACTGGTGAGACTGGATATGAAGTACAAACTCATTTGGCAAATGTTAAAGACCGCTTATACTTAGAATATGCYAAATATAAATCTTTCTTTGAGTTCACCAACTGATAAAAACATGTTCGTATCGCATCAGTGAATCTTTCATTTACAGTATCAATATCCAAAGCTCTGCCCTATTTTCTTGGATCTGCATGAATTTACGCTTGACATTTGAGTTTTTGATTTAATCCCTGAACATATGCACATGAACTCTGCATATTTCAGTAGAACTGTGTTAATATGTGCCCTCTCTCTAACCTTGATTACTTGCTGTGGTATCAGAAAACCTTTTTGCGGACATTGATTTCTGCCTGGGGCTACACCACCGAACCAGGAGCAGCATATCTCAGCGAATATAATGAACTTAAAGAAGGCTAGCTATTACCAGCACCTCTGACATTTTGACATTATCAAATCAAGCCTTGGTTAAAAAGGCACACACGRAACAAAAACATGCATGATTTGCATCTTAGCTTGAATCGTAACTGGAAGGTGCAYGGTGTCATTCTTTGTTTGAGGTGTTAAATCATTATTGCCCGCACTTTAGGGTGAAGATACAGAKATTATGGATTTGTGTTCATTTATCTGTTTGGTTAGCAAAATATGTCATGAATCACTGAATATATTTTAACAAAGCTGTCAAAATCAATGAGTTTGCAAATKATTACTTTTGAAGTCAAGACTAAAGATGGCCGCCACAGCAAAGTGACAGACCAGAATGTGGTGGGGTCGTAGATGAAAATGATTCCTAACCTTTTTTTTATTTAGTTCAAATTGATCGCACATGATCTGTGTTTAAAACTTTGCTTTTAACTTTTGGATTTAACCATGTCTCTGTTAGGAAAATATCTCTAGAATCACTGTACTAATTATAATACAACAATCAAATGAATACCTAAAAGTGAACGATTTAAGTGTGAAACTAGAAGCACTCGGAGAGCGCAAACCTCCACCAAGGTCGTATGTTTGTGTGTGAGTGTGTGTGGCTGTTTGTGTGTGATTTATTAAATTTTTAGTCATATGTACAGTATGTTTGTGTACAAGTGCTTTACAATGACTAAACACGGATTAAATGACATGCAACAGAAGGAGTGGAACAGCATCAGAAAAAAAAAAGAAAACATTTAGCCATAAAAAACAGAATAAACATAATTGTTTAAGTAAACCTTAGCATTATCTATTAGATAACAGACCTGAACGGGGGGTGGTGAGTTAGCTAGCTTACATTTTCGATACAGGTGGGGGGAAAAAAAACTCCAAAAACGTAAACACAAAATACAAAATTTTTAGGACGCGCAGGCCGATGTATTATGAAAATGTTCTGTTGTTACTTTAAAGTACCTTCAAACAGTAAGTTTTTCAATTTAAAAACAATTTGGTCTAAAGTTTTATTTCCATGTGCCTTCGTGTGATTGGTCTTCTGCACCGCTTCAGGCAATCCCATTGGTTGTCTACAGTCGGGGGGATGACCTGTCTACGAATGATCCGGTGTGATTGGAAGTGTACGGTCAGCTTCCTTGAAGCTGATTGGCTGTTCATGGGTCCGGATCGTGATTCGGATCATCATCAAAATTTAATGGTGTGTTCCTTTGGCCAATATCCACGTGTGGTGAAAATTTCATGAAAATCCGTCCTTACGTTTTTGAGTAATTTTGTCCACAGACAGACAGACATGCACGACCGAAAACATTACCTCCTCCCTTGGCGGACGTAACAAAAGCAAGAACAAGTGGCAATGTGCAAATCTTCAAAGAATACAAACCTTTTCCTTACGTTTTACTGAACATAAAGCTGTTTCTGCTACAGCTTGTTGAGTTAAAGAGGAAAATGTCCAACCTTTGAAAACWTATTTGGGGCTGTGAAGTTTCACGTTCTTGTGATTCCACGGTGACAACCATGAACTCTGACTCCAGTAAGTGTTTTTAATTGTGACCTTTTGCACTTTTTGTGAAAACAAACAAAAAACTAAAACTAGACACAGCCTGCTGGAGGCAGGCTTCATGATTCATCAAACAAATTGTCTCTTTCCAACTATAAGTTCAAACACTCACA
>NW_013952468.1:739633-742820 GCF_001266775.1 Austrofundulus limnaeus
CACACACTCTCAATCCCACCTCCCTTCATGCCAGACCCCTGGTAGGTAATTCCCCCCACTTCTTTCACAGGGTCCCAGACATCCTTCGCAGCCTTTGACTGGGAGCTTATCTTTTCAGAGGGAAATGTGTGTCATTTGTGGTTTAAGGAAAAAAAAAAGCAAAACAAAAACATTGTCACCACCATACAGTTCAACTCTAACTAAAGAGCCCGCCCCACTTATCCCCCCCACCCTCGACACCACCACCACTTCTTTACCTTCTCGTCCAAAAACTTGCAGGCTTTGAGCGCAGACAGACACTGTGAAGCATCAGCGTCTGCGTTTATCTTCAGGAATATGTAAAAGAGGTGAAGAGACAGTGGTGGGATTATCCGGAACTGGCAGCGTCTCGAGACGTGAGGTGGACAAAGGACTTGGCGTAAAACAGGATTATTCGAACACTGAGGGACCACTATGTYCCTGATTTAAATTTAATCATGCTATAAGAAAAYACACATTTGAAATGTAGCRTCAAATATCATTTCTAAAAGCATGGAGGGCTTTTGTAGATTTTCAGAAAGACAACTTTGCAGGATGTTATTTTTTCAACATTCTGTTCGATTTGTGCCTAAATCTACAGTCATGCACACACACACAAAAAAACATATTTCTTCTTTTTTTTTTGTTCTGAGACACCCACGCCAGCAGTAGTCCCTTCAATAATCACATGAATAACACAAAGCACTGGTTTTCCTCTGAAAGGCAACCATGTATCCCTGGGAGATTTAACACGGTGACATGTGTATACTCAATGCATACAAAATATTGCTCCTCTGCTTTGAGCCTCTGTCTCAGTCCTCCTCTGTCATGTTTGCAGTCCACAGCGGCTGCCCGCACCACATCTGAGCTTTGTTTCCCAACACTCAGCACTTCACAGCGGCGTCATTATTAGTATTTCCTCAGAAGCTTTGCAGCTAAAGAACTCGCACTTTATGGCTAATGTATTCTGCACACACCACGACTGACTGCCACTATCAAAGGACTTGCCTGAATGGCAGTAATAACTGGAAAATTATTTCTGATAGCCTGAAACAATCTTCCAAATCATCACAGAACTTTATTAAAATAATATCAAATCAAATTAGCCAGCRTCCCCCTGTAATGAATTAAGTAAAGGGTTATGCCAGCATTAATCCCATCATGCTCGGAGGCATGGGGGCGGTGGTGGCGTTTAATAAACCAGTCAGTTCCTTCAAGCAGCGCGGCGAGCTTTGGATCCAGCATCCAGCTTGATGCCCTCTCTGTGGAGAGAAACATCAAAAGATTTCCTCACTTTCTCTCCATCCTTCATCCCCTCGTTACCTCCTACTTCCCTCTTCCTTTATTCTCTCCATCTCTCTCCCTCTTGTCTGCCCTTTTTCCTCTTTTTTTTTCTTATTCCCCCTCAAACCATCCCCAACCCTCCCCGTGTCTTTCTAAATAATCTGTCGCTCCCCACCGCCCCACTCCTTCCAGTGCTCCTTTGTGCCTGTGGGTGAGATTATTCATAAGGGGTTGAATCTTGGTGGAATCTCAGAAGACTGGTGATAAGTGGTGGAGCCCGTTGGGACGGCTTGGCCCGTCCTCCAAGTACAGTCTTTTTTTTTCAGATCTGACACACAGAAAGAGAAGTGAGACAAAACCAAATAGGTCACTCTTCAGGCGTGCAAAGGCAGAGGTATTTTGGACCTAATTATGCCCAAATATCAAGGAAGTTAAAATATATTTTTTTAAATCTGCATGTACAATTCATTTTTTCTTGAGTGGCTAATGGCTGCTTGAATATGCAGGAAGGAAAAAAAAATCTGTAATCATGTATTTGAATTATTAACACAAAAACTAATAAACAATTAAAGGAGACACACTGCCTGCMACCTTTCATGCCAGAGTCTGAGACTAAATTCATCTTAAAGAGGACATTTTGTGCAAAAATCCATTTCTTTTAGCTGATACATTTTATTGTGTATTTGGAGTCTGGAGTGCAGAAAAGTTACATTTTTAGTTTCTCCCGGTGCTGCGTAGATATCTTTACATCAGGTTTGGGCCACTATTTTTCAACTCATTCAGTTTTCTCTATCTTCTATTAAGTTTTCTGAACTATTATATCAAATTACTGCCAACTACTTACAAACTACTTTCTCCTCTGACTCTGAGTCAGACTGTGGCTCCAACATTTTTGGTGAGTCATGACWGTTTTTATGTCTTCTGTATTTCGGATTCCTCTCTGTGTTTACATAGCCTCGCTTTCTGATTGGTACACGTCACACTCAACAGACTGCGAACTTATTTGTTCTTGGGTGAACACCACACAGGTTGTGACATCGGGCCCAACAAAAATCCAACACTGAATATCCCCGATTTGAGATCAGAGTGGTCCCGACATCCTTTTGAGAAGACTAGATCACTCTTAACTCACCACACATGGCAGGAAGATCTGCTCAAATTATCTTTAGGATCATCACTATAATCTGAGCATCCTTAAGATTGTTGGGCAAAAATCATCCCAGTTATCCTGCCGTGTAAACCTGGCATTAGGCTGGATGGAGAAGTCTTCACTTGTTGACATCTTTTAATTAATTTGTAAATAATACATTTCTGAGCAGCTATTTAGTACCCCTCTGTCAGAATGAACCGTCTGGAAYCTGGAGGGAAGTGGGATGTGAAGTGCCTTGTTTGGATTTAAAGAGGCAGCCTCAAAATTAGTTGAAATGAGACACCTCAGATTAAAAGCATGATATATCTCCTTTAAATTGATAAATGACTTAGCTGTAGCCATTATTGTTTATATACACAAAATGTCACTATTAATTATTACCTCTGCCAAGGGCGAGGCAATGTTTTCTGTCACGTATGTCTGTCTGTCTGCCGTTCTGTCTGTGGACAACATTACTCAAAAACTTGTGGACGGATTGACATGACATTTTTACCACATGTGGGTAGTGGGCCAAGGAACACACCTTTAAACTTTGGTGATGTTCCAGATCACGATGCGGATGCAGTAATTTTTTTCTTTTAACACTCTGAGATCGGCAAAGCTGTGATGCTTTCACAGGGCTTCTATAAAAAACAGTGAGCTGGATTGGACAGCACGGACTTCAAACTTTATAAAAATAATGTTAAAACCACATTTAATGATGAATAATAATTGCCATAATATGCGCATTTACAG
>NW_013952468.1:744982-767059 GCF_001266775.1 Austrofundulus limnaeus
CTCTAGTAATATATTTACTGAGAAAAATGTTGACGTGTTCAATACTTATTTTACCTGCTGTATGTAGCTATTTGACCTGACAGAGATCCGATTCCAGGCAATATCTTTAAAAAAACAGGTCCAGTGTGATCAGTTACAGTTCAGAGTTTTATGTTGGGAATGACTTCCAGCTACTATCACCAACAATCAATAGCTGTAAAACCGACAAGTTATCAATTTTTTTGTGTTTGCTTACTTTACTTCTTGTTGTTGCTATCTTAAATTGGCCACAGCAGCTAAATTAACTTCAAAAGTTATTCTCGTGTCATCCAATTATCCATCTAATGATTACTACCCTGTCCTTAAACAAGATTATTCATCTAAAAAATCCAAATTATGAGACTGGTAGACTGTTTACGTCCTAAAAAAGTTGTATCTGAAGTTTTCCTCGGCTCCAACAGCAAAATGTCATCTTCACCTGACCAAGTGGAACTATCCCCTGATAAACTAGGCCACCGTTGTTATTATAACAAAGACAAACTGGGGAAAAAATATACAGCCACTAACAAGACAGCAATTACTCACAGGGCTTTCTAACACGTGATGAGAGTTCAAGTCCCACACGGGGACCATTATCTTTTCCACTTTGTTTAGTTTATTTTTGGACTTAAATGTGTTATACGCAACTTTAGCAAACCACTCAGCATTACACCAGAGCAGCAGAATTTTAATGCAGCTCAAACAAAATTCAAAACTGAAAGTGAAATCCGAGTTGAAGTTTGTTGCATGGCCACTGAAAATATCCAAAAAACAAACAAAATAATAAAAATCTGAATGTTACTCTGGTCTGGAACATTGCAGGTTCAAATCCTCACAGCGCTCATACATCATGGTGTCCTAACTTCTCCCTGCTGCTTAACTTGGGTTTATCTCTTGTGCGATGGGTAAACACAAATTTTACATCCATATTGTAAAAATGCTGAGATCTGGACATGTAGCTCTGATTAAAAGATAAGTCAAATTGCTCATTTAAAACATAAAATTAAAATGTCCTTTGTCATAATCATCAACTTTATTAAAGACACAAAATAGGTCCATAGAAAAGTATAAGAAAAAGAAAGAAGAAAAGAAGAATTTTGAAGAAAAGTTGTGATTTCAATCCCTAATTTTTATTAATTAGCATGTTCTGTAATTATTCCAAACTGATTCATCTTTAATATTCTGCACTTTACCAGGACTGAGATCACATTGTTTTTGATTATTAACTATTTCCCAGCCTGCACAAATATGTCAAGAGAAGAGCCATGGTGGTGTTATGATTAATATGACCACAAACAGCAATAACAATGTGCCTCTGCTCCTGTAATTTCACCCACATTCATTCCTGAGCTCCATATCGCCTTCATCTTCAAGTCTGTCTCTGTCTCACAATCGCTCACCCAGAACCACCACCACTCCTGATGAAACGTCTTGGACAGACATCCCCGGGTTCTGCTGCAGTGCAGCGGCAGAGCTTTGGGGGGGCAGGTCAGTGTGCACCATGCAGGCGGAGCAGGGGAGATAGCATCTCCAGGTAAAGCAGGGCAGAGAYGGCAGACAAAGTGAATGTTTGATCCGGGGCCACTGTCCTTGAGGCTGTGCAGCAGGCTAACCAAATTTTTTTTCGAAGGGCTATTCAAATTCCTGCCTGCCTCCAAATCTGTCAGGGCATGCCTTGATATCGCTGCATCTTGGGAGTTAGTCAGTGCTTGGCTTGTGTGTGCGTTTGATGGGTTTCAACGATAACCCCAGCCCTCACCGCTCCCTCTCCCCTCTCCCTCCGTTCTGCCTCTGTGTCCATGTGGCTTCAATGTGTGAGAAAGTATGGGTGAGAGAGGGAGGGGTCAGCGCAGAGTTTCCCCTCAGGAGCGTTTGTCCTGTGCCATCTGGCACCTCATAAGCTTGGGCAAAGGAGCAGGAGGGGGGTCTGTGTGCGTGTTTGTGTGCGCCGTATCTTGATATTAAAATGTAATGTACCTTGTTTGGCCTCCGTGCCCCGAGCACATTCCTTCATACGACTCGTTTCAGCACCTCATTATCACCCGCTGCTGAAGGCGAAGGCAGCGCAATCATGTTTTTGCCCGTCTGAGCTTTTGTGTGTAACGTGTGTTTGTTTGCTAGTTCCGCAAAATATCTCAARAACCAGAAGAGGGATTTGACRGAAACTCGRAAAGTCAGAATCTACGGCTGATTTGGCATCAAYCCTGTTCAAGATGGCCGCAGCAGTTCTACTTTTACCAATGCAAAAAGTGGGTATAACTCCCAAAATCATWGATGAGATTAATTCTACATTTGAAAGTTATCCTCATTACATACTTCAAGAACAGTGTTATATAAAGTACCTCAAAGTGATACTTGAGTAAACGTACAAGTATCTTACCACAAATATATTTTGGTAAAAGTTCAAGTCTCCTCTAAGAATATTACTTGAGTAAAAGTCTTAAAGTGTCTCATATATTTTGTACTTAAGAATCAAAAGTAAATTTCTGATATAAAATGTACTTAAGTATTAAAAGTAAAAGTTTTGGGTAAAAATGAGTGGCTAGACTTCCCAAAACGACATTTATTGGGAGTTGATACCCTCAAAAAACGTTTTTCTAAAGGCCAAAATGGCTATATTGTCATATAAAAATAATGTCGTAAAAATTTGGATGCACTACATCTGTTGCAATACACCTGTTTCAGCTTATATATATATATATATATATATATATATATATATAGTGGACAAAGTGCTGAAACGAGTCATATGAAGGAATGTGCTCGGGGCACAGAGGCCAAACAAGGTACGTTACATTTTAATATCAAGATACGGCACGCACACTTCATTGTGTACAAACGATTGTGTACAAACGATTGTGTACAAACTAATACAGGATCAGCACAATATATATTTATACTTCCCATCAAACCACAATTAAATTCACTCTGTCCAGGAGGAAAATTTTTTTAACAACAAGCTGTAATGAAATCGGAGTAACGACTTTCTTCTTACCTTTTTTAAAAATATAAGAAGTAGAAGTAAAAAAGTACGCTGAAAAATAACTACTCAAGTAAAGTACAGATACACAAAAATTCTATTTAAGTACAGTAAAGAAGTATTTGTACTTAGTTACTTTACAACTCTGTTCAAGAATGAACACATCTTGCAAGATGATGTGGTGGCGGCCATCTTGAATTAAAACTGCAATGGGCTGTGTGAAAAATGCATTCCTTCAAGGAACGTTAGGCTTTTAATTTGATTACAGTTTTCAATTCAACATTTTTGCATAAATAAAATGGATAAAGATTCCCTCCCATCCAATGTTTTTCCTCAGATGTTCTTTTCCTAGTTTGTTCTCGTGCACGCTGTGGTCGTCTCTTCCTTACCCCCMTCCTCATTTCCCGCTTCATGCCTCCCTCCATCTCCTCCTTTCTTTCACATCACAGA
Organism: Austrofundulus limnaeus; assembly: GCF_001266775.1. NCBI lineage: Eukaryota > Metazoa > Chordata > Actinopteri > Cyprinodontiformes > Rivulidae > Austrofundulus > Austrofundulus limnaeus. The sequence goes on from NW_013952468.1 coordinate 748,431, forward strand.
TTTTTCCCCCCTCTGCATGTGATGCATGGCAACAGCTCGGCCAGCTGATGAGGGCCAGTTAGAGATTGCGCCCAACCTTGACACCCGCAGCTGCAGTCCCCCCCCCCACACACAGACACACACACATGCGTGCACAAGTGAGAAAAAAGATTAGGGGCATAGCTCTATGTATAATAATCACAACACATTTACATTCATTGTGGTGTGGATTTGTTGCTATAATAAGGCTGGAGAAATCATGAATATTCACAAACACTTTAAGCAATTATGATAATTGGCATTATTCCTAGCTGCACCGCTATCTGTCAGAGGAGGCGGCAGGAGAGGCGAGAAAAGTAGGTTGGGATAGTCGACAGTTTCACAACACTGAAACTGGATAACACTTATCTTCTTTTCTTTGTACCTTTTTTTCATCTGTTTTCTTCTTCTGCACCCCATATTTTACTCTCTTCTTCTGGGGTTGTTCTGTGCTGAAGTCTATTGTGTTGCGTGAAGAGGAGGGGTAAGATCCCGGAGTGAAGATGGCCCCTGGGTGCTACAGAGCTGGCAGCGGTGTTGGTCTAATCTTCCGGGTCAGGCCTGGCGCTTTCATCTTCTCTCACTTGGAGACCCTTGTGTTTGATGTGAACTTAGCCCAGGAATAACCGTTCCTTTCTTCTCTGCTAACCTGGCCCTGGAGTAGGGGGAAAGCACTTTGTTGTTATCCTAGGAGCCAAACAATACTGGAAGGGGTGTAGAAAACCTTAATGAAAGGCTTTTGATCCACACTGATATTAAAGTGARAAACCTTGAAAGAGAAGCTGGGTGTGAGTGTGTGCAGAGAAATAAAGTGCAGAAATGGCAAAAAATCTAAATGCAAATTGCATCTGAATGGCTGGATGGAATGTTTCTTTAATTCACATCCTTTGAAATTGATAATTTGACTGCATTTGTTTCAAGTTTAAGGGGGAAAAAAAGAATCAAAGAACAAGCTTGTTGTAGTGGTGGAATTTGAAATTTGCATATGAAGCCTTGCAGGATTTTGAACATTCATTTAGTCAGGTTTGCACCAAGCAGCACAGCGTGTCTGTTTCCTACAGTGAAAAACTACATGCAGGACTGTGTGTGTTTGCATGCATTCCTCTTTAGCACTGAACCTCACAACTGGCCAGTTGTTGTGTTCCCTTGAACCCATTAGGTGACCCTGGGCCTCGACTTTGTGACCTCTTGTTTAGAGGCTGCAGGCCTCTTGTGATTGAAGAGCTCAGTCTTGTTATAAACTATGGAACGGCCACAAAACCTAATTTACTAAACTGAATTTATTTTCCTTACGAGACACAAAAAATATTTTTGAATTGTGGCAACACATCTTTACAAACTGAACTTTCTAATGTGTTTTTTTTAAATCAAGCCATCGATTTGCCAAACCAGTTATTAAACGTCAACTTGAAAGTCAAAAGGTAGATGAGTCTCTGCAGACAGTTTCTATTATAGATGGTTTAAATGCTTTTCCCTTTCTCTCTTCCTACTCTTCCATGAAGCGCAGACTGAAGAACTCAAAAAGTTTTTGTTTTCAGAGTTTCTCCCATTTCACCTGTAGAAGTTCGTAACTCAGAGTGGTCACAGCTCCAGCGTCTTGGTGGTCTCTATCATTCTTCTCCTTCAGTCTTAGTTATTGACTGAGGTGGGTAGAGCACCCAGAATTTGTACTCAAGTAAGAGTACTTCAACATATTTTTACTCAAATCAAAGTAAAAAGTAGCCATCTAAGAAATGACCCGTGCAAAAAAAAAAAATGGTAAAAATGCTACTCAAGTACTGAGTAACTGATCAAGACATCAGTCAGTCAATATTTAAAAATCACATCATCAGATGGACCAAAAATATAAAGCTATGTGGAAATTTTGGTATTTTAAATATATAAAATATATAATACTGTATAGCATAATAACAAATTTGGGCAAAATATTTTTTTTTCCAAATCAGCTTCTATCAATATAAAATTTATGAAACTAACAAAGAAGTGTTTATGTGTCTGGTGAATTTTTGGTGAAAAGCTTCATTCRKTGAAKTTACTCACAGCAGGTAGAGTATCCAGATATTTTACTCAAGTAAAAGAAGCAAAACTTCATAATAAAATTACTCAAGTAAAAGTAAAAAATACAGCCTAAAAGTACATATTGTTTTCCCTAAAAAGTTACTCAAATAAATGTAACTGAGTAAATGTAACTCTGATTATCGAGGACAGTTTGCTTTTTGTTGATTTACACACGTCCATATTCCTCCTAACATTTCATGGTTGTATTTTCATGAAAACAGCATCAGGTTTTTGTTGCATTTTGTATTTTAAATGCAAATTGTCCTCTAACCAGATGCTGAACTTATTTTTTTTATTATTATTTTAGTTTTATTCCAATATGTGCACCTCACGTATGGATCCACCAGCCTTAAACTAACACATCTTTACACAATTGCAGTATAATTAAAAATCATCATCTTATGATTATGACTTTTAAAAACTAACTATCAATAAATGTTGCTTTTAAAGATAGTGACACTTTTTTAATAAATCCCTGGTTTGTCTTCCATCCTCACTAGGCTATTGTAGATGGATAACCCAAATTACCATCTGCTCATTTGCCTCCAGCAAAATTGCAATATCACTGTTTAAACATGTGAGCTAGGGAAGGATTTTGAAACTTAACTTAACCAATGTCAGTTTCTCTCTGTGGTTCTGCTGGACCAGATTAAACCTTCTGCCTGAAGAGGGCAATGTTATTTATTTATTTTTCTTTATTTGAGAACAGAAAAAATAAGCAAGTTTATGATGAATGAAGCATCATTTTAACTGAACCCTTTCAGGCACTGAATTCGAAAATGAAGTTGAACTCAAAGGTCCAAAAAAAAAAAAAAACCACGTCACAAACAAATCTCTCTTTGAGGAGGAAAGAAATACACCTTGGTATCCGACATGCTCGCTGCCATGGTGATAGCCCAAACCTCTGTGCAACAGCAGCACATTAACCCCTCTTGACCCTCTATTCTCACCTGTGATAAAAGAGAAAGAAGAGGAGGAGGCGGAGGTGCCCCCTTTCCACCGCGCCGCACTTTCGAGTACCCGGGCACCAGCAGGCCCTTGAGAGCCCACAGTCATTAGGAGGGCTTTATTCTTGGAGATGTGGGGGGGAGGAAAGAGTAGGAAAAAGGAAAAAATGAAAAAGAAGGAAGAGGAGCATTGAGTCTGAAAGATAATGTATGGTCAAGGCTGAAGACTTGTGGGCACTGGAAGAGGAGAGGGTCGAGAGAGAAGCAGCACTTTTAGACAAATCGCCAAGCCAACCAGCTGCTTTTGGGTTTTTGTTTGTCTTTCATTTTAAGTAAAGAAAGGTAAGGGAAAGAGCTTTGGGTAATTGGTCCAGGGCACTGACTTACACACGGGACTGTGGACACAGAAGACAGGGTCTTTGTTCATCAGCTTACCTGCRCTTGCTGTAGTTTGGGTAAAAAAACAAACAAACAAAAAAAGGAAAAGGAATCTCTTCATCGTGTGCCAGGGCTATGTATAGAACTTGAATGGATTTTCAAGAGAAAGTTAGACCTTTAAAAGTCCTCGCATGATTTTAACATAATTCCCCCTGTCTGTGCAGAGACACAAAGCATCTCACCCACACATAAGAGGGTAGCGTGAGGCGACAGTCTCCTGACAAAAAGGACTGGCTCACTTCCACCGACGGGTGGCGTTGGGGGCTAACCTGAACTTTCACTGGAAGCTAATCCCTCTGATAATCAATAATAAAGACAGGCTTTCATCTCAGCTGGGGTCTCCATAAAGTTGCAAGGCCACGAGTGACTGAATAACGTGAATGTGTTCTTGGAGAAAAAACAAAACAACAACTGGGAGAAGCTTATGCACATCTGACGACATGATGAAAATAAATGAATAATGCATTGGCTATCAATGAGGGAGAGAAGACGCATTGCTTCAGGCCACAGTTAAGCCTCTATTCAGAAAGAGGAGACAGCCACAAAAGCCGAAGGACTGTGGGAGTCCACCATCAGGGAGGGGGGGAATAAGGATGCAGATTTTATTTGGAAAAATATTATTTATTATGTTTGTTGCATTTTCTTTTTAATTGTTTGTGCGGATTCTAAATCAGTGTTCACAGCGTTCATTAAACAAAATGCATCTTGTTTCCCTGTTTTTTTCATTTATGTGTTTTGCAGTCAGACTATTTTTTCTGGGTCAATTTGACTGAATATCAAAAAGATTCAACTCTGTTTAAAAAGGTGCTCATTGACCTTTGTTGCTTTTTGTAACATTTATATTTTTCAAATTACTGTAATTGTTTATTTAAAATAAAAAATCTGTTTGTAAACATCTTTGAAATTAACCTCTGTTTTTGTTTTCTTTTAGCTGCTATTTTGTTAGCTGCTTCTTTCAGCTTTCAAAGCAACTTACGAGTTTTAGCTACTATTTTGCAAATCTTTTAGTTACAATTGTCCTTATTTTAGCTTTTAGCTATACAATTGGATTATTTTAGCTTTTATGGACGGTTTTGCAATTTTTGGCTTTGAGATATTGGTAGTTTTTGCTTTTAGCTAATTTTAGCATTTAGCTGATGTTTTGCTCATTTTAGTTTCTCTACTTGTCTTAATTTTTGGTTTTAGCTACTTCAATAAACTTCTGCAAAAATATCACTCAATAGTCAGAGTTCAAACTGCATTTTTTGCAGCATATACAAATGTTTCTAGGTCAAAACTTGGATTAATCTCAGTAAAAGATTGGAACTGAAGCCCAAAGATGGTAAAGCACCCCTCTGTTTGTTATCATCATCCTTTTATTACTTTCCTTTTTACATTTTTAAACCTCAGCTGCTCATTTGAATACATTTTGAAGTTGCRCTTAAAATAAATCTACATTTAATGTAAACCAATGAAACAATATTTGCTATTTCAACCCCCTAAAATGTTTCACTTCTCCTCATTCAATACAACACATGTTCTGGAATCTTGAAAAAGGGAAGAAAATAAAACACACAGATGCACATTCACAGAAAATAATGCTGCTCATAAAGAACTTGAACGTGTGCCAGATTAAGGAGGATGTTGGGAATATTACTAGAAACATGCAGCAGAAAAAGAACTGAAAGATTCTGTTCTTATTCCTCCTTCTGAGCACCATTTGTCTGTGAATAAAGTTGTCTGGGCCTGTTGGTTATCGATTGCATTTGGAGGACAAAGAGTTAATCCTCACGAGGGCCCATGGTGAATGTTATTAAAGTTTGAAATGTCTTCTTTTATGCACGTTTTCCACATTTTTCTCAGTCCTTTTGTTGTCAAGTTTAACGCTAAAGATAAATCCCCTGTTTAGCAGGCTGTGATCTAAGACTGATTGCACTTTACAAATTGAGTCTTTTTTTCCTTATAGTCAGATTGTTAGTCATCAAAGCTAAAATTAATGTTCATGTGTAAACATATTAAATCAAATAATCAGATTTGGAAATGTATGGGAGCAGACGCCAAAGTAAAGTAAATGTTAATAATATATATTTTTGCTACTTATGCCTTTTTACTTTCATGCTTTTAGATAATATACATAAATTGAGGCACAAAGTCCAAATATTTCAGAATTTCAGCTCAAAAATTCAGCAACTTTTCCACTTATAATTACTGAAGTACAACCGTTTTATCTTTAGCTGTCTAAATTCTTTGCTACGAAATACACAATTTTTTTTTACTCTTCTTAAAAAACAAACTATGTTGCCTCCCAGTAAAACATAAATGTTATAAGCATCATCTTTGTTCATTTCATTTGCTTCAATAATCTCAGATAGCGACAAATTTTATTCCCTTGCTTTAAGATACAAAAAGTTATAAAATAAATAAAGTAAAGCACCTAAGAGAACATTTTACATGTCACTATAACAGGCAGAAAAGGACAGATCAAAGAAAAAAAAAGAAATAATTTGATTTGATGATTTGTGGCAAACTGATCAAAAATATTTGAGCACTTTTTACTAGTTTTTCTGTGAAATATTTCAGTCTGTAGTGCCAACCCATGATTACCTCCATTATGTCATCACTTTATTCAAAGCTCTTCTGAGTAGAAATTAAACATCTGTTTTCACAGGCTGAGTGCTACTTTTCATTACAAAGTGCTGAAGTGTCCTTTGGCTGCTTTAAAGTGTGATCAGGTGGATTYTCGGTTGTGTTGGCACAAACACACCCAGTCTTACAGAAATTACAACTACAATAAGGAAAAAAATGATCACTTTTGTGTAACACTTTAAATCTGCGGGATAATTTAAKWTGTTTGTTTTTTTTAAAGTGTGAATTAAGCAGCTTGTCAGAGATGCACACATTTGTGTATTTGCCAGCTCTATGATGTGGCTATTTTAGTTCAAGATGACCTTTTTTTTATTTGGGTGACTAATTTGTAGTGCCATACAGGAAAAATGTCAACATTTCTGCTGCTCTTTATGTTTTGCGGAGTGGTGAAGAATGCAGAGAGGCCTGGAGGCCAAGGTTTGAACCTGTGTCTGTTTCTTGTCAAGTCTCATTTTTTGGTGGTGTTGGTGTGTGTGTGTGTGTGTGTGTGTGTGTGGCTGGCATTTTCTCATTTGAGGGTTTTTTGTTTACATGGCTGAGGGACTGCTGCGTCTCATCAGCCCACAGAAAATAAAGACATAAAGCTTCGTCACACATCCACTTTAAATCTGTAAATGAATGAATCTGAAATTTAAATCCTTTCAAACGCGCTCATTAGAATTTCAAATGACTCCAAAGCTTGCATTTCCCGTCCAAAGCAAACGGTATTTAGTCATCAGCGACGCTGAAGCCCTTCAAAATGTTTTGACGTGTCATTACAGGGTTTCTGATGGAAAGGTCATTGACATACAGTGACCATTCCACCACTGTTACATCGCATTACTTCACCCGAGCTCCACACAAGTCATACGGACCAATGACACAACTCCTGCCAGGGCCCCAATGTCACACACGTCCCAACCGTTTTACTTCAAACTTCTCCCTCTTTCTGCACCCCTCCTTGCCTTCGCCCCTTCGCCCGCCTCGCTCCCTCCTTCTTTTCATGCTTGGTCTCTCTGTCCCTTTCAGCATCCACCCCGCTCCTTCCACCTCCCTGGATTTCTTCTCTCAGCCTCATGCCTCTGTCTGTCCGTCCGCTGCCTTCGTGTTTGTTTGTCCTATTCTCATAGCCCCCCCCCACACCACCACCACCCAGTTTGCCCCCTCTGTGTCCATCTCACTCCCTTTGTCTTTTCTTTTTTGTTGCACTTTGTTCCTGTGTGACATATGCTTCGTCTGGCATCCCGTTTCGGAGCTGCTGTGGGTCCTGTCCGCTTCACGTTGTGCGAGAATGGTCGTTTGAAGAGTCCTCCAGGCATCTTTCTTTGTCAGCAGCGCTTAGCCTCAACCGTGTTGCAAACCTGCCACTAATACCATCACTACAGCTGGCACCCTGGTCGCTGCCGTGTGTCTGTACCTCRGAAGAAAAATAAAAAAAGAGTGCAAGAAGTCTTTTATTTTCTGCATGCCTACACTGATTTTAGAGCATCAGATAGAACTCTTGAATGAGAATAAAAAGAAAAAACAGGAACTTTTGGGTCACAAATCCGCATTCTGGCTCCTACCTCGTCCCTTCTTGCCCATCTGACCAGGCCATGTAGGTTTTCTTCAGACACAATGGTGGTTTTGTCTTGAGGTTGTGCTCTGACAGTTGTCACAGACTGATCCTTTCTAATATGTTAATTGGGTTGACAACCGATGAAGCTGTATTGGAAATTAAGAGTCTCTTTGTCCTATTTGGCCTAACAGCCTTTCAGACCTGCTATCGGAGGCAAAGCCATCCCGCAGATTAGGTGGGTTCCTCTGTCGTGACACAAAGGCCCCCGAATATTTCCCACATATGTCATGCCACGTATTCACCCTCACCATGTCCACCAGTTTGTTTAAACGCTTGACAAAGACRATCCTTGGACCAATCTGAGGGCTTGAGAATATGGTCCTTAAAATAGTCCATKAAATTAGAAAATGTTAATTTACTGCTTTAACTTTTGACAGTATTATWTTGTGTGTGAATCAACAAATATTGGAAATACAGACTTTTCCATCCTCCCTCTGAAAGATTTGAGTGATACTAATTTGTCTGTCCAGTCCAGCACTTCTCCTGTTCAAGTTGTTTTCACTTCTAAAGCAGCATTTGTAAGGGACTCTTCAAAATGTTCTCMTGGGTTGACGTTTTCCTTTGCAGCCGTGTCACTTAAATGTTCAGAAAGTGTGTCACACTTTTCATTTACAATAGTCCCAGAGTTGTTGTGGGCGTATTAATCTTAAACTCTTATCAGTTTAGTTTCTGCAAATCCAGAGCACTAGAGCTGGATTTTAATACCCGCACAGGAGCACTGTTGTGTGGTGGTAGGAATGGGGCGTAAAATAACTTGTGTGGCCCAGRATACAGGTAAAAACAGTGTGATTTTCAAAGACTGACCAATCAAAATGCAGTGTCATGGTTCACTGGCTCTTAGTTGTAAACTCTCATAATTCGTAGACTGGAAGTGAAAATTTGCTTATTTTCTTTTTCTTATTTTGAGTCGTCTAACYGTCACAGCCAGATACTACCCTTTGCTCACGTCTCTCTCTGCGAGACATAATGTGGCACAAATACGCTGCAGCCACTTSTCCCATTTTTCACTCAGGAAAGCTAAAGATTTTTTTTGTTTCGTGAGCAAATCAACTTTCCTTTAGACCGAGCAAAATGGGCTCATCATCTCAGGATCATCTGGCACAAAGAACAGGCCAATTTTGGTAAGCTGATCACTCACCGCCAGGAAAAAGACAATCATGGAATGAATAAAACTCTTTGAATTCGACTCAAACTAGAGACTCCCAGCCTGCTTTTAATCTCAATAAAGTACTTTATATAGAAGTCAGGCTGTGGATGTGTGGGGAAAAGATTGTGTAGTAAAACAGAAATATTGCTCTGCTCAAGGCTGAACTTTGTCCAGCTCTGGAAGGCCTGTAAATGGATCTGAAAGGCAGAGGGATCAGAGCTTTGGCCAGAGAGGCACAATAAAACTTCTCAGTTCTTCTTACACACAGTTTTTGCAGTGAAGCCCTGTTTCCCTTTTTTGACCCAAGTGTTCAAGAAAAGTGTACTGGTTCTTTGTGCTGGTAAATATTAAAAGGGAAAAACGCAAAATTTAACTATTACTGACAGCAATATTGCAACAATATGACAATGTAAAAAATGGAAACACCATTTAATAAAGGATAAGAACCCAGCATGACTTATTTATTTATTCATTTATTCATTCATTCATTCATTCATTCATTCATCGAGTGTGCATTTTAGTTTTTCACATTTAAGCTAGAAATAGGGTTTTAGTTGTCTGTTGTATTTTGTTGTGGGGGGGATTTTATGAAAGTTACAAGCATATAATTTGTTTTTATATTTTGCATAAAAAGATTAAAAAAGAACTGAATTTAACTAAACTAATAGTCAATATAAGAAAAAAAAGACTGGAGAAATTATTGTGGGAAAATAAATTATTTGTGATCAAACCCTGTTTTCTACTTAAGAAACATGAATTTCACATGCATAGATGTGAAAACATGTTAAATTAATATACRACTCACATTTTACTCATATTTCCTAGACGAAACAAAAAGAAAACTTGTTTGTCTTTTAGTACAAATTCTCAGTAAAAGATGTGTATAAAATTCAAATGTATTCACTGTAATCACACTGAATTAGTGCAGAATTGTCCGACAACATAAAAAAGACGAGGGAGAAAAAAAATTCACTGTAATCACACTGAATTAGTGCAGAATTGTCCGACAACATAAAAAAGACGAGGGAGAAAAAAAAACATAAATCAAGTTATAGTTGGTATTTAAAACATTAGGCTCACAACATTTTATGAGTGTATTGCCTGCAGTGAAAGAAGATGAAAGTAGTGAGAAAATGCCTGTGGCGAGCTAAATAAAATCCTCYCTGAAAAAGGCCATGTCTGCTCTTATAGTTAAACCTTCTGCTTATTATTTAGTGTTCATCTGAAGTCTTATTTTGTCGTACTACTAAAATCAAAATATCTACTGAAAGTCAGGGATGTTTATTTCTGCAACTAAAGTCACACACTTGCACTTTTTTTTTATTTCAAAGCCCTCCAGTTGCCAACACCCAATCACCACTTCTCAACAGCTTTTTGACATCACTGAGATAGTTGCTATGAAACTTTTTTTCTGCTTGTTGTCTCAGATTAAAAAAAAAAAAACAATGTGGAAAAGAAACTGATACATAAGGAGCAAGTGAACAAAATAGAAGAAGGAAATAAGTGACTGTCCTAGATTTGAAAAGTTCTCTGCTGCTGTGCTGAGCATTAAATAAAATAGGCAAAGTGGTGTTAAAGCATAATCAACTGGCATCGTTCGGGCAAGCCGTTCCAAGAAGGCCAATTGAACAAAGTGCATTTGAATTGAAATCAGGTCGTTCCTGGGGGGCATCGATAATGAACTTTGCAGGTAAAAAAAGGGGAGCAGAGAGGAGGAGGGCAGACAGTGGCAGCTGACCTTAGCTGTTAAGTTACAGCAGAGGAGCATGTGCTCAAACCTGGCTACGCTAACCCTTTTCAGCGACCGACTGCAAAGTGCTGTAAGTAATGACTATAAGTGATGATCCTCACTGAAGGCAGGGAGTGAGTTGAGCTTTAAGAGCCGTGTTGAAAAGAGGGCTGTCACAGTGACATTTTCTGAGCTTCTGAATTACAGAGAGAGCAGATGGACTAGCAAATGTCACCTGTTAAACACACAGAAATTCACACTTTTCTGGCCATTTGCTTTAGTTTAAGCTGATTTGCAATTCAAATGATTCAAAGTTTAAACCCTAAATTATGCAACGTGTTACGAAGTGAAGGAGACTGCGACCTAGTAGGTTGGAATGAACTCATAAACAATCAAAACACTGAAACATACGTTTGCAAATACGTGGCTACATTATGTTGRGCTTAAGATTGATTGTGAATTTGACCAGTATCTCTCATCTCAATCCCCTGTGCATACATAACTGCCTTATCTGCTCCTCTCCCGTCTCCTCTGCCTGTCCGGGGGCCTAATTTAGCCTTAGTAGGCTCTCCTGGTGCCTAAGAGAATTCTCCTTTATGCAAGCCAGGTAAAATAAGACCGCAGCGTGGATGAGGCCCCTCTCCATCATGGTGGATGGGGGGAGTCATGGGTGACAAGCCCTGATCAGGTGTGCATGCGTAATGGTCGTCCCAAAATAATCACTACTTTGAATAATTTCTCCGCTCTGTCTCCAGCCCACGATTCTTGCTGCTTCGACTCGTTTTGCGGCGGGCATCCCATAAATCCTTGCGGTAAATGTAAATCAGTGGGCCGGGTGCATCTGACAGATGGGGGCTGCGAGGAGTCCTGGGAGATCTCTCCTCTCACCTTTCCCTTCAGCTGGAATGGATGAATCACTGGCTGGGCCAGCTAAATAGTATTCGCGTGTGTCCCTCACGGAAGGGAAAGAGTGAGTAGAAATGAGCCAATATGCAGTCAAAACGTACGTGTGGCTCCTTTTCATTAAGCCTGATGTGTGAGGAGATGTGCGTGTCACAAGGACGGGGAGAGGATCAGGAAGCAGAAATCTTTGTTGTTATTGTTGTGATTGGGAAACGAGGTTGTGCAGGTGGAGGAGACGCGGGCTCGCCGATCTCCGAGCTGTCAGCTCCTCAGAGGATTAGAGATCTGAGAGGTGGAGGAGAGGGATGAGGAGGAGGCAGGGAGGGCCCTTTCTTGGTCCCCTTGGCTGTCTGTGGAGCAGAACCCATCTCTCATTAAGGAAGAGTGCTGAGGAGACACTTGAAAGTGACATTCACCCCCCTCCCCAACCCCGTTTTAGAGATGCTATGCATGACGGCCACTGCCACTCAGGCAGCAGGGTCACCTCCCTTTCTCTCTGTCTCTTTCCCTCTCTTTTACTTTGCCTGAGGGAGAATATCAATGCCATATAGTGCTTTTGGCAGATATGCACTCAACACCTACACTTTTCATTAAAATGCAGCAATTATAGACCCCTAACTGGGAGAAAGACAACAATTGTAACAGAAGGAGAAAGAAAAGGGAAAAAAATAAAGAAAAGCAATTTTTTGGCAATGAGAAAGAGAGAGCATTGAATAATATGCAAAAAAGATAAAGTGATGTGTGTTCTTGATGTGGGGATGAGAAAGGAGAAGAATCAAAAGCAGAAGCCCACTGAGGGGTCAGGGACTCGGGAGCTGGATCATCTCTGCCGTGGCAGAGTGTCGATTTTCGCCCCCAGTTCTAACCTCAGGCCGTGACTCCTCCGCTCCTATCCATGTCTTTAATCTTCGAAAACTCCATCTAACGAGCTGCATAGTTCATTGAGTCAAGGAACAATGGGGTTCTCTGTACTTTATTGCCCCTCCATGACCATCAGGCACAGTTCAGTACATTTATGATCAATGCTTTGTCCCATCATCACCATGTGTTTTTGTCTTTCCTTTGCTGTTCTGTAATTACTTGACAAAACATGATTACAATCTTTAAAAAAGAAAAAAAAAATCCTTTCCTGTTGACTTCCCAGGCCAGTTAATGTCTATCCAGTGGTCATGTTTGCCCTGTAATCGCCACCGGCTGCTTGAACCCAGCTTTCAGCCAATGGGGTTCCTGTTCTCTGCCAATGCAGGCCATAAATAAATGACCAAAATGGCCCTTGGTGCTGTCACACTTTTTAACTGAGAAAAGCACTTGTAATTAAATCCACACAGATATGCAGAAATAAACCCACCCCGTCTAAGGATTCAAAACACTCCAGCCTCGAAGGGTGTTATGGTGTGTGCAGTTTGTATCCAGCCGTAAATCTTAGCAAAACTACACACCAGTGGAGCTGATATAAATGGCTGCAGACACATATGTGCACAAGAAGCCAGAGTCCTGTAAGTAATTTGTCGTGGAATCCTTTCATTTGCTAACTATCTGTTTGTCACTTTGACTATTTTGGATGAGGTTTAAATACAGTTGGGCTGGCGGTCTGACCTCAGCTATGAATGTTGATGAAAGGGCAATGAAGAGCAAAAGTCCAAATGTGCCTGAGTGTGGACACTAATGCCACGAATCCCATAAGTGAATCATTTCAAGATGGCCGACTGTGGTGTTGACTGGGGCTGGAATACTTCTGATGTACATTTTTTTAAACGGAGACAGTCAAAACAACTTAAATGTTTTTTTTCTGACGTGCATTGTATTGAAATTCTTGGATACTACATTTTTTAACTGTAAAAATGCTGCATAATTAGAAGTGCTCATTATTACTTCTTTCCATTTGGTGCCATCATTGGAAACTTTCTGAATGAAACACAAATCACTTCTTTTAGACTACACTTAGAGCAGATGCAAAGTGCATGTTCTTGGCTATTTTCTCTTTAGTGCGGTCCTCATCACACTGCCTGAGAGGGAGAATAGCCAGTGCCCGTGTGAAGGATAATTTGTACCTTCTCAATGAATGAGGAGGACAGGCAAATTACTGGCTGAATAAGGACTGCCTGTGGATCCCACTGTCAGAAAGAGGGCAGAGAGGGAGAGTGTAATTATCAGCTAGCAAAGTGCATTCATATCCTATCACAAAGGGATTGGGATGTGGGTGGAAGAGAGAAAGCGAGTACGAGCAAGTGAAGGAGGTTTGAAAAATGGAGAGAAATATGGAGAGGGGGAGGAACAAGGAGTGAAGGACTCCTGGCCAAATGGATGCAAGGCCATAAACAGGGTTAAAAACAGCCTTCTATGGTCTGGCTCCATGAATGCAGACACATTAAGACCTTTTTGCCCAGTGCACAAGCACCTCTTTGGAGTTAAAGATGATGAGAGCCAGGCAAGGAGATGGAGGAAGATGAGGAGAGGCAGGCAGGAGAGGGGAAAAGAAAGGTGGTGGGTCGTGGGCTTACAATCAAAAGCACTCATTTGTTTTTTTGAATAGACTCAGATACGTTAGAAGGATGGTGAGTAGCGGGAGAGGGTTTTTTTTCCCCTACTACTCTTTTCCTTTTTGGTAGCTGACATGGCAGAACAAAGCTAGTCTATTAGTGACCCTGGACTTTATTGACAGGCCTGCCATTACCCATACTTCCCGGGGTCTGCAGGGTCAGGGGTCACAGACGGGCGGCTTGAAGGGGGCTGGTGAAGGGTCTGGAGAACACATTTAGAGAGCAGGGACACCTGTAGGGTCGCATCCAGTTCAGAACGTGACCATGAACAACAGCACAACCTTTTGAGAGGCAGTGGACAATGGAGGCCTAGTCTTTAACAACTCCCCCACCCTCCTCCTGCTCTCTCAAGCTTTCTTCAATCTACCACATATGGCTCCATAATAATGCTCCAACTGCAGTTTACAAGCCAGAGAGGTAGAAAATCTGAGAGCGATTTTTGTACTTTCTGCCTGTGCTTGCATGAGTTTGAGCTCGTTTAAGCAGGTCATGGACGTGCAACTGGATATAAAGTTCTATAAAGTAGCAGGAAATAAAAACCCAGGCAAATGTCAGTTTGTGTTGAGCCAGAGCGGGGTGAGCGTCTGGTCACAGATTAGTCCGAAACTTCTCCCATTCACTCCGATTTTCACACAGTCAATCATGGCGTTACGGRGGACTGTCGTCAATCATCAGAGTTCGTGGCGGAGGAGGGAAACAGATCCTAAACGCAAAATACATACACATCTGCACAGGGAGGTGAGTAGCCAGGCTAGGATCAGACTATTGAGGGCTAAGTGATAGCAGCGTGAATTTGATATATGTGACACTGCAAATGGAGGGCATCGGTGCCGTTTGCTGGCACAGCATGGCAGCATGCGGTGCACCACAGGCGACCGGCACAGCAGCCAAGCTTGGCATACACTCTCTCTGAATAAGAAAATTTAATCCCCAGTTGGTTTGCTCTGTAAATCATTGTGCATTTGTGTATGCATGTACTCAGTGGACACCAGACTTGCGTGGCGTAAATGGTAATAAAAAACAACTGATGCTAGGTTGTATATTTTTAGAATAATGCAGGATTATTTTTCTAATCACAATTCAGATACTATTCACATGTTATGAATGTATAGTGTTGCTTTATGTGTTTGTGTTGTGTTCTCTAACAGCCAGGTTGTGGTGGTGGTGTAGCAATCAGGTGTTGCTGCATATGTTCATGGTGTCAGATCCCTGTTTTCCCCAGTGGGCAGGCTAGCGTATTGCCAACCTCATAATAGGAGGGCTGGGCAGGGGCCACGAATACCACTTGGCACACAACAAAGCCAATATGGCTGGCTTTTTGTTTCACCTCCCCCTGAAACTTAACCACTTCTGTGCTAAGACTGATTGCTGCAGATTTGCATAAAATCATTTTGTGGTGCATGTGTTACCCTAATTGTCGGAAATGTCCGTCTMAATTATAGCATCATTAATCACAATACCACACAGTAAGGTTTACACTGATGATTACTGTACTGTATGGCATTATGTAAGAACAATTCTGACAGCAGTGTGTATTTTTGTACAAAAGTTAAATATATACTGAATCTTTGGCATCGAAATAAACAGCAAAAACACCAAAATGTCTGAAAAAAAATCTGCAAAAGTCTTCACCTTTAAATGGGACATATGCAAATCCATTTTAGCCATTACCAAATTATTTATTTTAAAAAGGGACAATACACATTAACCATAAAAGGAAAGATGCACTGTATCATGTTATAACTCCAGGTGATCATTTCTGCCTGTAGTTAAATTAAATACATTTTGTTGTGTACTTGGAGTCGGAGTATAGTTTTTACCGGTGCTGTGTAGATATCGTCATACTTTTCAACCTGTTCAGTTTTCTCTATTTTCTATGATGTGTTTTGAACTATTACGTCATAAAGTTTGCAACATAACTTCTAAATGAGGTCCGGACTTAACTAGAACGTCATCTTCTTCATTTCCTCTGGTTCTGGGTTAGAGGAGTCTTCCCTTGTTGACACCTGTTTAATTTCTAAATAAAACATTTGAGCTGCTATATAGTCATAAATCCCTCTATCAAACTGGACTGGACCGGTCTGGAAGCTGGAGTGTGAAGTGCCTTGTTTGGATTAAAAGAGACAGCCTCAAAATGARTTGATCTGAGACACACCTCAGAAAAGGGGTGAAAGAGGGGCTTGTGGAGTTACAATTAGGAGGAATCCAGACCAAAGCATTGTAGCTCCACTTTATGAAGACTCTAACTGAGGGATTAAAAGGTGAAAAATATGGATTTAAAAAGAAGTTATGCCTCCCTTAAAKAACTGTGGGTAAATTAGTTTTCATAAAAGAATAAAAAGAGACTTTTCATAGACATATCAGTGTAAACAGAAAAGGGACATGCCTCCACTATTTGCAAAAAGAAGTAAAAGTMCTTTTCTTCCCTTGATCTATTCTGTGTGTGAGCTTTGTCCATGATAGTCCACAACCCCAAGGCCTTACCTTTGACAAGAAGAGCATGTTGTTTATTTTTCCCTGCTGGCCAGATGTGCACTTACACACACACTCACACACACACATACACACATGTGCACATTGTCCCTGGTCTGGCCAGAGCAGTCAGGGTCAGCGGCAGGGCAGCCTGTACTGCTGCACATCTCTGTTATTCATCCATGTCATTCAGGCCACGATCAYGAGGGAGGGGTGGAGGGGAAGGAGAGGCCTGCATGGCTTACATTCAACCCCCTCTGTCGTTGCCCTCTGCTCACCCGTTGCCTCAAGCAGAGACACTCCTCCCCAGCACACACACACACACACCACACTTTTTTCCCTCCTCTACCTCCTCAGCCCGCAGGGCCCCTGTCCCTGCTCTTCCAGCTTGGGTCAGTGCTAAAGAGCACACATGGAAAAAAGACAGACAGGCCAAAGGCGGCCTGGACCCCATTAGATTTGACCAGGGACAAAAGAAAGAAGGGATGAGTTTGGTTCCTTAAATTCTTAGGCATTACTTTTTTTTTTGCAGTGCAATTTAAGGATTATAATCTTAAACATTCTAAAGTTAATAAAAGAAATTTTGTGCCATAATAACATGAGCAGAGTGAAGAAGTTTGCCAACAGAGCAGAGTAATTACACCCGGCGATAAGGCAAACATAACTGTTGTGCTAATTTGGACTAATTGACAGAAATGCACCCATATCCACTGCGTGCCTCTGGAGTGCGACGATGAGCACGTCATTAGAGGGAGGCTCACATGCATTTCAGAAGAGTTCCACTAATCCGGCATGAAATTCAATTTAAAACTTGGAGCTCGCCTCGTTTCCCTGCTTTGATTCGGCGCCAGATACCAACAGAAAACAGAGCCGTGGCCACTGAGACCAGTGTGCGCCGGTGTGTCAGCAGTTGTAAACAAACTGCTACCTCAAGTCCTGCTCATCTCAAACAGACACACAAAATATGTAATGTTACCACATGTTACTACAAAAAAAATATTTGGAAATAAGTCACAACTGTAGCTGTTTTTAACTGGTAATCATCAACATCATGACTAATGATTGTAATAAATTAGGAGAAAAATGCGTTAAACAGTTCAAACCTTTGAACAAAACCTTTTTCTCTCTTTATGCTCTGAGTGGCATTAGATTATCACTTAATAACAGAACTGCAAAAGCTACACTTTTCATGGTTGCCAACATGCTRCTCTGCAAGATATAATTGATGTTTAAAAGAAAAACAATGGGTGAAAAATGACCTGTCAGTCAGCAGAGCCTTCCTACAATACTGCTGTTGGCCCCGGCAGTCTTTATGCTCAGGCAAAGAGTGGGGCCCCTTTCTATCCCAGAGACAGGGGTGAGAGGTCAGTGTGGACCTCTGGACATATCCCGTGATAATACCCTGGGCTGTGTTGTGCGTCTGCCTGTGTAGGTCGGGGTGGGTGCGTTGTTTGGGGGCTGATTTTATATGAGCAGACGAAGAAAAAGCATGATGGAAAAGATTAGAAATGAAGAGAGTGCGTTTTCGAAGGACTGGAAGGCACAGATCACGGGATCAACATGCAGGTCATCGGTTTTCAAATCCATTCACACCATTCACGCCCTGGGTTGTCAAGTCCACGCAGCTCTTCATCGTCACAGAAATCCTTACAAATCCCAAACTACCAGTGTTTTTTTTCCACTGCAGCCTTTTCTTGGCTTTCCATATTTAAAGAGGGCATTTGAACTGAGTGCTACGAGGAAAAGGCTGTTGCATTTGGAGAAAAGTGCTGGAGGAGTATAAAGGGATGGAGAGAAGCTGTATCCAGCAGCGCTGAACGTACAATCTTATCATTTGTTTGTTTGAAATGCTGCATGCATAATGTTAGACAGAATCACACTATAATATGGTATACTGTAGATGAGTGAATGCTTTGCTTCTGCTGGTGGCAGTTATAAAGAAAAAAATACATGTCTACAGCGTTCATTAGAGTTATAACTCACAATTTCATCAATGTAAATTCTTACATCTTTAACAGTTAACCAACAT
Organism: Austrofundulus limnaeus; assembly: GCF_001266775.1. Classification (NCBI taxonomy): domain Eukaryota; kingdom Metazoa; phylum Chordata; class Actinopteri; order Cyprinodontiformes; family Rivulidae; genus Austrofundulus; species Austrofundulus limnaeus. The sequence continues at coordinate 766,934 of NW_013952468.1, forward strand.
CAATGTAAGTTTTTTATATTCTAAATGAGTCTAACATCTCTGTAATTGTTAAGAACTGGTGAAAAAGAAAAGTAAATTGTAGTAGAAGCAGAGTTGTAAAGTAACTAAGTACAAACACTTTGTTAC
>NW_013952468.1:767538-777574 GCF_001266775.1 Austrofundulus limnaeus
GTCGAAGAGACAATTCCTTTGAAATGAGATACATGTTGATATGATGACAATACGTGTTGACAGTGCATGCAATTATGTGTGTAAAACTGTGTGAGCATGGAAATGTGTGTTAAATATGTAGCAGTTAGGCTTGTGTGTGTGTGTGTGTGTGTGTGTGTGTGTGTGGTGTACTGGTCAGTGGCCTCTGTTGTTTGATGTATGCGTTAGTTCAGCTGTAATGAATGTGGCAGCAGCAGGACGAGTCTCTGGAGAGCTGATTATATCTGTTTGTCATCTGTGGAGAGAGTGATCCTGCGACTCTGGGAACAACAACATGGCATCTTTTTTCTTTTTTTGATGGAATTGCATGTGTGTGCGGGCCGTGCGGCGCACGTGTGTGTGGCATACGTGTGTGTGTGCGTGTGTGAAGAATTAACTTGAAGTGCTTCTAATAAAACAAAGGGACACACTCACAGGCAGCGTGGTTCAGCTGTGTGACGTAAAAATAAGCGAGGACTCTACGTTGCAAATGTGGCACCAAACATCTGTTTACCGCCGCTGTGGGGAGAACACTGCTAGGAGATGTCTATACGCTGGCATAGAGGGGGCAAAAAAAAAAAAAGATGGCCGTTAGGGGAATGAAACAAAACGAGAGAGGACACGAGAAGAGATGGAGAGATGACCAGAGAAGACATGTGGGTCACTATACCACTGTCCAAAATGGTCCCATTTACCCCCCCCCCCCCCCTCCTTCCACATGGCCATGGGGCAAACGTCTTGTCGGCAGCAAGACAGCACCGCCTCTGTCAGGACGAGAGCAGAAGTGACTGTGAGAGCTGCTGATGGAGACAGAAGTTCGTTATTGTTGGCTGAGGGTCTGCGCTGTAACTCACTGCTGTGGGCCAGACTTGTCACGGCTGCAGCAGCAGCACTAATCAACACCTTGCTATTCACACACTGAGCTAGCAGTCATTAACACATATTCTGCTTGTTTGCATATCTGTCAGCACTTTTCAATAGAGCAGATTCTTAAAAAAAGAGAGGGAGAGAAAGATGGACTGAAAATGTGTACCAATTTACCTTAAAATATTTGTGGGMATATCAATATTGTTAATTTTCTGTGCTAAGGTGACAATAAATGTTAGAATAAGTAATAACTGTGTTTTGTTGTGACTTTGCACTGATTTTTTTTTACTTCCAATAAGATATGATCAGCAATCAGACCCAAACTCACAGTGAGACAAATATGTTTTTAAAAGCAAACATTTCCCAGACATAAACCTGTAGCCCAAAAACACTRTCATCACATCTGATTAATAATATTAGTTTTCATTGTTTTTGTGTTTGAAAAATATACCCAATTAAGATTTTAAAATAGCTTTACTTGAGTAATTATATGCTGTTTGYTGGCTGAGAGGAAGCGGCTAGATAAGCTCATCATGAAAGGCCTATGATGGRATGCCCCCTCGACCCAGTGCAGGTGGTGAGWGACAGAAGGACTCTRGCAAAAATAACATCAGTAACAGAGAACGTCTCCCACCCAATGCATGGAACTGTAGCTGATCTGCAGAGCTCCTTCAGTGACAGACTGCTGCATCATAAATGCACAAAAGAACGTTACATCAGATCCTTCCTCCCATCAGCTGTTACACTCTACAACTGCTCCCAACGAACTCAATAAGCATCCATGTTTGTGTTTGCTCATCAAACAACTCTATCTCTCAATCATTACATAAATAAAACTCTGTGGCAATTGTAAATCTTTTTTTTTTCCTGTACTGAAACACTAACTTAATGACTGAGTTTGACTCAATTTGCACACCCCCTCTGAACATGAGTCTGCCGTGTCTGTCTTTCTTGTACTTTTTTTCTTTTTCTGCACGGTATCTTGCTGGTTTCTTATTTTTTATCTTATTTCATTTTTATAGTCTTGTACAGTATTTTTTATTTTATTATATATTTTTAAATTTTATTATTACTTCTTTAATATTATTATTGCTACAGTTGATAATGTCACATAGCAATATACTGTTTTGTGGATTGATGTATGTATTTGCTGCTGCTGTTACACCTAAATTTCCCTGCCGCAGATATAAACAGCTAGAAATGACTAGACTAGTGCATACTACTTTTTAACATTAACATTTTAATGACATCACAGTCATTTTGGTCTTTAGAAAAATGTCATTATGAAAAATCTAATCGCTCATTTTCACTCCGTACTTTAACTTATAATTCTTAAGTACCAAAAGTACAATTCTGACATAAAATGTACTTAGGTGCAAAAAATATCAGATACTTTAAAGACTTTTACTCAAGTAATAAACTTAGAGGAGACAAACTTTTACCAAAGTAATTTTATGGTAAGACACTTGCACTTTTACTCTTTATCACTTTGTGGTRCTTTATACAACACTGCCACTACCTTGCATGTTTCAAAGGTTTTTCTGCCACATCGTGTCTGAATGAATTGGTGACTTACAGGCTTCAGTAGAAGTTGAAGAGCTAATTCAGTCACTAAATCAAGGTTTGGTGCAGAGAGAAGTAAAAGATGCGGCATAGCAGCCCTCAAGGACCAGGATTGGACACATCCAGTCTAAGTTGATGTTTCTAACTAACCAGGTAAAAGAGTGTCCTGATATGTACTGTAAATGTGGCCACACCTGCTGTGGAACTGGGCTGGTGGGGGTTTGGCCCCAAATGCAGGATGACAAAGTGAGTTTAAAAACAAAACTTGTTTTTTAACAGTAAAACAAAAAGCTGAGATGAGAGCAAACTTGCAACTCTGAAGACTTGCAGGTAAACATGTTGCAAAGAAACAGAATATATACAGTGGAGCTGAGTGGAAGTGGGAGACTGGCGAGGAAAAGAGAAGCAGGTGAAGTTCTTCCGGGTTGACTGGAGGAACACAAAGGAGAGTGATTGAGGATGAAATGAGAACCCCAACACAGGAACTAAATCAAAGAAATAAAACACAAACTAATATGTAAATTGAAGTGGAGCTCAAAACTGAATGAACACCACAACGACTGAGGAGGTAACATAAAAATCCAAAGATCTTCATTAGATATATTGAATTTTTCATCTAGTATAGAGAACAAGCATGATAAAAGTGAATGTGATTCATTTTAAACGAGGCACAAGATTATGAAGTAACAATCAAGACTCCAACCATGGATCTTGAACATAGTTTAGGTGTTTGTCTTGTTTAAAACGCAGTCTGTAAATAATTTGTTCTTTAAATTGTCTTTAACAGTCAATATATTTTTCAAACAACCCAATGTCATTTTCCCCAAAAGTGTCATATTTCAGTGTGTGTTTGTGAATGGATACAGTTGAGCTTAGATTGACCTGCAAGTTCATGATAAAWCACACAAACCTGTAGCCTTGTTTTAACCAAAACTTCAGTCAGATAAATCACTTTTTAATCATTTCATAAGATMATTTGCCTGGTAGAAATGCCTCAGGCTTTTGCTGTTACGGTTGGCTGCCTTGACCTARATCTGAGTTTGTGTGTRTTTGAGAATATGTGATCCTGGCTGATGGAGGACAGAGTAGTGACTGCACGGTTGTGTCCAGATGTGCAAGAAGACGTGAATAAATCAACATGCTGTATKCAAGAAGCAGGAAACAATGATTTAAAATCCACACCTATTGTCTGAYAAAATAATACCAACAATCATCAATAATGTCTTTTTCCTATGAAATAGTCAAGTCATCAAATTCACTGCTGAGCTGACAACAAAGAGTCACCTGCAGATACATGCAGTCTGGAGACGTYRGGAAAGAAATGCARTTCTTATGGGAATAAGACACCGACAGCAGAAACAACTGATCAATCACATGAGGTAAATGTKCCCTACGTCTGAACTTATTTGGCAAATGTGTTTCCATATATTGTTCTGCACGTTAACTTGTTTTTTGAAAATCCAAAAGGCACCTCAAGTAAAAAYGTTTTTGCAAAATTGAGGAAGTTTATTCGARTTTTGCTGTTTCCATCCACCGTTTCTGATGCGACCTTTTCTAAACGCTGTTGGGAACACAGCTACTGAGGTGCAGGACTGACCCTTAAACGTTTAGGGTCACAGGACTGAAGGATCAGGTCAGTGAAAAGAACAAACACCGATGCAAGGATCTCTGTAGATGTTCAAGTTCCAGGAAACTGGCTTTGACTGGWGCAAGGAAAGAAGTCTGATCTCTTCTTGTCTGACAGAAAACTCTGCTTTTAGCTATTATTTAAATACACTGACATCATGTTGGAAATATTTATGTATATTTTGCATAAATGTTGTCTTTGATTGGTTTTGCTTGATGTCATATGTGTGAGTTTGCTTTGGCTGACACACTCCTAAACACCAGCGAGGGCTATTTTCTCCTTCAAGCTGTAGAGAGATGATACTGAGTTCTAATCCTATGGAATAACCCCCAGCTATACAAGCACACCTGATATTTCTGATACTGCCGTGTCTGGAAGATTGTGTTGTAACTGCACTCCATCCCTGAAGCCATATCACCCGCTCTTGTATCTCTTCATTCCAGTTTAAATCAAACACTGGTCCAGCGTTTCGCTATATGTGGGAGAACTGTAGCCCTGGGCGCCCCGAGGGTATGGGGGTCAGTGTGCGGCTATCAGGCCTGCCATGCATGAAAGGACATCTATTATCTGTGGACCCAAAACCATTTTCTTACACACAACAATAGAAAGACACAAATTAGGTTTGAAACAAAACTGAAACCTGAATAAAATACAAAGGGGAATTTAGCTTATCTTGTGTTTTTGTGAGTGGCCATTTCTCCATAAAAGATAATGCATGTATGCAATATATGCAATATGAAAAATATAATCATGCAATGTATGTGTTTGATGCAAACAGTCCACACAATAACAAGGTTTATTACAACTCAGATAGATTTTGAATTAGGTATATAATTTTAATGATACCTAAGACGTTCTGTCTGGGTAATAATCATCCAGCACTAAAGGTGAAGGCAGAGTGATCATGTTTAGTTTGTCTCTGTGTTTGTCTATACCAGGGGTCTGCAACCTTTGCAATCAAACGAACCATCTGGCTCACTAATAAAATGTGTTCCGAGCTGTAAAATGTGCTACAACTGTAATTATCAATTGGAGGTTCGTGTGCCACTTTGTTTGTTGAATGAGGGACTTTCCGGCCAGTGGGAGTGACATTGTAAAACTAAAAATATAATTTACATTTTAACATTTCTTATTACTTTCACACTTAAAAAATCTAATACATTTAAAGAAGAAAAATACTGGACTATATTTAGACTAATACATATAAAGACATATATTTGTTTTTGATTATTATCTAGTCCAGTCTTAAAGGGTTTTAAAGGTAGCCCTGATGGGTTTAAGAAAGATATTATACTTTAAAACTGTAAATTGGATCATTAAAGTGACCAACAGACTACTAGCCTGATCTAATCATCATGTTTCACTCATTAGTGTTAATCTCATATTTGCAAATAAACTGACAGGAAAACTTCTAAAGCTAGCCTTTTCTGTTGTGAGTATAAAATCTAAAAAAATATGTCATGTTAGCTTTGATGAATGCGTCAAAGAGCCATTGCAGAGGGACCAACGAGTCACATTTGGCCCCAGAGCCGCAGGTTGCAGACCTCTGGTCTACTGTTAGCAAAATACCTCTTGAAGTATTAAATATTGTTTTTAATAAAGCTTTCTCAAAGTAATTTTTGGACTAACATGTTCAAATGACTACAACCCAATTTAAACTGACTGCCACAATAAAAAAAAAAAATCTGTAACTCAGTCAATTAACAATTGGTGTGATAGTTGCTGCGATGGATCCTCGCTGAGTGCTAACTGATTGAGTGAGATCTGTTTAACACTTTGCCATTCATTATTGGTGCTAACTCTGTTTGCAAGCAAAGTATGTCTTGAACCACTGAATGGATTATGTTAAAGCATTCAGAATGGAATTATTGGCTGGAAATTACAATCGATTCATTTTTGGAGTCAACCCAAGTCAACAYGGCCACCTCAGCTAACTGACATTAAGCTACATGAAAATGGCCGTGCCTCACRGAATTTTACAAATGTTGAGCTAAAATCTGGCACATGCACTAACAAATACAAAATCATACAAAATATTGTAATGTTGCATGACACTGAGGATAATGTTAGTTTTAAGGTTTGAACAAAAATGAAACCAGTGGTGGGCACAGTTCCCCTAAAGCACTAAAACACTAATAAGGGAACTAATTTTCTGATTAGTGCTTTAAGGCTTTTGCTAATTTTAAAAATATATTAGTGGATTAGCACTTGCTAAATTTATAGGTTAAATTTAGAAGCACYAACTGAGGTCTAGAAATGTCATTGATCAACTTTACTGTTAACAGTTGGGGGTGACAGATGTCACACATTTTGTTCATATGTGTGTCACTGATCCACCAGGTGACAATATATGAACCCAAATAAGGCTGTGGAATGTCAATGATAAGTCTTAAGAGAGCAACATGGCAACATGTGACTCATGTTGTCTAATGTTCATGGGTTGACTGGGTTAATTTAGTGCTTTAGAATTAGTTTTTGCTAAAACCTTCAGTGAGTCAGTGCTTTAGAATTAGGGGACCTAAATATTTGAGTTAGTGCTTTAGAATTAGGGGACCTAAATWTTTGAGTTAGTGCTTTAGAATTAGGGGACCTAAATATTTGAGTTAGTGTTTTAATACCAGTGGAACAAGTTTTTAGATTAGTGCTGCCCGCCACTGAATGATACAATTACCTCATCTTTTAACAAAAACTTACTACAAAACTCTAGTTTTGAAGGGTAGCAGGCAATATGCATTCCTTCGAGGAATTCTGTCTTTGAATACATGAATAGATTTTCAGGTGCCAAAAATCTCCACAAAAGGTAACATTAAAATTCCATCCATCCATCCATTTTCTTTACCTGCTTGTCCTTTCTGGTGCCTTTACTCCAGAAGTCACTGTGTGAGACGTGGGGCACACCCTGAACAGGTTACAAGTCCGTCACAGGGCCACAAAGAGACAAGCTCTCACCAACATTTAGGGATCATTTATCAGTAAAACTACCATGTATGTTAACTCTAACTGTTATGTTATGTTAACTATGTTAACTCTACTCGGAAAGTGCATGCATACTGTGTTTTCCTCTTTACTTTGTTTTAAACTAAACTTTAACTAAACTGAGGCAGCACAAGCATGCACAGATCAGCACATGGAGCCTGCTCCTTCCTGTCTGTGGGCCAATAGGAGAGAAGCTGACCCAATGAGGACTGCCCACCTTATTTACATAATGAGGCAGAAATGTATAAGGTAAAGTAAAAACAGGAGACAGAGAAATGTAAAAGCAACACATAGAAATAAAATGACCAGTGGGACAAATAATATATATAAAAATAAATATAATCATTTAAAAGACATGCATGTACAAGTAAAAAGGAAAAATACAAGAAAATATATTAAAAAACAGTTAAATGTAAATTATGTGCTAAATTATATAAATCATTGGAACTAAGCTGGAAAAATAAATACGAAGGTCAATTAAATTATAAAACATGAGCTAAAGTTATCCTTTTTTAATAGAATTGGTGCATTTTAAGTGTATTTATTTATTTATATATCCCTTTATATATTTCTGGTTTTATTAGTTTTGGTCCTGCACAGAAAAGAGCACAGCTCAGGTTGTGTATGTGCTGTTTCTACATGCACATAAATGTGTCACTGCACTCTGCAGCATGTGYGTGCACATGTACATGTGTGTGAAGGCCACGAGGACCGTTTCTGTCATGCATTAAAGAGACTGCTTCATGTCAGGAAGGTGATCTTGTCCAGGTCAAAGTATATGTGTCCAAGTATGTACTGTATGTACAGTGAGTGTTCCTGTGAGCTTCTTCATTATGTAACAACATTATTTATACTCACTTGTGAACGAAAACTTTCTTTAGACCTCTAACWGTTTTAGCAGCATGTTTGAAAGCAGCAGAACCTGAGACGATTATGTACTGAGGAGATAACAAAAAAGCGATAATGAAAAAGCTTAAGGTTGAACGTTCACAGTTGAAAAGTCAATTCATCTATGAATAAGTCCTTTACGCATAAACTATGTTTATGTTTCAGTTTGTCAGCTCATATTGATAGTGTTGAACACAGGTCAAAGGGTTGAACTTCCAACAAAGTCTGGCAAGTTTATTATTTCTTTTTATTTCATGTATGTTTTATCATAAATTTGTATGAGTTGCTCTAAGTATGTAAGAATTTTTTTAAATATGAAAATAAAATGATGTATGTAAAGATTTTTTTTTTTTACCCAGAACATATCTTCATTGTAGGATTTGAGCTTTAAAGGTCATTGTTTATTTTCATGTACAGATAATGATATTCAGCTTTAGGTGGTCCCAGAAGGACTTCTATCTGCCGTGAACCCATTCCAGGATGTGCGGTGCATCTTTCTTTTTATATATCTACACAACCAGGCAAGACAATCATACTCAATCACCCTTTTTCTGTCTGTCACTGGGAACTCCGCACCACATTGGCAGTGCTCCCAAAGGCTAACGTGGCATCACATTCTTGACTAAACGTGCATAAAAACAAATTAGCTTGAGCCCATACAATTTGCAAAAAGATGTGTGCAGCCAGCCAGCAAATAGATGTCATTCCAAACCAAGGTCAGGATGGTATTGGGGCTGRAAATTTAGGATTGATGTGTGCACATGGCAAGCTCTTCCACCTTTATTTTTCTCTCAGCCTAAATGGTTTGATGCAGACTCACTGGACAAAAACTTCTGGGAGCAAGACAACTAACAGAACAAAAAAATGTTTTTTTTTCTTTACAAGATTGTGATTTACAGACGAATTAAACTTCACTACATCATCATAATATTTACGCTAGAAAATCAAAGGCAGTTACATACTTTTGAAAAAAAAAACTTTTTTAAGGGGCTACAGACATTTTTCATTTGAATTACTGACTTTATCTTATAGAAAATATTTGGAGAAATCGCAGTAAGTCTGAGCGTACAAACCTACAGCAGTGTGAAAAAGTCATCAGCGACCACAGATTTATTTATATGTTTCCAATAATGTACWGTAGATTGTCTTTTGTAAAAGACTGAGAAATTATTTTTCAGGCTTTCTGAATGTCTTCCTTTTTTTTTTCAGAATATTTCTTGGCGCATTYATCATACCTGCAAAAATGAAGAGGAATACTTTTTTAGGTTTGAAGCACTGAATGAACTAACAATCTGTTAGTACATTATAAAAACTATTTTAAAATATATGTTTCTTGTTGGCCCTTTATTATGAACAGACTATCTGAAAAAATGTGTCAGATTTCCTTTAAAAAATGTCAATTAACAGAGTTTGACCAGCAAAAAGTAGAATGTCTGCACCAATATGGTGATTTTCTAAATATTATTTTTCTTTCCTCAGACAAATCACTATCAGATCATTTACTGGAGACAAACCTTGGTGACCTATAAGTGACCTAATAAACAATAACATAAATTATTCTGCAAACACTGAGAAACAAAGACTGAATAGTAAAAGGTTAAAAACACGTGAAAATGAATGGAAGTGGCTTTCCTTGATGATGTATATTTTGTATTAATTGACCTTTCTCCTCTTCTTTTCTTTCTAAATCATTTTTTCTGCTAGGATATTGCAAAATTGTAAAATTCAACAATCTTTTTTATTTGATAAAGATTCACAGCAAAGTATTTCATGTTTAAATGAACCTTTTCTTTATTCTTACCAAGATTTTTTTAATCCAAGTCCAAACATTTCAGAAGCAGTTTCTTGGAATCTCTGAGACTTTTCAAATGTAACCTTGTCTCCKGAGCACTGAGCTGTTCCTGATGCCAGGTGGGCACTTTACATGATAYCACTGGTGAGGGTTAAGAGACACRCTGTAAGTGCTTTTTAGAATCACACTAAGATTGAGAGGATACTTTTAAACTTGCAGAAAAGTTCAAATTAAGTTTGCTTGCAGACTTTCAGTGTAAAATGCATGCTATTAAATATGGTGATGATGTTTATGATATATATATA
>NW_013952468.1:777982-780344 GCF_001266775.1 Austrofundulus limnaeus
GTGGGCGGAAATGCCTTGTTGATGCCAGAGGTCAGAGGAGAATGGGCAGACTGGTTCGAGCTGATAGAAAGGCAAAACCTCTGAGGAATGCTTCCAGCACCTTGTTGAATCTATGCCACGAAGAATTGAGGCAGTTCTGAAGGCAAAAGGGGGTCCAACCCGTTACTAGCGTGGTGTACCTAATAAAGTGGCCGGTGAGTGTATATACTGTATATATGAACACTCAAGACACTTAAAACTGCAAGCAGTTGAAAATAAAATTAAGGTAAAAATAAAATCAGTTTAACATGTGGCAAGTCAGAGATGTCAAAATAACATTTTGTGTTAAATGGGAGGTGATGTGTGTGTGTATGATGTGTTCTTTTTGTCTTTGATATTGTTTTAATAACACTACTTTTTTTTACATTGGGTTCTGCGTGTTGTATTCATGATTGAATTCARCAAAATAAACTAATTCAAAAGGTGACAGATCTTTGTAATACTTGATCTATTTACATCATGACTTTGATTGCTGGATGTTTGGCCCCTCAGCTGTTGGCCTGCACTAACTGTGGCCCTGGCCTATTCAGAATTTGAACAGATTTTATGTCAAATAGGGCCATTTTATGGAATATGAGATATTTTATGTATTCTAATTTGATGATGCCACAAAAAGACAAGCAGTTTAGTTAGATATTTCTTTTATTTGTAAAAATAATAAAGATAGTGCTTCAAATTAAAAACAAACCAAAACACATTCCCAATCCAATCCTCCATACAAAATAAAAAAAGTGTATACTGTATGTTTTTATAGTTTTACTACTATAGAATCATTTGAATTCAGGGTAAATATGCAGTGTCCTGTAGAAGGCTTTTCACCCTCAGTGGTATGCGTGGGGCCGTGTTGAGCAGAGCAGGGTCGGTCTAATAAGTCCCCAGGCTATGGCAGCCAGGCCTGTGGTAGGTGGATGATGGATCTCAGTGCCAGGGTACATAATGGTGGGACAGAGCAGCACTGGGGTGAAGGACAAAACTCTGCCCTCTCTCCTTAATCAGATGCAGATCAAGCTAAAAGCAGCGAAGCAGCAAATCTCTCCTCCAACAGCGAGCCTCTGGACCCTGCACAATCCCCTCTCCTTTGCCTCCATCCCTCCGCCGGCCCCTCCTCCCMTCCTCATTGTCTTAGCAACAGAGCTTAGGGAGCAGACCGGAGAAGGAGATAGATGTTTTGGGGTCTTCACWATAAAGATCATATAGGCTAAAGCCCCTTGTAGCTTGTTGATAAAGTATCGATTTTTCTGCAAGCTTCTGTTTACGAATCACTGGGAGTGACCCCTGAGACCTTAAGGTGTGAGGTAGCAGCATGTGAAGAAGTGTGTGTGTGTGTGTGTGTGTGGGGGGGGGGGGCTTAAGGGGCTGATGTGAAAAATGTAGAAAGGAGAATGAAGAGAATAAAAACGACAGAGAGTGGAATTGAGAAGGGGGAGATAAGAATTGATTGGGGGACAAACCTGTCTGCTAATTGTAAGGCTGGATCAATAATGCTGGAATGTTGAATTTGGGAGGTGGGAGGCTTTGCTTCTCGACTTGGGTGGACAACATAAGACCAAACGCACATGCATGACTGTGCCGACACACTCAGATGAACACTTTGCTTTGATGCTCCTCTCCGTTGCCTCCAGAAAGATTAAGGCCCTGGCAACATGATGTCTTCAGGGAATGTTAATGTCATTCTTAACCTAGACATTGTTCCCTGTCCTCTGGTAAAAGAATGATGGTCAACCATGAAAATAAAGGAGTTTTCAATAATACTTAAAGGGCAACTGGCATAAACAATGTCTTTAGCCCTTAGGGTGGAAAAAGGTCAGACATGATTTCAAGTGTGATACCTACAAACATATTTGTTTCTTTTTCATTTTGTACACTCTCGTCTGTACTTAATGTAAAGATGTGAGTTTCAGTTCTCAGTGTGTGTATGGTCATTAATTTCATTTTGTTTCTCTTTTACTTTTCAACAGCAAAATATCCATATTTTAGAAGAAAATACCAGCTGTCTRTCACTCTCAATGCGTGGCATCTGTTGTCGTTTAGTTTAACTTTACTTTAAAACAACTACAATTCTGCCAATTTTATAAATTTCCAACTGAAATTTGGTGTGGTAGTAGTCGAGCATCATCCTCAACATKTACTTTGAGTGCAGCACATTGCACATTTTTTTACTTCAAAAAATCCAGCTGAAGTTATGTTTGTCTGATACCTCAATATCTCAAAAACAAATACAGTTTTCTTAAGGCATGCAATGTTTAAAGGGTTTAAATGTTTAAAGTATTTAAGTGTTTCTCAGGCATACATTTAAATACTATACCATAATAAAGTATCTATG
>NW_013952468.1:780635-784908 GCF_001266775.1 Austrofundulus limnaeus
CAGTTAGGTTTCACTTTCACCCGAGAGCCTGCAGGAGTCATGGGTGGGGTGTTTGGGTAGGGGGGAGGACTCTGTCATGAGGAAGTTCCGCTTAAAGACACGTCCCAGGGCGTTTCTGGCCCCAAAAAGGTGTTTCTGGTCCCCTAAAATCTGGTGATTTCACATTTTACCCCTTTAAATTATTTTTTCATTTTCCATAAAATGTTCTGAGTTTAAAACTTCAGCATGATAGGAGGCGGGTAATATGTATTCTGTTGAAAAATGTTGGGACATTATTATTAATTTTACTGTTTAGCCCATCTAAARAAAGTAAAAAAGAACGAAGGTCTCACTATTCCTCCTTCTCTTGCACCTTGTTGTCAGAAAACCTAATTTGTACCTGCAGCCCACAGAGCCACCTGGCAACATATGCAGCATGCAAATGTGGTTCTGTTTTCGACAGTTATAGACAGAGAGACCGAGGCAGAGAGAAAGAGATTGCCCTGGAGGATTAATGACATCATTCTGTATGCACCTCTGGACTCCACGACTGCCAGGATATTACCCACCTCTGACATAGAGGGATAATGTTGGTTCTGTGAAGGCACAATATTCAGCCATCTATCTGTTCTCGCTGGTGTACAAAAAAATAATGGGGCTGGTTCATCATCAGATAGCTTTGTCAGGTTTGGGGAGGGAAAATTAATAAAAAAAAATGTGGCGTAGTGAAAACGGATGAGTCTGAACCTGTGGGCTGAATAAAGCGTACTGCCAGCCTGAGTTGTTGACAGTCTCAGTCCCGGTGGCTCTTCTTGCTGTAGTTGCAGAACTTGATGCAGAATAGGCACAGCGTGTGGCTGCTACACATGCATATCTTGCAAAACATTATCCATCATCTGAGTTGATTATTTTAATCGCTTTATTTGATGCATTTATGAAGAAAAAGCAGAGGACAAAYGGTGCGAGCGGGTGAAGCTTCCCAGAGATGCATGACTGATAAGCTTCTCTCCAGGGGGTGGATGGGGGGTGGGCAGCCATCACAAAATCTTTTATTGGTTCTTTAACATTGTAGCTTGAAAGCATCATCAAGTATAGTGTTGGTTCATTAAATCCATATTTCTTGTATTAGATCTATAGTTCTCATAGTTTCTTTTTAACATTTATTTTCTACTTTCACACGTTAATCACAGTGCTGCAGCTTACATTAAGAAAGTTTACAGAATCTTGAGCAGAATGYTTTTTTTTTTTACTGTGGATGTTATTTGTGTTCTGCTGGGTAAATTGTGWCAGTAAACTGACAATAAGTGTGAGTAAAAATGGTTATGTTTGGTTTGTCGCTGTGACTGCAGAGCCATTCTGGGCCGACCCCCCACTAACAGAGAAACAGGAAGTATTTAAAAATACTTATATTTGTAATTCTTACAATATTTTTGACACCTGCAATTGYCTTTTCACTTCCTGAATCTGATTGTCCATTTCTGTCAGACTAGTTCCTGCAAGTTGAATTTCAAGCACAACTAAATAAATAGCAATCTTGACTTGAAGGTTTTAAAAAGGAAATGTGAAAATAAAGTGGGTATTTTGTAAACGAAATGGCCTGAAAGTCCTGTGACTTTTGAAAATAACACAATTAAAGCCAGCAAATGACAAGAAAATCTCACTCTGCAAATGAACTCAACATTTTCGCATGACATTGACATGAAAAACTACCTCAACCTTTTTGATTTTCTTGTGGGAAAGCAATGTCTCTGTTTCACTCTTTTTTAACACACAAACCTGACACACACACACACATAACTATCCTGTTTATCCTGTCCACTGGACCCAGAGGCCCCCGGCTTCAAGGCCAGTGAAGACTAGCCTCGAGTATATAAGCTGTCCTATCCTGTTTCAGGCCTCTCACAGCCAGTCACATCTGTTTAATGCATATGCATTGTCATGAGGTCATGAAGTGGGAATGTGACAGGGAGCAAAGGGGGCACCGGACTCCAGGATCATTAGTGCTCGAGGCTGTTGTAATTCTTGGTAAAAAACTTGTTAAAGTAACAAAAACAGAAAAATAAAATTATTTGCAGTCAGACTGTTTTTATCATGTTGCTGACTTCACCCAGCAAAAGTAGTTGTTGAAGCAGTGGTAACGTACAAAAATATCTTTTAATCTTTCACAACTTAGAAGAAATACTTTTGTAGTGAAACAAAGTTCAGACCTGTAACTCAACACTTGACCTGACTTTGGCAGGCAGATCACCATGTTCCTCGTTCATCAGGGCATATGTCATTTCTTGTTGAGACTTTTAGGTGTGCTGAGGAAAGAAGGGAGCATTTTTCAGCCCCGGGCTCTAACACTGAGACATAATGGGACCTGCCTGGCCAAAAGCCCCTTTTTGGTTTCCATCAAATCAAGAGGAGAATGGATCCCAAAGGAAGGTATCACTGTCCGTGTGATGTTCTCTGGTCTGACTGAGGAATGCCAAAAACAACACAGCGGGTTTGGTGCTTAGGACGTGGAGAGGAAATTACAAGCTAAAGACACTAGATCATAGAACATTTCCACGTATTTAGGGCTATTAATCTGACKAATTCCTTAATGACAATATTATAGTTAACTGGCTACCGTTTGTACTCTGTCTGCCTGTCTGAAAAAGCCCTTGTGCTAAACACAAATTAGAATGTGTACACATGTAAGCAAGTAGGCTATCCAGAGAATATACCGAGTAATCCTGTTATCAGCCAACAGTACAGAAAGTAATAAGAGCTTTAGAGATACAGATCCTTTAAAGTCTTACAGTATTCAGGTCTCTTAACTGTGGCACACTGCCACACACTGGCCTGTGGAAGGTGCTGCTGCATCYTCTCTCTGCTTTATGGTATTCTAACAACATTTTAGTTTCTACATTGTCTATGTGTCTTTCTAATATGATCAGTTTTAAACAGTAAAACAGGACAAAACCATTCAACATCAATTAAAATTGGGGGAAAAACAAAACCAAACAAAAAGGGTCCAKTCTTAATCCTTAAGTCAAACTCTATTGTCAGAGATACCTGCAGGAGGGGATAACCTCATAACGCAGCGCTGACTGTATTTGTAGAAACTGAAGAAGAGTGAAAAGAGAAGAGTTAGATGAGTTACAGGGCGAAMGATGTGCAGAATGACAGGGGTGAGATGGAGGTAAGAGCCCACACCGTGCGACAGATGGTAGCCACRCTGCATGGCCTGCAGAGGCACATGCGATAGCCGTGAACCATGATGGAGCCTCCCACACCCACGCCTCTGCAGTTGACACCTCTCAGGACAGTGACGTGTGGTGCAGGTCACAGGTTTTCAACACTGTGGACTGAAAAAAACTGAAGATTTTATTTCCACCCCATCTGCATGTAGGAAAAGTTGGAGTGCAAAAGTAAGAGAACAAAAGTTTAACTGGAACAGAGTTCTTTTGCTTGAAAACTTCTGAGTTTGTGTGGAACTTCAAAGTTTAGTACTGGTAAAACTCACTGTTGTAGTAACTTTAAAAGCAACTTTCTTTCAACTGCTATTTATCTGTATGAGCAGATTTTGTAACACAGTATTTTTTACACCGTAATATACCACAGTTTTTGAGTTGTACTTGCAATGTGAGGAACAGCAGTGCATGTTAACATCATCTTTTACCTGGGTAAGTTTCTGATTTCTACAAAATAAATTAGACTTTTGTTTATAGTACAAGCTTTGTTAGAATTACGCAGGACAACTTGGGCGGGGTGGGGTGGGGGGGTCTACCTAATCAGGATGTTTGGCACGTTTGATCAGAGCTGATGCCTCTCAGCAAGAAGGTTGCCATGTCAGAACCCGGCCCGGGGACCTTTCTATGTGTTTGCATGTTCTCTCCGTGCATGCGTGGGTTTTCTCCGRGCACTCTGGCTTCCTCCCTTAGATCAAAAATGTGACTGTTAGGTTAACTGGTAACTCTAAGAGAGTATTCACACCTGCACTGTTTGGTCCGATTTAATSGAACTCTAGTTTGTTTGCCTGGAAAGTCCAGTTCGTTTGTGGAGGTGTGAATGCGYAATCTAACTCCGATTCGAACCAAAAAAGCGAACTCTGRTCCASCTGAAAACCTAGGTCTCGGTTMRATTGAAACAAAYTCTGGTGCGGTTCGATTGCATGTGTGAACGCTAAGCGGACCAGAGACCACTCCAAAAGCAGGAAGCAAACTACACTGCATTACATTCTGACTAATAACAGTGTTAAATTTACTTATATGGTGTATATACCTTGCTGGACGACTGTATGAGGTGGACATCATGACTGTGGAAC
>NW_013952468.1:785561-787401 GCF_001266775.1 Austrofundulus limnaeus
ATTCAAATCGCACCAACAGAAAATGTAAACAAAGCTTGCAGTTTTGGTCACCAATCGAACCAAGTCTACCGGACTATCAGGTGTGAATACGACCTAAAGTGTCCCTAGGTGTGAGTGAGAGATTGCATGGTTGTTTGTCTCGTTTGTCTCCATGTGTCCCTGTGATGGACGTGTGACCTGTCCAGGGTGTACCCCACCCCTTTTGCGCAGTGACTGCTGTATATGGGCACCAGTGACCCCCATGACCCTGAAAGGAAGAAGTGTGTACAGAAAATGAATGGATGGATGGATGAGAAGCATATAAATACTTTTAACCCCAAGCTAGTACCTTGTATGATGTCAGCAATGAGTTTGACCTATTTGATACATAAATCCAGACTTCTGTCTTTACAGAGACGTTCTCCAGATGCTTCTGGGGGATTCTGAGGTGTTCCCAGACCAGAGAGGATACATAGCTGCTCTAACAAGTTCCGAGTCTGGCCTAGAGTCTCTTCTCAGAGGGACATGACAGAAAAAAWCCTTCAAACCACCTTAACTTACCCTTTTCACTGCAGAGGAACAGCAGCTCCACTTTGAGCGGAAGCTTCTCACCTTTWCTCTAAAGCAGAGCTTGGCCACGCTACAGAGGAAGCCCATTGTCTATAGTCTAATTACATAATAATTTTAAAATTCTCTATCATGATATACAAGTTTTTCATTTGTCCGAGGAAAACCCTGAATAAGAGGACTAAGGTTGCCCACRGACAAAGTTTCAATAGATTTTGATAAAATGTTTCACAGTGACACCATTTCTTATGAAATCTCCTACAGCTCAGACTCCTATTGTATGCAGGAGACCTAYGACAGCAGCGTCACTCATTGCTTTCAAGAAACAAAACAGGATTTTTGCCTTTACAGTTATCTCTTCCCCTTAATGCACTTTATGTGCCTTTCTCACATTATCCACCCTTCGGTCCCTCCCATTTTTTCTGCTCCGCCTCTCACTCGGCCTGTTTTCCCCTTCGTTCCCCTTTCATCGTAACCATGCAGGTTGGTCTGCTCGGTCCGTTGTGTTGTTTAATATGCACAGCCCATTCTTGCTTCTTTATTATTGTCCCACTGGCGGCAGAGGCCCTTTTCTTCGRCCAGACAATGGGCGGCGTCTTGACAGAGAGCACGGTGGTCATGTCCCATTTGCCACCCCGCACTATCTCTCTATCCTGCCCCCCTTTTCACCCACCCTTTTCAATAGCACCCTAATACTGTTACAGGAGAGAAAGACCTGGGAGCCTTCAATGCTCCCCAAGCCTCCGGGGCCACAGCTATATACATACTATTAGCATAATTATAGCCTGGGAGAGAGAAACAGGAGGAGAAAGATAGATAGAGAAAAACAGAGAATGAGGCAGCAAATGTGTTTGTGACAGTAGTCTCCCCCTCCAGCACTGCCCAGTCAAGGAAAGACATTCTTGTAAAGAACACTTGAATAGATCTTGTATTGGATTTATCCCGATCTAATCTATAGTTGCAATAGTTCACTCTGGGCAGGAACTCGTGGGTGGGCAATTCTCCTGCTGGTGCCATGGTTGCCTGACTTTGAACTTGAACTTAGACCCTCGAGGTCGAGCAGATTGCAATTGAATTGAGGCAGGATCTCCCTTGGAAATTGAACTGGTAATACAAGCTGGAACAGATGTGGTCCTGGCTGCTTGTTTATTTGTTAACATAGCTTCCCAGTAGGACGTGTTGGTGCTTCCTGCAAATATACTTTGTACTGTTCTCCATTACATGAAACTTAAAGAGTTTTATTTGGATTTCTGCTATTTTCTTTATTTATATTTTTGAATAACAGAATCTGTTA
>NW_013952468.1:788366-789689 GCF_001266775.1 Austrofundulus limnaeus
TACCAAATCTTTTTTAATTTATTCCACTTATTTATCTGATGGTTAGTGACAAAAAAGGAAAGTTTTACATTTGTTGCATTAGCCCTCTTCGTTTTATGATTTCCTAAGAAACTAAGTATTTGCTGTATTTGTATAAAAATCAGATTATTTTCTCTCATGGACACTGAGCCTTTGTTCAGTTCAATTAGTGAAGAAGGTCAGACATGACATATTTCCGAATGTCTGCAAGTGTTTTAAAATAAAAATAATCCATTCTGTTCTGGCCATGGACTTTTTCTTACCATCTCTTACTGAGAAAACCTGAAGCACCAACAGACACGTAAAATAAGGCTAAATACTTGTGTCGATGCAACTGCCTCTCCATCCACTTTTACACAAATAAACCCACATTGTTGCAAACAGACACAMAGATAGGTGACTGCACCCTGACAACCATATTTTAGCTTTCATATAGAATTACCAACTCACTACACAACAGCTCCACAGAATAAAGGGATGATCCTGTTCTCCACCCACTACATATTTTAGCACAGAAAAAGAATTACATAGCAATAGAAAAAAGCCAACTCCTCACAACCATTGGACCAGTCATCCTGTTTTAGGGGTGGCTTTAAAGCATGTCACAAGACCTCATGCATAGTAAACAGAGCGGCCTCCATGGCTGACTGGTGAGCAATTTGCCTCGTAGATTGCCTGGCCCCAGGGCCTTGGAGCTATGTTTATGTATGAGCCCTCCTGTTTCATATGTATCGGCCCCAGATCATTTTCTGCTTCTCCCCTCCCTGTTTTCTCCCTTGCAGAACTGGTGGCATACACTTAGGGACAGAAGTACACATTCAAGTACACACTGGGCAGTGTGCACCGAAACACACAAATGCATGAGGCGTAGACAGACACATAACATAAACATTAAGAGTGATGACCTGCACAAGGGGTGACACCGTCCCAGCAGATTACACTATTGTCAATACAAATAGAAATTTACTATACATGTGTCGCAGCTGCTGCTTCTTACCTTAGCAGTTGTGTTTCGCACGGTGAGTGGAGATGTATTAGTAAGACGTGGTCTGTGATGGTCTCACATTTTCTCATGTTGATTCTTTTGTTGCATTTTCCTTTTTGTTCATTTCATCTCAAAGCTTTATTTTTTTGGACTCTTCATCACCATCATCTCTTTAAAATGTGATCCCAAGACAATCATCCCACARGATCATCAACTCAACAAAGATAATTCTATATGTTTTAGTCAGAGTTGTAAAGTAACCAAGTGCAAATACTTTTTTACTGTACTTAAGTAGAATTTTTTGGGTATCTGTACTTGAG
>NW_013952468.1:790864-792956 GCF_001266775.1 Austrofundulus limnaeus
TCCTAAAAGAGAATAACTTTTACCAAAGTAATTTTTTGGTAAGATACTTGCACTTTTACTCAAGTATCACTTTGTGGTACTTTATACAACACTGGTTTTAGTTTTATTTCCTGGTTCAAGTGGTATTCGATACAGCGCTGCATGCAGAAAGCAAATTATGAAAGTGGGTACATGTAAGATGAGAATCAGAGTTCATTAACCCTTCATTGCTTCCTCTGYCATCCATGCTTCTTTTATTTTCTACATTCTCATCCCTTCTTTTTTCATTTTGAGTTTTTCATTTATAATGTGAACCCCCCACACCCTGCTTATCTCTGTTTAATGAAAGGAAAGACAGGTTTAAAGATGCACAAAAGCCATCTATGACTASCAGAGTGATGCTCGTCGTAAGACCATCGTCAGGAATATATACAACATCAAAAGTCAGGCCAAAGATGTCCTCTATGTGTCAGCTAAGGGCAAAGCATCTCCAAAGGGCCTAATATGTAATGGGTTTCACAGGACACAATTTGTTTGATATAAAATGATCCTCAGCAGACACAAAGTGGCCCCCATTAGGAGCCAAGCAGATTAGTGCAGTCCTCTGAGGGTCTGTGGCTCAGTGTCAGTCGTGGAGGACGCTTCTTATCTTTCATTAAGCGCACACAGCAGGGCGGATTCCCCCGCTCGRGAGGGGAGGGGTTGGATGGGAAGGCTTCTAAAAGGATAGGATAAAGGAAGGGGAGGCAGAGATTGGCGGCGTTTAAAAAATCATTTCCACATATCATAACCCCATCTCTAATTCAATGCTGGAAGCGAAGGAGCTGAGGAGAATGCACAGCATCCTTCTCTCCAAATGCCAAAATTGACCAGCAGGCACAGAGGAAATGAGGCTGAACACAAATGGACACACACACACACACACTGAATGCTCACAAACTCATGAACACAGGCAGACTGGATAAATGCACATACGGCAGAAGAAAGACACGCATGTGCATGTACCAGCAACAAACATTCGCACATGCCAAGTCTTGAACGCAGACAAACACAAACCATAAAACTGAAACCTCCTCGGAGACACACTGGGGAATCCCACTCGCTGCACTCATWCATCCACACACCACAGAGATGGCAGAACGCCATGTGGGTTCATGCCTAATCTGTGTTTGTTAATGGTCGGCATGTGCTAATTACTGTCACCATGCACCAGGGGCCTTCGCTGGCCAATCACCAAGTAGACTAGCCTCTGACCGGCCAATCGCTAGTCGCTCTAGCCTCTGAACCAAAAGGGCTTCTGGGAGAACGGGACGTTTAGCTCCAGTGAAATTGGCCTTGGAACAGTTGTCTAATGTTGGACCATTATGAGTGTGTGTGTAAGAGAGACGCAGGAGAACGATGGGGATGGAAAGAAAGACACGGCGAATGCACGAGTGTGAGTGCTTCCATGTGTCAGCATGTGTGCGTGCACATGTGGCACTATGAGTATGTGAGGTTATCCAGCTATATGTGTGTGAGCAGCAGACGACTGAGTGGAAAGGAAAACAAGGCCAGAATGTGAGCCAATTCAACCACTCCACAGGCTCAAAGGCAGCAGTAATCCAGTGTTGACATGGTAATAGCCATGAGCTTAGTGTCAATTAGATARAAACAATATGCTTACACGACTGGAGTAAGTGGATGGAACCTTTTAAGTAGAGAACGCCTAGAAACACCAGGTTAAATATGAAATTAAAAAATGCCATAAGTTGGAAACCTTCCAAGCCAATRTACACCTTACTTAATCATGTTTTAAAACTGTCTGAAACATACATGTCTGGAAGGGTCTAACTACCATTTTGAGCTATCATGATGCTTTACACACAGAGGCTTGATGGCCTTATTGTACCTCTGTCACTCAGCATGTGTTTCTGGGCAATACAATCTCAAATCATACAGACTGCCCCATCATTTAGCACTGGTGAAAACAGAAACATACAACTTTTTTTTACATTCCTGGAATGGCCTCAAATCTAAATGAGAGCAATATGTCCTAATAATAATAATAATAATAATAATAACTAGAACTGCAAAGCAGTTATGACCGGGGTCCAAGCCCTTTTATGCATGTCAG
>NW_013952468.1:793159-796365 GCF_001266775.1 Austrofundulus limnaeus
CACACACACACACACACACACACACACACACACACACACACACACACACACACACACACACACACACCTTTCTGAGAGACTCATTTTAGTTTGATAGCAGGGTTTTTATGACTACACAATGGTGCAGATTTTTTTGTTTGTTTTAGTTTTAAAGATGTCAACAAGGGAAGACTTGTCCATCCGGCCTTACATGTTGGAGTCAGAGTCCAACCCAGGCCAGAGCCAGAGGAGAATGAAGACCACYAAATTGAACTTGGTAAGTCCAGGCCTTATTTAAGTAGTTCCATTGCAAAATCTTTGATGTAGTTTAGATAACATCACAGAAAATAGATAAAACTGAACGAGTTTTCAAAATATGACCCAAACAGAGTATAAAGATATCCATGCAGCACCAGGATAAACTAAATCAAAATKTTATGCACTCAAGCATGTGTACTTTTGTTACATTTTGTTGTAACAAAATGTATTTAAGAGCAAAAAATGTGGATTTTGCACAATGTGTCCCCTTTAATGGACACAAGAAAGTGAATTGTTCAAGCAAAATTTCTGTACCAAAAAAAAAACATTGTTAGCAGTCTTGGCTAGCTAGCTACCACTAAGGCTGTTCATCCAATACTTTTGTACCTTTTTTTTTCTGTGAGGTGCACTTCTGTGTCCATGAATACCCAAACTTGGTGTGTTTTGGAGTCAATAGTGTTTGCCTAAACTAGAAGCTCTGTGGGGGGTGGCTAATGTGGCAAACCACTTCACAAGCACTTTCCATCTTTTACCTTGTGTCTTTTTTATCAGCTTCACCATCATTTTCATTCACCAGGCAGTCTGAGAAAGCCCTTTCATCTGAAAGTAGAAGCAGAAGGAAAAGAGCCAGCCAGTTGAGATAAAAACAGGGAGAGACAGTGATGGTGTTGGGATGATTACATGTGAGCAGGCCTGACTCTTGTCCCCACACCTCTCTGCTTATTATCCATCCAAACAGCCTACAGTTATGTATGGATACTATACAGCTGAAAAATCTTTCTGACAAAGAGAAGAAAAGAGCTGCTTGTTTCCAAGCAAAAGGTTAAGGCATGTTATGCCTTTGGATCACAACTATAGCTGCTACAAGTGACCTTGTGGGTAATTGTTAAGCTTGGATGTAAAGATGATGTTTTGCAGCTCAGGTAAAACTGCATTTATCTGARGCCCAAAAATATGGAGCCAATTTTGTTTCAAACAAGCACGGAGTGATAAGCACACATGCACATAAGATCTAGATCACAAGGGGCCTTGAAGTACAATTCASCATTCATTTATGCTCCATATTAAGGCTAATAGCATCTTATAAATAGGCTCTCTCAGGCTCAAGACTCAGGCCTGGTCCTGGCACATCATATTTCAAGCTAACATTTTACTTCCAAAGCCTGGGTTTTAAAACAAGGTCACTTATTCTCTCAAAAACTTAAGAAGCCAAAGTTCAGTGCCAGTTCCTTTTCTCCTTCCCTATTCTGAAATTACAAGGGCTTTCAGTGAGGTCACTGCCCGAGCATATGAATAATAGATTTTAATTGATTTAACCTAGTCCTGAAGTGGGCTAAAATGCAAGCCCTGTCACTTTCAGAGGGCAGCGCGAGGGGTAGCATGGTCCAGCACACATCTTTAAAAGCCCCTTGACGTTAGCCTGGGATGAAATATTTACACTGTAGTCAGGACTGACCTCCTGCTGCAGAACCACAACGTGATCCTCAATTGATTTCTGACAAGACAATTGGGGCGAGACAATGCAGCGAGTCCTGTCCATCTCAGCTCACCAGTCCCGAAATCTCTGTGGTTTTGTGTGATGTTTCAGAACAAAGCAAGGTCAGTAATGTGATAAGAGTATTCAAGTGAAAATATTTTTAATGATTTTTTTGGCAACTCTTTGGCTTCATCAGACCTCATTTCAGATAWAAAAGGACTTTTGAGGAAAGAACATGTACAAAATTTAGACTTTCAGTCTTAAARCAACAGTAACGAGTGTGAAAGTTTGTTAGTAAAAGTCTCTAAAACCCAACTTTTAAAAAGTGATTGAAGAAAAAAAATAGAATTACAGTCAAAAATTGTTACCTAATTGTTAGGTTACAGGTTGGGTTGATTGGACCAAACTTTGGATCAAAAGGTTTGACCCAGTGGTTAGGTCAGAGATAACCTCTGACATTTTTTACAATTTGTCTGTTTTAGTCAGAAGTTGACTAAATCACAYCTGACTGGACCTCTGATTTAAGATGCAACAATTAAAAGGTAAGATGGTAGAAATAACTTGTGTTAGCTTTGTTAAACTTTAGTTAACTTTAGTTTGCACCTATGGGCAATGAGTTCGGATTCCTAAAAAAATATTAGACGGTGCAAATGTTCAGAAGTTGGAAATAAAATACATATAAAAAGATTAGATCCCGCTTGAAAAGATTATTTTTAGTACGAAGAAAAAGTATATCTTCTTGAAAGTCTGGTCACCAGAATGCGTCAGTAATGCACACTATTGGTGATCCCTTGCTGTCTTTTTTTTATAACTGCACAATTTATTTTACATTTTGTTTATTTTAATATTTTTCATTTATATATTTCCCCTTAGATAATGTATGTTCATTGTTTTGAGTTGTATTGTTTTATGATTTATAAAACTGTTCAAAATTTGAAAAAAAAATCTATAAAACAAATAGTTGGTGCTAGCTAGTTGATGCAAATAGATGTTAATTGCAACATAAGTTCTAATTATCTAAAAGCTCAGATTTTTTTATTGATCTTAAATTCTTAGATCAAACCAATAACTCAGCTATGCTGAGTTAAAACTAACCAGGATTGACTCGGACCAACTTTGACMCAGTGCTGTGTTACAAACTGGGTTAAATTTAACCCAGCTGTTTTGAGTGTGTATTCTGCAAGTCCACACAGCTGTACAAGAAGGTGCTTTTTGAGTTCTTGCTGCAGGTTGTTGTCACTCTATGACCTTATTTGCTGTGCAAATTATGAACAGGTTCAATATTTACAGCAGGTAAAATAAGTATTGAACACGTCACCATTTTTCTCAGTAAATATATTACTAGAGGTGCTAATGACATGAAATTTTCACCAGATGTCGCTAACATTCCAAGTGATCCATACATACAAAGAAATCAAACCATAAATATCCAGAAATGAAGTTATTTGTAATAATGTGGAATGGCACAGGGAAAAGTATTGAACACGCTTAC
>NW_013952468.1:796640-798546 GCF_001266775.1 Austrofundulus limnaeus
GTTACCGACATCTGGTGAAAATTTCATGTCATTAGCACCTCTAGTAATATATTTACTGAGAAAAATGGTGACGTGTTCAATACTTATTTTACCCGCTGTAGCTCTAAAAAGTCTGTTGCTTGACAATCCAACAGGCATTGGAATAATTAGCTATGTAGATTTATTCAGAACATTAGCATGATAAATTGGGAACAAAATGAAGCAGCTACACTTGAATTATTAAGAYTATGAAAAATTATAATGAATGCTTTGCTCTTGATGTGACTTGTTTTCCTGATAAACAAAGGCCTCTAATTACCACAGAAACATCTGGGGACTTTGGTAATGTTCATTAATCTAGCCCAATCCCACCATCCATCTCCCAGCAGAGCTTCACATTAAAGAGGAAATGCACTTCTGTGAATGAGTTCAAGTTATCTGATGCTGTTACTTTCCAGCATCTACTCACACCTCAGGGAGATCGCCCCAGAATGTGCCTTCAACTTGTAGCAAATCCTGAGGTCTCATTGTCTCTGAGTGTTAATTRCAACCAAGTAGTTCTGATTACAAGTCAATTAGCTGTTGCTTTACTCAGAACGATGCAGCACTTTCAATAAAGCAGGTGAATTGAGCAGTTRTATTGAAAATGTTGGCTACCTTTGCTGGTTTTATGCGCATATTCCCAAAGGTGAGAGCAGTCTGAGTTCATCTCAGACATGATAATAAATGTCATCTTCAAATTGCAGCACATACAGTACATTCTGTTGGGTTTTCTTCTAAGTTCACRCTCACCCTGGTCTTACAAAACTATGGTTTCTCTCGCTTTGATCTAACACACTCTATCATATTTTGCAGATCGCCTGTGTGTCCAGGAGTTTTTCATCTTTATTCTTTGAGGGTCATTAAGAGTTGTGTGTCTAGGCTTGTTTGTGTGATGGTTTTGAGTGTCCTCTCTTTAACTCTTGCAGTGAGCAAAGGGTCACAGTGTGTGTGATTTGTGTGTGTGTGTGTGTGTGTGTGTGTGTGTGTGTGGATATCTCCCATAACCATAGGGCTGCTCAGATGGGGAGAAGAGATCTGGGATGTGAGCCTAGTTCAGATGGGGAGTGATAAAGGCTCGTGGCCAGGTGTCTGAGTGTGTGTGTGTGGTGTCTGTGTGTGTGTGTGTGTGTGTGTGTAAGTGAGATGATGGAGGATTTTGGATAAGTAGTGTACGGGGTGAGAAGAAGCATCCATGTCAGTTTCATAGGTGTGTGGGAGGAGTTAGTGCGCACTTGTGTTTGTGTGTGTGTGTGTGTGCTGCTCCCTCTTTGACCTGCAGGATGAGCAGGGGGGAGACTCCTGCTGATTAATGGGCCTGTCGGGTCTCCCATGGTGGCACGTTTCCAAACTAAATTTGGCCACTGCTGGCTTGCAGGGTCAGGTGCAGGCAACGGAGACATTAGGGAGGGCCGGCCTCACAGCAGCATCTCCTGAACGCTGYTCCTCTGCAGTGGCGGGAGAAGAAGTGAACCGGGATAAGACGGATCATCTGACTGAGTCRTCAAAGAAACTGTTTATAATCAGAAAGATGGTTTCACTCCAAAACACACAAAGTAATGCCCAAAATGTTTGATGATCATTTGGAAATTTATTGCAGAAATGTCCTGCTAATGATTAAAGAAAGAGGATWTTTAAAATATTAATGATATAAATCAAAATTAGAGAAATCTTTGTTTTGCATTATGACTAAAATCTAAGAAAATAGTTCCACGAATTGCATATGAATGGGGTTTTATCTGCATGATGGAATTTTATATTGGTGCAAAAATGATCAATAGCATCTTCAGCCTTGATTTTTGATGTTACAAGAAAAAAACATGTCAATTCTCAGATGTCTACAGATGTCAACATTTTTGTTTTACATATTATAAACATTACTAACTGC
>NW_013952468.1:798885-800759 GCF_001266775.1 Austrofundulus limnaeus
AAAGAAAGAAAGAAAGAAAGAAAGAAAGAAAGAAAGAAAGAAAGAAAGAAAGAAAGAAAGAAAGAAAGAAAGAAAGAAAGTCAAAAATCTTAAATGACTACTAGATCAGTGGTCCTAATTCTAATCCCAGCTCCTGTCTAAACCAACAGCCTCTCCTGAGCACCAAGGTGCTTGAGTTCCAAGGTCTCCAGCAGCCACAGCACCAAGTTTCTGTTTCAGAGTTTGAGAGGTGTTTAGTGGGACCCCCTCGAACTCGAGAGCAGAACATGACAGGCAGGAGGCGACACAGACTTTAGGAATGTGAGGCGTTAAGTCCCGCCTACTTCACCACACAGCAATCATAATGACACATGACCTTTCTTTTAGGCATGATGTAACTAATTACAGCTAAACATTGGTGAAAAGTTTATATTTGAAGGAAGGAAACATTTTTACGGTCCACAAAAAGCAACACAAGCAGTAAGTAAGTGCTGTAATGTTTTATGTCCATCTTCCTCCAGACAAACCTGCAGCGGTAAACTTGAGTGTAAACCTTTGCATGCAKGAAGAAATCATCGATAGCTGTGTTCTGACATTAGTCATAAAATAAGCGTTTGTTCTATTTCATCACTAATCAATATTAAAGAAAAAAGCCAATTCTGGGGAACTGTAGACATAGCGTCCCACTCAACACAGCATCCATCCCCCACATTGACATTTCCTCATCCATCTCACAGTGCAATCAGCACTATCCATTATGTATTTGCTACTAGGTAACAAGCACAACTTGACCAATTACAGACACAATGGTAGACTCTGCAGCTCATTTCTCTCTGTGTCTTTGCCAGCGCTGTCATAGCGACCTCTACAACGGACTGGCGTCAAGACTGGTTGGCAGGTCACTCGAGGTGGGCAATGTGAGTACATAATTACAGCTTGGGAACATTTGCCCTTTGCAAATTGTATGAAATGCATAGTGGCTAATTGGGCCACTTTGGCATTTGTGGAGTTCACAAGGTCATCTTTTATGTGACGGCCATTATCACTAAAGTGATAAGAGTGATAGGCCCACTCAGCTCTCGCTGGTTCCTCTGCTGTATCCATTGAAATTACTGGTACCAGGTCAAGTTGAGGAAGACGTCAGTCACAGAGGTCATAAAATTAAGCTTTTATGTCCAAAAAGTGTATTTTTTCAAAAGGGATAAACCATTATCTGTTTACTTTGTGCTTTGAATGATAAAAAAAGAATCCTCAACAACAAAATTATGACATAAAACAACAAGGTAGTTACAGTAAGTATTTCTAACAATATTTAAAAGTTTTCTTTCAACTCTCCTTCAGTGGCTTACCAAAAGCAGCTACACATACAGTATCAAGAAAATGCAGTAGTGGGCAGTGCTAATCCAAAAATTAGCTCCGCAATTTCTAAAGCGCATGTGAAAATATTTAGATCTGCAACTTCAAAAGCGCTTAAGCCATAGAAATATTAGCAGAAGCTAATTTTAAAACACAAGTTCAATTTAACACTTACTAGCCGGCTAGACTTCATGTACAATATATGCACAACACTAGTACGATTGTACCTAGCGGTGAATGAGCTCTTTTACAACTTAATTCTACTGCTGCCGATTGCTGGGGATGTGATTGCCTGAAAAAGACCTTTAGCTCCTGGTGTAAAAATTAAAAAGTTGTTGAGGATTGCTAGTTCGGCTGATTCTTTAAAACGTTGTTGAGGATTGCTAGTTCGGCTGCTTCTTTGTCTTTTTTCTTTTGTTTGTTGTAGATTTTTCCATTAAAGTAGATTTTTCCTTTTTTTAAAGTGAAGAGAAAATGGAGAAAGAGAGAAAAACAGAGAGAAGTAATTAGAAAGATTGAAATAGCAATTAGAAGTATAT
>NW_013952468.1:801132-802511 GCF_001266775.1 Austrofundulus limnaeus
TGACCACTAGATGTCAGTCTTCACCAGCATAACATCTTTAAATCATTTCTGCGACTCTTAATCCGTTGCGTCGAACAATTACATCAAGTAGAGCTCCAGCGTTTAAACCTTATTTATTTTTTAAAAAGGAGGTTCGTTTGTAAAGTAAAATAAATCAAATTTAGTAAAGCAAAAARAAACTTTACTGTGACGAGGGTAAACAGAGCAAAGTTGTGCATTCACCAAATATTCTTGGTAAAAGATTACAGTCTCATGAATGCTGGAGCTTTAATAAATTCTGCTTTACTGATTTCTTATTTTTTTATGAAAATGAAGAGTCCAGTTTGGTAATTTACAATTTACAGTAATTCATGCATCACGATGAGTCTCAAATGCAATGACTTCATACAAGTTAAACAAAAAATGAGGGAAAAAGACTCAACATTTTTGAGTCTTGTAAACATTTATTTACAACTAAACTTTCAAATATTAGTCATCRGAACCTTGTGTATTTGATGATGATGCCAAATTTCTTCAACTTCCAGAACTGTCACCTCATTTCCTCCTACAAGAAAATAAAAAARGCACTCTACTATTTTAAATCCCCTTTTGGACATCAAAACCTGCCATTCCACTGACACTTCCAATTCCATAGTGAGGCAGGAATGTGTTAAATCCCCTCAGGTGGGGGAGTCATCAGCCGACTCCATTCTCTTTCAGACAGATATATCTTTTCTCTTTGTGTCCATACCCCGCATTAAGTAAAGGTAGCGCCATCTGCTTCCTATTAATTCCCCAACAGGCGACTTATCACCTTAACCCTGGTGACCCGGAGTGCCTCCAACATCCTCCCTGCTCCTCTCCTTCTCTCTCCTCTTCTCCACTTGTCTTCATACTCCCTAATTCCTGGACCCTATTCATYTCATCTTCTTCATGTTTTATACACRGCAGTTGAAG
Source organism: Austrofundulus limnaeus (assembly GCF_001266775.1). Taxonomy (NCBI): domain Eukaryota; kingdom Metazoa; phylum Chordata; class Actinopteri; order Cyprinodontiformes; family Rivulidae; genus Austrofundulus; species Austrofundulus limnaeus. The sequence continues at coordinate 802,069 of NW_013952468.1, forward strand.
AGGTTTGTTGACATTTCATTTAACWGTGCCTTAAAATATGGATTTATCCACACACAAAGAGTGCAAGACACATGTGGTATAACCTCACTCTAACCCCCCAAACTCTCCAGCAATCACGCTCCTCGGTTTGTCCTGGTGGCTCGGGTTCGTCGGACAAGTCAGGTCCTCTAGGTCAAAGGCAAATGAGAAGCAGAGCTTYGGGATTAGGGAGGAGATATCTGTGGGTTCAGGAATCGTTCGCTGGCTTTGATTAGCTCCCTTGCTTGATTAAATGCCCATCGCCAAGACAAAAAAAAAAAAAGATAAAAATTGGATGAAGAGGAAAAGAAAAGAAGGGAAAGAGAGTCAAGGCCATTTGTTTTCTCAGCTGGGGCTAGTTCAAGTAGTTGTCTCTTTGAGCCCTCTGATTCTAACACACACACACACACACACACACACACACA
>NW_013952468.1:804190-805618 GCF_001266775.1 Austrofundulus limnaeus
CCCCCCCTGCTGTACTCTCCCAGTCTGGTCTGTCAGGGTAACCTGACTCTGGCAGCTTCTGACACGATCCAGACCGCTTGTAGCCCCTGCCCAACACTTTCACCACCAGAGCCAGACAGTAAAACAACCAGATTACTACCACATGTTTCCCCCTTCCCCTTCTGCCTTTTTCTCCCAGTCTTGTTCTTTTACTTGATGAAGACCTGGTAGGGTCATATACTGTATTTACCTCTTTTGAGTCCAATCTTTTTTTGGGGGTGGGGGTGGTGGCTGTATGTCATTTTTATAACATACAAACACACGCTYACACACTTTCCTCACTTCCTTCAGTGTAGGTGAGCCAATGCCAGTCCCCGCCAGAAATCCCAGACCGGGTTGGACTGACCCCAAACTGTGTGGGAAAAAGGTGTGCGAGAGAAGGAGGGGTTGACCTGTATGTGTTTAAGTGCACAGTTTAGATAAATAGTAATGGCTTCAGACGGGAGAGAGGAGAGGAACTGAAGAAGGCAGGGGGGCCATGGTGGGAGGCTGGGAAAGCAAAGCATCTCTGAAGTTTCTAAGAAAGTAGTTTTTACCTTTCAGTTGATCAGAGACAGCAGACAGGCARACAGCAGGTAGACAGGCAGRCGTACAGTTGGGTTTTGGTGAGTTGGGGAGGTTTTGATTGTAAGTATTAACACTTTATTTTTGTCCTCTGCTATTCTGTTTCCATTTGTACAATAAACATAATTATATCACTTCATCAATTTCTTATATTTTCGAAATTTATTTATATGCCGTGACTAGGGGTGCACTGATTGCAGTTGACACTGTCGGGTGTTATATTGTCACAATGTCCCTTCAACGGTCCAATCTTATTTTATTGAAAAACTTTGAACAATCCCCTTGAAACAATATAAACTTGTTTGAACTGGACATGGAGGTATAGTGCTCACAGCAGAGCCTAATGTACAGTGACTGATTTTCAGACCTTTGCAGAGGTATATAAGATTGGAGGCTCATGTTAGTGTCAACCAATCTCATATCTCCCAAAATTATGGAAATCATGATTGAGAAATTGACCAATTTATTGGTGCACCACTGGTGACCAATGCATCCTGTCTACACAAAATGCTGGTTTCCATAAGGACCGCCTTCAGTTAAAGGGCCAATATTATGTGTTTCTCAGGCATACATTTAAATACTATACCATTATAAAGTATCTATGTCACCTTTAGCTGTTATTAAAATGTTGTTTTATGTTTAAATAGAAAATAAACTTATCTTCTCATCACTTCCTCTTCTAAACGCCTTGAAATTGGCCTCTGTCTCTTTAAGAACCACCTTCTGCTTCTGTCCCACCCATTTCAGTGCAGGGGGTGTTCGCGCGCGCTATGATGCAGTTTACTTGGCATCTGATACATTTAAAAATACATTTCCTCAAAGGTA
>NW_013952468.1:806040-808138 GCF_001266775.1 Austrofundulus limnaeus
GTTTTTTATGAGAGTATAACATTATAACATGATATAAAACTCAAAAAGTTGATTTTACATGATATAGTCCCTTTAAAGTATATCTGTGTAAAATTTAGTATGTTCAGTTGACTGAATTGTAGAAAGATGATATTTCTTTATTTATGTAGAACAGTATAAAAGTGTAAATTTCAGTAATTTTATTTATTTGGTTTTTTTTTTTCAGATCTAATTGAAGTTTACTGATGCAGCATTGTCTCTGAAGACGTGCTTTATAATTTTTAGTCTTCAAATTTTTTTTTCACCACTAGCTGAGAGGATAAGCCATCTGTACTGTTGCAATGTGTATGTTGTACCACCAGTTATCATTAAATCATGCACATAAACATATCAAAGTAAAATCTGCTACGCAGTTACGCACTGCTGTAACTGCACTTTCAGGTTTGTGAATGTCCTAAATTCTCACACCTCATGAAGCACTTTGGTGTTTTTGTGTGTGTGTGTGTGTTTCTTCTGGTAAATGAATAGAAGGCATCTCCATGGGAAGTCACTTCGAAGTTAACGATTTATTGTTTTCCCTGAAATGCGTGCAAGAATTATTCGCACTCTGTCTCTAACAAAAAATGTGATTGCTTTCCCCTAAAACATCCAAACAAAATACTCGAGCAGTGCTCACTTTGTGCTGCACAATAACTGGAAATAACCATTTCTAATAGTCACACTCCGACTCAAAGCTTCAAAAGGTTTATATTATGCACAATTTGCAACCATGGCAGATCTTCAGAGAGATGTCTTAAGAGTGCTGAAGTCCCCTTTTGACGTTGCACCTGCACAATGCGTCAACCCCCACCCCCCCTTCTTCTCCATACTCTGCTGGCAACAGCCATCCTGGTCATTCTGCATGCCCAGGCACATTATCAACTTGTAATTACATTCACACTGTCTGTTCTGCTCGCCCAAATGAACCAGCTGGAGATACAGCAACACTGCATTACAAACAGATTGACTACTGGCACATTCTTAAATAAGAGGTCTTCCTCTCACAAATAACCATAATATGAGCTTAATGTGAACTAATGAATCTGTAGGAGTTTCATTCCGGCGTATTGGAAAGTTAATAAAACAATATTGCGATTGGTAAGGATGGAGAACACTGCAGACCAGGCTTTAGATTAGGCCCCTAATGGCTCCGAAGCCGGAGGCTAAATTGAAATGTAAAACCCTGAGCRAGACCCTAATTCACCCTTATCTGTGTGAGTGACGAGCCTGCCTCCCCCGGCTGAGATTGGGGCCATAGAGTTGGATGAACTGCAATTTGCTTTGTTAGAGCAAGGTGTATATGCATGCACGGCCCAAATCACAGTATGGAGATACAGAACGCGTGTTTGGAATGCATTGTGGTAAATGAATGGGGTTCAAAGGTGCTCGCTCCTCTTTCTCTGACTCTCCTTCATATTCCTCAGTGAAGGGAGTCTATAGAAGATGTACAATCCATGAGAGTGAAAAGCTTCTGTCTGTATGCACAGATGCAGTTCAAAAACTAGAGTAACTGTTCATAATAATCAAGAAGAAAGAAACAGTTTCTCATTCTACAGTGTGAAACCTTGAGTTTTCATTTGCTGTAAGATTTTGTGGCCCTTGACAYGAAACACAGCGCCCCCATCTCTCCTCTTATTCTCGCAGTCAACAAACCACTCATCCACCTGTTCCCTTTATGTTTCTTCCTCCTCCTACTCCCTCTCCCTCTAGTGCTCCTTGCTTCCTCCCCTCTCACCCTAATATCCTCCTTTTCCTTTATCTCTCCTCCTTTTGCCACCACTGGTAATGAACGCTGACCGTTCATTACCCTAATCAAATCCAGCAGCTGAACAACCGCTCACTGCCACTCCACGAGCTGTTTTTTTTAAATCCCAGGACTCATTTGCATTTGCGTCCAGTTAATTAGCATGGGGGCGCAGGTGCGTGGTGATAATCATTATTAAACATGACAGTCACCTGTGACCGCACTGCCCTCCTCAACCCTGCACATAGACACTTTCTCTCTGTCACACACACACACACACACACACACACACACACACACACACACACACACACACACACACACACACACACACAC
>NW_013952468.1:809014-832080 GCF_001266775.1 Austrofundulus limnaeus
CTTAGTAACCAGGGGAACTACTGGCGGGCCAAATCAAATGTCTTGACAGGCCAATTTTGGCACACGGGCGCACTTTGGGCATCTCTGATTTAGTTGATGCGGATAAAGTGCAGTACTTATTTTAGTATTTTGTGTTTCAGTTATCTCAGTTTGTTTTAAAAGCCTCAGAAAAAGGACACTTCTTGTTTAATGAACATGTTATGTCTGTCTGCTGTGAAGAATGTGATTGTTGTGTCTTATAACCCCGAGTGGGCTGGGCACCTTAAGGTGWATGACAAAGGAGAATAAAACATCTTTCTATATATCCATCTATCTATCTAGTGGTTGTTTTGTATGTATTGTTATGAAAGTTATTAGCTTAGCCTGTGTACTTAAGCCAATCATATTTGGGGTCACAAGTCTCTACTCTTATTTTATTGGTCTAAAGTTAAAAATTAGGGAGTCACAGTTTTAKAAGATGCTGGGTTAATTAGTGATTCCTGTTTAATCATAAATGTACRATATTTTCTCACAAGGAGAAAAAAACATCTTATGGTACATCCTGAGACAGATGCACACTTCAACCCTTTGAGGTTTCAGCTGTACTTGCTGGTTGTCTCCACTACATGGCAGCATATCCACTTGATATTTTTACGAGTTTAACACTTGAGTGAGGCAGATCATCCTTTGATCATCCTCAGATGGTTGATCCTGTTCAGGTATCACATCTCATCAAGACAAACTTTAAATCCACACCTCTGACAACAGCGCTGACAGTGTTTTATTGGGGATRAATTAACTGGAAACAACGGTTCATTATGTGCACGTGCTACACGGGAGCATCAGTAGTGTGTGTGAGCAGTTTTAGAGGAAAATGTTAKTATATTATTACTCCCATTATAGTACTTAGTTATGTGTGCATTTAGCATGTAAGCATGTCGTGTGGTCTATGTGTGGTTGATGGTTGAATAAATACACAAATACAAGATATGAAGCCTTTCTAAAGGATTCCTGACTGAGCAACAGAAACAAGTGGCATCCAGGTGAGCTGTTTGCAGCAGTGGGGGAGGACGGCTTGAAGACAGACATTACACAGAAGCTCCTGGGGTGCTGCCTGAGAGACCTTGTTAATTATTGAAACAATAGCCATTGATGGTGTGGCTCAGTCAGCAAAATGTCGCATCAACCCCCCCGCTCGGCCCCAGATCCCTCACAAATACAAGCTGTAAATACCAACTATGAGCAGAATAGATTGCTTCGGCTGGCTCGGTGTGTTTTCCAGGTTGTTGGTTCTCATAAGTCAAAGTGGTTAAGTGGCTTGAAAGCTGCATGCAGGCCGATTGTTTCGCATCAATTGTGAGTCAATGGGAAACTTCAGTTAACAACAGACGTGGTTTAAACACTATTGATTGTGTCCTTTGGCAGCTATGTTTTGACTGATTCTGTTACAGAAGCACAGAAAGATCAATGAATGATTTTTAAAGCAATAAACAGCAACATTAGTAGAAAAATGTCAGTGAATAAAAAACATTTAAACATGGCATTCATAATTTGAATTTATCATGTAATTGTAAAAGTCATAATCTAGATTAGAGGTCCCAATGGAGAATCACAGTACAGATCCAGACAGAAATTAACTTTTACTTGAATCCAGATGACGTCTTATATTGAAACTGATGAATTTAAGCAAAGTTTAAATGCATTTGTTAAAAATATACTTTATTTTATATTATGTTTGTAGGCTGCAGAAATGACTCTGGCTAAATATTGTCTAAACTTGCTTTGAGATGTGAGGAAAAACCTGCCTGAAAATTATACAGTAATTCTGAATATTTCTCAYGTTTGATCCATAAATCCTGTATATGAGCAGCTTGTTCTTTATTGGTTTCTTTGCTCTGTTAGCTGGGCCGCTTTGGTTCAGGTAAAAAATTGAGAGCAGACGTGAGTGGACAGCACACAGTGGAGAACAAAAGGGTGGAGGTGGGGGGGGGGGGGGCACAATGCAATGATGTTCTTGATTCTCGGAGGAAGTAGCTCAAAGGTAGGTCAGCTTCCATCCAGCCAGCACTATAAAGAATTATGAGCCCGGTTCATGAGATGTGGAGGAGAGTCGGCTGGTTCATCATGCCTGGGATTTGATTGGATACCAAAGATGTACACATTCATCCTCTGACACAAAGTTCAGTCAGTGYCTGCTCTTAGATCAGATCACATGCTGCCCTGGAATTTCCTCATCCATCATTTTTCCACATGTGAACTCTTRGTCTCCACCTGCTGAAGCTAATTCCCAGGCTGACAGACAGCTGTGTGCTATAAAGAAAGACAGTTTAACAGTTTTWTTTATCTGATATCAGTGCTGGATTTGTACATGTGTGTGTGTGTGGGGGGGGGGGTGGAGGTGGGTGCACAGATTATGTTACATCAATATGTGTTAAAGTGCCTGTTGGTACACAGAAAGGGCTGCAATACTTTCCTCAGCACCATTAAATACAATACTTTTACTGTCTTTATTACTTGTAATCTGAACCAAAACCTCATAAAAACAATAACCGTGTGAACGGATCACAATCATTCACACTATTGAGGTCATTTTTTTCTTCTATACATTCTGTGGAAAGTGTTTCAACATTTCACATATCAAAACGTTCAGCTACTTCAGGATATTCCGGCAATGACTTTTGTTATTTCAGTTATTTATGCTTTTTTTTTTCAGCCACATTTTCCCATTGAAAATGAGTGGAGTCGTTTTCAACATCCTTAAAATCCTTCAAAATATTCCTAAACTTTTAGAGAAACCTTACACATTTTGTTTTAGTTCTTTGCTTTTTAACTTCCTTGTACTAATTTTAGCTACTTTTTTGTTGCTAATTTTAGCTTTTTTCTGCTTTCTGCTATAATTATGCTTCTTTATGCTATTCTACTTTTGTTCTCGTACTTCTTTCTGCTAATTTCAGCTATTTATGCTTCTTACAATTGCTCTTCGCTATTCAGCAATTTTCTGCAATTTTAGCTAATGTAAATCGGTTCATAGCTAAAGTTAGCTTATTTAAACTAATTTCAAAAATTTGTGGCTATTTCAGCTTCTTTCYGCTTTGTTCAGCAAACTTGTGCTCCTCATGCTYGTGTAACAATTTCCAGCTACTTTAGCTGTTTTACTGTAMATTTTGGTTGTTTTAGCTATTTTAAAACAAATGATCACTTTTTGTATTTGTATGTTTTTTTTTTCCAAACAATTAAACATTTTTCACCCCTTTCACCATCTGGGTGCTAATTTCAACTTGTGTCTGCTACCTTTAGCTTGTTTTATGTTAATTTTAACTTTTTCTCTGTTATTTCAGCTATTATTCTGCAAAGTTAAACTGTTTTTGCTTCTTCCAGCTTTTCAAAGTGAACTTGCATTAATAGTTTTGCTATTAAACAATTTCAGCTCCATTTCTGCAGCTTTCAGCTGAAGATTTCAGCAATAAGCCTTCATACTAGCATTTTCACAGGAAATACAATTTCCCTAGTTAGAAATTTGCTTCCATTTATTTGATTAAGGCCAGCAAGCACAGATGCTTTTAAAAAAGATTATTCTGACAAGCATGAAAAGTAATTATTTATCACAAGACATGTATTGTCAGACAAGTTCAAATAATTCCAAGACAAATTCACCTTTAAATGGTGATGACAGCTTTAACATTTCTTTAGTTTTTGCTCAAACACTTTGTGAAAATGTACTATTTACCCTATTAATCACTTATGTATGAGACATGTATACCTGAAACTTTTATTTCCAGGGATTTTCTTCAGCAAGTGAAAAGACTGAATGTCTGCATTTCTCCTGAAGTCTCACAGATAGTTTGTTCTGCTGAAGTAGAAAGAACACGGACTCTCAGGGGAAAAGTTCCTGCAGTGAGAAAACTGTCTTTTTACTTCCTCTTTTTTTAGTTGCATCCAGAGTTTGTCAACACATTTCTCCCACRTGACCCTCATCATTTAGTTCAATGAAACAAACTTTTTTTTATGCAAACACAATAAATACAGCTTATAAAAAAGGTACACCAAAGATATTGTGTCGACACACCAATATCTACTTGCAATGTAAAACTGATGGAGACAAAAACACATTCGTTGTTTTCCYAGCTGACCTTGATGGCAGCCAGGCTGTGACTGGAGGGCAGAAACCCAAATAACCCAGCCATGAAAATAAAAATCAATGCAGGAAACAGATCTGTTGCCACAAGGTAGTCCTCCAAGGTCAACAGCACCAGCTGGCTGACGATCACATTTAGCTTCCCAAGAAGTCGTCTTAGCAGACAAACAACAAACAAGTAGGAAATAGTCTTCCCTGCTTCGACACTTCACTTGTTTCTAAAGGGCAGACGGGGAGAGGTGGTGGGGCTTAGAGTTCATGTTTGTGCAAAAATAACCCAGGATTCATTTTTCCTGCTTGTCCTAATTGCATCAAAACTCACAGGACTGAAGTGATTTGGGTCGATGGTGGTACCACAACCAGGACCTCCACAGGAGTTCTCATTTCCCCCCAGGGCAGATGCCTTTTCTGAGAAAGGGCATCCCACAGCCTGCTCCTCAAATCTGACCCAACATAGAGCAACTAAAATTCCAACAAAGGCTGGGCACTGTGTAAAATATAATTATGAACAGAACGCAACGATGTGCAAAATTCTTCAACCATGTTTCAATGGAAATTAGTAAACACAACAAATGTTTAAACCAGGAATGTTCAGTTCTATAGAAGCCAAGAGTGGGCGTTTTCCACAATTATATATATATATATTTTTTCCCATGATTTTCCTTTGGTTTCACTGTTGGTTTTCTTGTCTGAACAGGTGAGAAAAATTGTCTTTATCACGAGAAAACCAACATATATCRTTATCATGAAACAATGAGCATTTTTGCAAAATAATGACTTAATTTCCYGATTGTGAGCAAAACCATAACTCGTTATTTTGTTGTTATCACAAGAAAACCATGTAAAACCATGATCAGTGAAAAAATGTCCGCTCTCGGCTTCCATACAGTCCTGGTGCTTGAGGTGATTACCAGGCTTCTGCAGAACTTCAAGAGGTAATTCAATCACTGAATCAGGTGTGTCGGAGCAGAGGAACAAGTAAAACATGCAGGATAAAAGATAAAATATAAAATAAAAAATTAATGAATTATATTCATAATAAAATTAATGAAATTATGAAAATACAGTAGCAGTCTGTAAATGTAGCAAGTCCTTAACTTCAATTTACTCCAGCTGAGACCTCCCTGCTTGTGTTATTGCAGGTATAATCTTTAAAAGACAAGCTAACATGCTTTAAATAAGTACATTTATAAACTCTGCAATAAAGAAAGACTTCCCTTCAATTGTTGGTGTACAATAGGTGTTAAAGGTGTGACAGATGAGCAGACGAAGCTCAGGGTCCATGTGGCCTGTGAGTAACCGTCAGCTCAGTTGTCTCAACTGTTCAGCTTCTAAAGATGCTGGTGAATAAATATATTCTTCCTGCTTTGACCTTTACACACTAATTAAAGCACAGAGTTTGTTTAAAACAGCTGAGTGTTTCTGAATTCACAGCATGCTGTCAAAACCGGCTGCTTGTAATAAGAGGTAAATAAATGATAGGAAAATCTATAGAAATTATTGTCTTATCCAAAAACTATCATACTGATTAATTGTGTTATATTAGTTTGGAGACGAAGATGATTGCTTTAGAAAATTTGCTGTAAGTGTAAATGTAGAACACTAAAAATAATTACATTTCAAAAACTTTGTGTGAGAAAATGGATGTAGATGTGTTTGAGAAAGTGAAAAATCTGAACAGGGATCCAACACAATTACTAAAAAAATTAAACAGAAGAATATTTATGATATCTATGAAATTAAATAAATAAATTCTCCCTCACAGATTTTACTGAAGAAGTGGTTTGAAAAGAGAAATTTGCAGGAAGCAGCAGCAGCTGTAACTCCTCCAGKGCTGTTTGGCTCTAATGAGAGTGTTTAAATCTCACTCAGTGTCTTTCTTTGACCTTTTACACCGAGCAGCTGACAAACCAAACAACTAAACTGTGACAGACTTTTAAATTGGAGCTCTCTGTTTGAGAAGAAACTATTAAAGGGCATTAACAAAACTATGTCTGTAAAAAAACATTTAAATCAGTTTTGAAACTTCTGCTTCCTCTWCACTCAAGCAAAAAGGATCAGTTTGAGAAACTGGGAATAATTAAGATGAGATAAGATATACCTGTATTGTCATTGTGCAGAGCTCAATGAAATTACAGTTCAGAACACCCATTCAGAAGAAGACATACCATAACAAACATAGGAGAACAGGTGCTCTGGGTCATGCAGACACAGTCCCTGCACAGAACAAGGATTCATAGGCATGATAATGATGGTGAGACAACATAATGATAAAAAACTGTACAAACTATAAAACCTAAAAGCAAAAAAAGATCTGTGCATATTTCACCACATCAGCATGACTGATCAAATTTGTCCTCTGATGAAAGATCCTTAAAGTTCATTTGTTTGCATCTCTATTTTATTCTCTTCATCTCATCTTCCAAATCTGTTCTTAAACTCTCTTTTTCTTTGCTTTAATCCAAACTCATGTGGAACTCAACTTTACAATAATTAGTTACTGAAGACTCTGCTGAGCAAAAAAATAACAACAACGTGTTGTTAAAGCAACATATGCATGACTGTCTCATTGCTAGAAGGCACAACCTGATGTTCAGCTGAATTAAACATCTGTTCAAGCATTCATTTCTATTAAAGAACTATTAAATTGAATTAAAAACCCAAAGAGTAGCCAAAAAATAATATCACAGCTTTGACATGTTGTTCATGAGCAGCTTTGGTATAAAAAAACAGACAAGAAGATTAGCAGCTACAGAGTTTTAACCAATTAAACAAACTGCATCAGAAGCATGCACACTAAAGTGCAAATACACACCCAATCTGCACACTGCGGGGGTCTCCGACCCTGAGGCCCCTAACCCAGTCGAGTGTGAATCATAAAGCAAAAGTCAGGTTAGTTAACCCTCAATGAGTCTCCCTGGGTATCCATTCAAACAGACAGGTTGCCCATTTCACCTTCACTCTATAAATATCTTTTTCATCCCCAGGAGCAGTTCACGACAAATTACAAGTGGCATCTTTATTTGTAGCTGGAATTATTTACAGTAATCTGTGATTTTACAGCTCAAGTGTAGAAGTTAAAAGCTACTGCCACTTCTCATACACCATTTGCTGTAAAAAGGGATCATTTTATTTTTTTAAGTTAAAATAAATAATTTTTTACCCTGGTTAGGGGAGCTGCATATACATATTTTAACTCTACAGTTTAATTTTGCCTTAAACAGAAAAGTTAATCTCACATTTACTCACTCAATGAGTCTGTTTATTAAAAAATACCTGCCTGTAGCGAAATGCATGCTGAATAAAAGCAGAACTTGTAAATTCTTCTTAATTAAAGCCAAGGGGGAAAAAATGGTGATTGTCCAGATTTGAAGGCATCGTCCCACACACAGCTGAAAGCTCCTGCTGATTCACAATGTCAGTCAGGGTGACAGAGGCTTTTACATTTACATGCAGCACGGCCCGTTTCCTCACACAACACTGAGTCACGATTACATTCCCCCCGCAGAGGTTCTGTTCATCCCGTCTATAGCTGCAGAACATCYCTCCAGAGACGTGACCTTAGCTGCTGACGAAGATTCTAACCTTTGCGGCGCATCACAAACTCTGTGGTTGTACAGCGTTAGGCTGTACCATCAAACATATACTGCAGGTGCTGTGTAAAATAAATAAATTACCACTCCTGCACTAATGTCACTAATTACCTGCTGTATACAAGCTGCAACATACCTCAACTGCTGGAAACCAAAAGGAGAAAATAAAAATGGGAATTTAAGATATGTTKGGGAAAAACACAGACTAAAAGAATATGAAGAATTTATATTAAAAAAATGTAGCGATTGAAGAGGACAGCCATGAAGAGTAATTGTAATTTATTGTTGCAGTCAAGGCCTCAGATATCCATTTAGAGCTTCATAACAAATGGCCGGACCCTTCAGTGACACCCAGCCTGAGCTCAGGCTGATGAAGCTGTGATCGTCCCGCAGACTGCTGCTGCCAGCGATGCAACACTAACTGTAGCAGATGACAAGGGAAACGTCATGGTAAATTTACACCACGGTGAGTGCCTTCCTGCCCCTCAYCACTCCGTCTGCTCTGCACTCATCTTTTTCTTAGTTTGGATGGAAGAATGTCTGTTTCTCTTCAGCATACTCTGTCAACTCACTTCACCTATGGTTCGTTTTTTTAGAATTGACATTTTTCTTCATTTTTTTATGACCACTATTTGTTATTCACTGTATATGTTTGTTTATCTGCATCACACAGCCCTGCTCTAATGATCAACTTGAAGCCTTTATTTGTCCTCAAACTCTGTATGCAAGAAATTTCAACCAGTCTATTAACACAAAAGTGTTGTGCATTGCAATTTACCAGTATATTGCATTCCTTATATCATATTATTAACAATAAAGAGTCAAGCCAAGGCTAATGTTGACTTTCAAAAAATGATTTGAACATTTTTTTCCCTGTTAACCTGGTAACCTTTGACCTCTGCTCATACCAGTCAGTTCAGCTCATCCCTACATCCACTGTTTAAATGTCAGGCGTGTTATGTGCCCTTTATGTCACAAGAATGTAGAGGTTATGTTTCATCTCCTGTCACAGACAAAATGATTAAAAATGTGCAACATTACAAACAAGTGCTTTATGAAACACACTGTGGCAGTTTTGTCTAAAACTAAACTCTATTATTACAATGTTTTTCTCATTTCCCCAGCATCATTTTTCAGTTTTTAACAATGAGGATGATGTATGCTGCACCCAGCTCAGCTCTAAAATCTTAAAATTTCCCTCATCATCACTACTGTTTCTTTACAGGTGATTATAAAAGCACAACTTTTACTTGAGATGTAAAAAAATAAAAAGATAGCTGGCAGCATAGTTTCTGTTTGTCCTGAACTGGCTGCAGTGAATCCGTTGAAATGTCAAAGAAAAGTTCTTTTGAGACACATTTGTCTGCACCTCGAGGCTTGACCAGCTACGGTTATAAACTGCAGTTTTTACATTTGTGGAGAAAAATGAACAGATGTTTGTTTTTGTCGTATGATAAGCTTCAACAAAGCTAATTTTGAAGCACCTCTTGTTGCCGTCTGCGTCTTGTTTTTTGCGTCTTCACGTATCTACACCGAAGGTGCYGTGTGCAGAAAGAAGACTGTAAATGCAATAAATTTAAAATTTGTTGGTGCATCTCCTTCTGGCAGGTCTTAGTGGGAGGTATGAGGCGGCGGCGCTGACGCTTTTATTTCTGCTTTTAGAGCACACTGGCTATAAAACAACTAGTAAATAAGATTTTTATTTTTACAACTAATAAAGCAGCCTGAGTGCCAAATAAATATGAGCCTAACAGGTCGAATGCTTCGCTTTCTGCTTTTTACCCAGGGCAGAAATAAACACACACACACACTCAAACCGAAATCATTTTGCGGAAAGCAGAATATTGTTTTACAACTTCAGAATGAGCCGTCACCAGGGTCTGATGCAGATGGGGAAACCTTTTTCTTTTCAAATATCTTCAGCTCATAAYGCTCCTGCAGCTCCCTCCAGATTTGGACATAAATGTGAAGCATGGTCTTTTATCAAAAAGCATTGAGTGACACAGCAGAGAGACAAAGGCTGCACGAGGCACCCTTTTTCCACCCTACTCTGTCTTCCTCTTGTTTTATTTGTGTAATATGTGTTTTGGCCTTGGTCCAGAGGAGGGAAGTGCAGCAATAACACGATTATGAGTGAGGCCAAACTTCATCACTTGTCAGCTGCGGTGCCAGGGGAGCTAAATCGATGTGCTGATAGATGGTTCGAACACGACGCAGAAAGCATGGCTGCGACTGGGAAAAATATTTCAATTCAATATTTTACAAATTGATGCAAATTATTCATAACTATGCTGGAGGTTCGTTTCAACAATACAGATCTGTGTAAACCAATGTCTTTAAAACCGAAACCAAACTACAGCCGCCGTCAGACTGTACAATACCCACTGCTCTATGTAGTTCACCACTCTCTACTACAGGCAATAAACCTGGAAATTGTTTATTTATTTATTTATATTTTGAATAATACTGTTTTTTAGTATTTCTATATTCACTTGTTTTTTACTGTGTATATATAGTTTTTCAAATTGGTTTTGCTTTTTATACTGCTGTAACAATGTAAATTTCCCCACTGCGGGATTAATAAAGGAATATCTTATCTTATTTTATCTTATCTTAAGGAATGCTGTTTAGTTTGGACAAAATTAAAAAAAGTGATGTGTGCAATGAAGAGGTAAACAAAAGTTACATCAACCTGATCATCATCATCATCAGAGAGAGCAAACTGTTGAGTTAAGATAAAGTTTTAACTAAAAAACATCACACTGTCAGAATCAAAGTATATGTTGGGGAAGTTTTGAGCAAATTTTTAGGTCAATTTTAACCCACTGTTTGTAAAATGGACTGAACTGTAGCCAGTTTTGTGTTTTGTAAATTTACTTGGATGTTGTCTCCATCTTGACGTGGGTTGACTCCTGGAAGTATTCAGGTACTTAGTATGCATCAGGTACTTATCAAGCAAGTACCAGGTATGTATACTAGAAGGATTCACATAATATGTATCAAGTACTTATCAGGTAGGTACTAGGTATGTATACTGGAACTATTCAGGCACTTAGAATATCTCAGGTAATTGTCAGGTAAGTACCAGGTATGCATCCTGGAAGTGTAAAGATACTTATTATTTACCATAAATCATATCATATCATATACCATTATTTAACTAGGCAAGTCCTGTTGAGATCACAGATCTCTTTTTCAAGTAAGGCATGGGCCTGAAGGCAACCTATTGCACATGGTTTTGGGGGTGAAGAAACAGGATTACCAGAGAAAACCCACACAAGAACATGCAAACTCCACACAGAAAGACCCTGGGTCTGAACCCAGAACCTTCTTGCTGTGAAGCATTGGTGCTAACCACTAAGATGTCGTGGTGCCTATGTGTTAGGTACTTATATGGTATCTACTGGGCTCCATTAAACATTGCTACCAAAAGGAAAACAATATATTCAAAAATAAAAATTAATTTTATTTTTATAGAGATACGTATTTTGTTGCTATGTTTTCTTATATCCCATTTATTTTCAGGTGAGCAGACAGATGTCAGGTGTTGCCTTGTGTTTTCTTGGTGTATATTTAATATATTTTCTAATCTCTCTTTCAGTCTTTCCAATGATAATTCCCCTTTTTTTCCTTCCCTCTTTCTTCTTTCTACAAAAAAATAATAATAAGTCACTGATGATGAAGAAATTAAGAAACTAATATTAAGTTCTTTTTCCTACCGAAGTGACAAAAAAAAGAAAAAAAAACAGCGAATATGGATCAGTTCTAAAATTTAATGCTTTCTATGCAGTTTTCATTTTAAATAAACAAATGGAAGAAAAACTAATTTAAGTATATTACTGAATAGTTTTATTCAGTATTGGTTTTAATTTTGATTAAGATGGGTTTTTTTGCTGCAATTTAAATAATATCTCAGTCACATATTTGCAAAACACAAAACCACATTTTTAAAAATATATTCGGAGTACGTGTCTTTGTTTTTGATTGTTATACCGTGTACCTCCGGGTGGCAGAGTATGACTCCATATAGTAAGTAAATCTAACAATCTGACAAAAAACATTACCTGATTCTCAGATCCCACTCATTCACAAAGCTGACACAGCCTTTGAGGAGAAAGTAATCTGACATTTAAATTTGCATGTGAGCAGAGTTACTTGCTGGTAGAGTGGAGGGTGCCGTGGATCCTCRGCCCTGTCGGAGCGAGGCTGTGTTTGTGTGTGTGTCACAACACATCGGTGCATTTTGGCTCTGAAGAATGCACAATGCTTCCTCAATTTAAGTGTTAGACTGGATGGCTCAGCTGGAACAAAGGAGACAATAGATACAAATAGGAAGAGAAAGGTGGGAAAGACAAACATGAAGCAGGGAAAAACAGAACAAATGCTAACATTTGCAGGGGAAGAACAAACGAAAATGCCCTTTCAACAGAACATACACAGGGTTTTTGCTCCATGTAGAATCTGTATGTTGTGCATTAAAGTAATCTGCTTGAATTTGCCTGTTAAATGACAAAATACATGAATAACTGCTCCTACTCTTTCATTTCCTGGTTACTGTAGCCTTTTGTCCTAAACAGGCTTATTAGTATTTTAATGAGGCATAAAGAGAGTTTCATTAGAGTCCACTGCTACAGGACTGACATTAAAATGCAAACATGCTGTATTAGAATTAAGCACAGTGGTGATAAACTGTAAGAGCGCAGCGCTGACAAGGCTTTTTTTTTTTTGTCGGCATAACACAGCGGGATTGCATGTGGAGAAAGTGTTGTGGATTAATTTCTAATGCAGGGGGACAGTGTGCCTGCTGAACTGTGCTGCTGCCTCTGTGCCGAGCCACTCGCTTTTAAACTTAATCACCCTTTTCAGTCAAAACCACCATATTTTTTTTTTCTTTTGGTCATTCATTCTGTAAGAGTTCACTTTCGCCCACTGGAGCAAAAATCAATACAGTCCAAACAGAGCTCAGTGGGTGGATGGAAAATGTTTCTTTCTCACTGGCTGTGAATGATAATTGAGACAAAAAAAAAAAAAAAACTATCAACCGTTTTGTCTTTGTGTGAATATTTAAAGACTCGTGAGATGATGGTCTTACACGTCTGTTTAATAAATATATTTTGTGAACAACTGAAAAGATTTCAATGAATCTGCCAGAAACTGACGTTTTGATGTCAGCTTGTTTCAGGATGGATGACAGTATTTACTGACCTTAAAAACACATAATGAGCTATAATACTGACCTAAAACATGGCGTGTAGCTGAGAGTCATTCACAACACATATTCTAAACAAGATATCTCAAAATGTTGTACATAATTATTATAACTATTATTTTGGAGGTTGCATGATTAAAGTACCTGTGGCATGCGTACTCTTGAAATACAAAAAGTAAAAAAAGAAACATCTTTATATTTAAATAGCTTGGCAAAATATAACTGTTCATTTTTGTCACATTACTGCCATATTCTTTTGCATTGGGCTCACCCAAAATGAAACAGGAAGTGACATCAAGGGGGAACTCTAAAAAAGGGAACTCCATTTTCTTTATTTATTGAAACAATATTATTTGAACYGACTCTTCATTTCTCTGACAGTGATTCACAATAATCTAAAGAAACATCAGATTCTTCTCTACAGTCTGTTGTTAGCAACAATCTGTTCATGTTCAGACATTCCCCTTTGACATCACTTCCTGTTATTACACAGGCAAATATCTCAAACAATTGTTCATCTCAGCAGTGTGAGATTTTGTGTGCAATATGTAATCAATGTKATCTTTTCAGAAATGCATTCCTATTTATTACAAAAWTTGGATGTCACAGGCACTTTAAACTTTTTTACATGAGAATCTCAGCTGTGAGGAGCGAAATACATTTTCTTTAATGAATACTAGGTTTCTAAAATCCAAAGTTTTCAGTGTCTTTCAGCTTGCAGAATGTAAAACCTAATTTATCTAAGGTAAAGCACAAAGCAATCATGCGAGAAAAAAAAAGAATGAAACCTGTTACATAAGACTGAAGAAGGCCAAGACGCCACTTTTCCAGCATCGCATCCAGTCAATTAAAAATACAACTGACAGGAATCACCACTACAGAATTTTTTTATTAAATATCATTTTAACTTTTCTGTCAGTACACAACAAACCACAGTAGTTTTTAGCTGCAAAATGTTCAGTGAAAACTGCTCTCATTAAGAGTGACCTCTGTCGAAGTAAAGCCCAGTGGTGAGTGTGCTGCCCTGTAATGAGAGCTGGCTGTGGGCTGAGGATGAGGAGAAGGAAGATCAGGACACTCTGTCTCAGACACAAAGGGCAGAGGGATGATTCAGTCTCACCAAGAGCTTCTGAGGAGGCTAACACTCAGACACTRTGATGGATGGCTCTATTTCTGTACACTTAAACATTGGTTTATATTTGCAAATCGTTATATTCACTTTTTTATTTACATTTTACACATTGTCTAAACTTATTCAAAATGGGGTTTTATGCAATTTGAAAATAAATCCATGATGGGCTGAGGTGGCTTTGAGTTTTCTTGTTTTTACTATATTTTGACACCTTGAATGTTTTTTCCCCCTCCTATCTAAAAATGTGTTGAGATGTGACGGATAATAAGGTGCTACAAGTGCTACTGAATGGAGAAACTCAAGGCAGATGATAGTTACTGGTTAGCACTGATACCTCACATGGGGTTCAAGCCCCATGTTGGGCCCATACCTCTTTTAAAGAAGAGCTCTGTGATCACAGAAGGATTTCTCTGCTTGAATGTGGGTTTAATATAAAATGACATCAAGATAACTCCAGCGCAATTTCTGATTGCAGCACAATTCAATCTGTTTTGATCTGTGATTGGTTGGATCTGTGGGGGAGGGCGGAGCTGACCTTGTGTGCATCATTCAGCTGTAAACTGCTCATGATAAGTGCAACCGTTAAGCTGCAGAGTAAGTGTGAAAGCCTCTATATTAAAGTCAAGTGGTACTTTTTATTTTTAATGTGTATGGTAAAAAAATACATGAAATTAGATCAGCATGCTAATTAGCAATTTCTTTTAAAGTACACTATTGTCTGTGCACCCTGCACTTTATATTGCACTAAGTTTAAATCCGTCCTGCAACACTTTCCTGATGATTTCTCTGCAGCTCTCTGGCCACAAAGTGCTCTTATATTTTCAGTGCGGTCTGAAATTTGTGCCAAGAGCAGACAGTGGGGTATATCATGTTAATAAATCTGCAGAAAGGAGACAAATTCATGGCTCTCCATCACAAYGCTGATGGATGCAGAGGAGCGGGCAGAGAGCACTCAATGGACTGTCCCTCTAACTCACAGACTGGCTGTTTCACCCACAGAGTGATGCTGCAGAAAAAAAAACATAATATGGCACACAGCTGCAGCAAACACACAAGAACACAATTATCTACAGATGAGTACAAATCCATGAAGCCAACTGTTTTACTAAATGGTTTTATGTGGCATGTAACCAGTGCATTCAAGTCTAACGACAGGAATACAGTTTATAAAAGAGCGGCCCGGATCAGTTGGAGTCTTTTGGATGATATAAGAAGATTATCTGTGGGTCATCTCTCAGTTCAGTGAGGCCAAGAGAGGTGAGTGAACTGAGCAGGACAAGTAATTAAACTGTTTAAAATACTGTCTCGCTATGAAGTATATGGTTTAGAGACGGTAGCTCTAACAAAAAGACAGGAGGACAAAGATGAAAGATTGTCATTAGTGTTGTAATGTGTGTGTGTGTGTGTGTGGGGGGGGGGGTTACACTTCTACACGTTTGCATAAGAAACAATAAACTAAACAAATGGTGTCATGCAAAAGTGCAGAGGATTAAAAGGTGACGTATGCAAAATCCACTTTTTAAAACACATTTTGTTGAGTACTTTGAGTTTCCAGGAGAGTACATAAAGTGAATTAGTTTCACTTGGTACTGCGAAGATATCTTTATATTCTGGTTGGGTCCTCTCATATTTTCATTTTTGTAATCACTTAATAACCTTTAATATTATTCCTCTAATAAAAGTCAATCTTTAACCAGCCAAAAATAAAATAATGACTCATTGTGTGTTTGTTGTGTTTTTGGTTACTGAACTATTTTTGCTAAACTGGGTGAAGAACTCTTATAATAAACTTGAGTATTCTTAATTAAAGTCATATTTGTGGTTTTAATGAGGGGTACTTCTACATTTTTCAACTTTTTCAAATTTTTTTGTCTTTTGTATTATGTTTTCTAAACAATTATGTTAAGAGTATTTGTGATAGAACTTCTAAATAAAGTCTGAAATTGCCAACATCAACTTCATCATCTTCATTCTTCTCTGGCTCTGGGTCAGACTCTAGTTCTGGGTCAGACTCTAGTTCTGGGTCAGACTCTGGCTCCAACATGTGAGGCTGGACAGACAAGTCTTCTCTTGTTGACATCTTTTAATTCATTTGTAAATAAAATGTYTCTGCGCAGCTATAATATAAACCCCTCTTTCAAACTAGAATAGACCACTCTGGAAGCTGGAGGGGGGCGGGTTCGAAACATCTAGCCTCAAAATGAGATGATCTGAGACACACCTCAGAAAAGGGGTGGGGCTTGTGGAGTTACAATGAGGAGGAATTCAGACCAAAGTATTGCAGTTCCACTTTAAGTCCCTGTCACACTATGACGTTTTAGACAACTTGTGCCATTTTATGAAAATTTTAAAGACATCCACGTTGAAGTTGGAATTGAAAAAAAATCAACTGGAAGCCTCTTTTACACATGTGCATACGGTAATTCTAACAAATTGATCAAATACACAGCTTTTATTAGCAACTTAGACATAAAATGTTTCATAAGTTAGCATAAGTTGTCTAGTGTGTGCCTTTACAGATCGCAACTGAAGGATTTAAATGTGAAAAAGAAGGATTTAAAAGCAGGATATGTCCCCATTATTATTATTAAATAAATGTTGCTTTTAATAAAGTGTTTTATGAGCCTGTAAATCAGTTATAAAAGAAGTGGCACTTGTTTTTCCAGCCAGCAGCCTGTTCTGACCAAAGACATTTGATTATTTTGCAGTACTTTGTGTTCTGATATAATTCATAACTATTGAAAACATCACTTCAGAAATGACGATCCATTTAAGTGCTGCGTCCAAGTGTTGCATCAACAAATTAGCAAAGCCTCATCTTGAATCTTCAGCCTCCTTTTTATTGACAATCTTTCACAAAAACACATTTTGCTCCAATTTTATTAGTTGAATCCTTAAAAATACCAAAAACACCACAATTTGACAGAAACTAAATAGTATTTTAGCACCAACAAGGCGATTCCCAAAGAGCTACTAGCTGATAACTTTGACGTGCAGTCGATGACACAGGTCCCGTTTTATTTTTTTTTTTATTTTTGTCTTCCCTCTGCGTCTATTCAGTGARCATGATGAACTGAAATATTTTTTAATAAACTTTATATTTTTTTTATTGCTGGAACAGTAATTACACTGCCACGTTCAATACAGGAAGTGGTAGAATAATTGTTTACRTTGTTATAATGTATTATCTTTTGTGTCTCACAGTGTTGAGGTAATAATAATAAAAGGAGCATTAAATTTGTATTAAATTAAAGAAATGTGTCATGGTACCTGTATGACACTGCATCAGTACAGTAAGAGTTGTTGCAGGAAACAGTTTTACAGTATAACTTTAACAATGATTCACCAGTAAGTGGCATGTTATGATCCTGCTTCAGGGGATAAACAGATACCAAGAAAATTAAAGCCTCTCCCAGGAGAACCCAGGCCTGTGATAAATGAAAGGAAATCAATCAGAGTATTCTCATTAAAACGGTAATCAAGYGCGTCCTCTGAAGTGGCATTGATTTGGGAACAGCGTGAGTGACAGCCATGCTAACTTCAGGAGCAGCTGGTGATGAGTCATGGTGAGTTGGACATTTTAAAACTCCCTCTCTGTGTCTCTGATTGTGTTTGTCTGCCTGGCTCTGATCCGGAGGAGCGCAGCAGCTCKGTTTTAATGGGAGGCAAGTATTTAMCGATCATTCCGTTTGAAAAGACGGCCTTTATGATGCACTCAGGTGTGATGTTTGCTTCGTGCCTCCATCATGACATTGTTCAGAATTTACTGACATTCTGACCTCGGTCTTTCTGCCTTTGTGTGCTGAAGCCTCGGGCCTGCAATCCTCCCACAACTTGACTCAGAAATTTGCTTTCGCCCACCTAAGGAAACTTTTTTTCGCTCTCTCGCTCTCTTAGGAAGTTATTAAGCACAGCTCCCCCAAGACACRACAATATTGGCTCCCCACCTGTGCGAGGTTTCACTTCACCATCATAAAACAAACTATAAATCCCCGGTGAGGGAAATATCTTTTCACCCGCAGAGATTTTTGGGAGAATGATGTGTGTGTTTGAGCTTGTGCGGTGTTGTTCAATGTCATTGCCTTTAGTTTTCCCATCTTGTGCTTTCTCATAATAGTGTAGCTCAACAAAAAAAAAAAAAAAAACAATGTAAAGTTACAGCAGTAACTTAAATCATTCCTTGAAGGAATGCATATCGCTGCTTTTCCTGCCAAAAATCACTTTATACTGTGAAGGGATGGAGCTGGTCAAACCTTGAAAATGATGTGATGCAATAATGTGAGACCTTGCATGAACCATTAGTGACTCTCAGCTACTACCACATCATTTTCAAGAATTACATTCAAATCTGTCCAGTGTTTCATGAGATATTCTGCAAACATTTGACTCCGAAAGTTATTCAGCTGCATACACAGTCAGTTTTTATTTCTGTTATTTCTTCCTTGTGTTCTAAACTGTAGTAAGACAAAACTGAAAAAGACAAACAAGCTCCTTTTAGGCAGAAATACATTAACAAGCTGGGCCTGTGCTGCGTTTCTACAGAGAACAATAAGATTTGTCGGAGCAAAACGATAAATGYTCTCCTCTCAGCCAAGTGAAACCAAACTGTTGTTTGCCATTGATTTCTCATCCTGGATGGTGACCAGCAACCTGAGGGCTGGTGTTAATGCTGATTGAGGGTGTAAAATTTACACTAAACTATCGCTGTTTGAACTGAGCAGTTTACAATTTACAGACTTGGCAGAGGGAGGACGCATCCTGTGTGTTCAGTAGAAATTAACCTAAAAATCTGACCTTATTCAGCCAGGAAAGATTGATTGATTTCAAAATTAAAAGAATGAAATATGCAGTACACTCATTTATTTATTATGATTTTCTCAACACACTTAAATAAACAATAAGTATGTATAAATATATGTAATCCAGCCCCACTTCATTTAAATGTTAAAAATTCTTCAAAAATTTGGCTGTATGCAAGACAAATGTGTACACATATCTGCATAAACCTTGTATATCTATGTAAATGTAATTCGGCATACACGTGCTCACGTTTTAACTATAATTATTATTTATTCAATACTTGTAATCCATGAGTATTTAACAGCTTTAGTTTATATTGCTTTTAAAACTAGAAAATGTTTGGACAATCCTGTAACTTAACCACAAGCATCATTTAACGCATCAGACACAGGTACAGAATGTTTTCAATGTTTGTGCCGAAAAAGTSGTTTTCCTTTGTTCTTCTCCTCCTAAAAGAGAAAGAACACAATGTGTGCTCTATAACCCAGAAAATCACAACCTATTTGATTTTATGAGTTTTCAGCTTCTACTTCAGGGTGTCACTAAAGCAGCTTCAAAGCATGAAGACGAGTCCCCGGCTGTGTTTGGGCACAATAACCCATCAGTGGGTCCTGAGGGTGGCAGAGTGGGCGTCTGTGGACGGGACTTGTTTGTGCACATTAGTCTGGGGAGTTTAATCGCTGGATTTATGGGACTTTCATTTTTGTGTGGAACTGAACTGTGGCTGTTTGTTTTAAGGCTGACATCATCAGGGAGCCTTATAGCTGTGGAAGTGCATTTTATGTTGGGAAACAGAGTTCATTTAAGGAATGTTAAACCTTTAATATAYATTAAAGAGCTGAATAACCTGCAGAACATTTATTTAGGTTTGAAGAGTGCAGTGAACTCAATAGAAGAAAAGCAGATGAGCTCTACTCGCAGATATTTAATGAAACGGAACAAAGTCTTTCTCCCTGATTGTCTGTCTGGTGACCGGTCAACCTGTCTCTCTTTATGTCTGTGTGTGTGTAGGTRTGTGTGTAGGTGTAGGGTACGCTCTGAGGMGGCAGCTGCAGAACAACACACGAGGGACGTTCATGTCAGAACGGTGGAGATGGGTGACAGTGCGGACCCCGGAGATGACCAGATGGATTAGCGGGGCCACATCACGTTGTTACCCTCTGCTGTGCGTGTGAAGCAGACGTGGTTGACATTACTCTTTCGTGTACACTGTGTGGACTTTGTGTGTCTTTTGTGCAGCAAATTCACACCTCACTCTGACAGAGAGGCAACTTGTTTCCTTGTTTAAATTATCTGAGAGTGTACTGTTGGTCATGCACATTCATGACTTTTTGCACTCCCGTTCAACA
The DNA here is from genome assembly GCF_001266775.1 of Austrofundulus limnaeus. NCBI lineage: Eukaryota > Metazoa > Chordata > Actinopteri > Cyprinodontiformes > Rivulidae > Austrofundulus > Austrofundulus limnaeus. The sequence continues at coordinate 829,212 of NW_013952468.1, forward strand.
GATGGATCTTATTTAAATKATTTTAATCTTTCACAAACCCAATCTAATGTCAGTAGGTAATAGTGGTGGCATAATTTACAGTATTTTCAACATTTTGCTTGTAAAATAGTAATTACTGTGCAAGAGCATCTTCTCTTAAGGACACAGCCCAGATGTAACMCCAGAAGTGGGAATTCTCTCCAAAAATCTGAAAAATATAATAATTTATGCAACGAATCCCACTGCTGTGTACATTTTTAATACATATATCTTAATTAAATGGGTTTGCAAAAGTCTCTCATGCTCATTTGGTTCCTTTAGAACCAATAATTACACTAAATGTGTATTTGCCAGCAAGTACTATAAATTTTGTGGACAAAGGTATCTGGAGACTTGATGCTGGCAACAAACAATATGCAGATGACAGATTATTCACCTCTAAACTCTGCAGCTCTCCCACATTAATTCTCGCATCACGTTCAGTTGTGTACAACCTGAAGTCTTCATGAGAACTGGTGTGAAGAACAGCTATGATGGTTTGTGCGTAAAGCTTCAGCTCAGTGTGTGAGTCACTATAATATTTACCTTATATACGGATATGTCTGCTGCAGAATGTAGTGTGTAGTTTATGAAACTGCCTCAGTAAAACATCAATGGAAAATACGGATTTATTTGTGCAAAAATATTCCATTGATCAATGATCCATTGATGTATTTAATCTAGTTTACTGGACACGATTCTTCATTAGAAATGGAAAGTAGGAGTTTTACCTCTCTGCTGCTCAACTGCTGCACCGACTGAAGCTGGCATCAATATTACAGCTGTCTTCAACTGATTATCCAACAAAAGAATTGGCCAAATTTTTATGTAGATGTAAACCACATTATAAAACATGACATTAAACAGTTATAATCAAGTTAGTCTTGATTGAACTGTGATCTTAGTCCAAAATATTCTGAAAAATGCAACATGAGGGTTAGAGAGGCTACAGTCTAAATGCATTACACAAGAACCCTCTTTGACCAAAATGAAATACATAAAAACATGTTTGTCTTTGATCTCAGTTTTATTCTTTSTGTCAGTCGTGTGATTCATGGAGCATTTATTCATTGCCTGCATGCAAAACAAAAATGCTGCTGCTGGCCTTGTCCTGAACTCTTCCACACAAAGTGAACCACCTCAGACATGTGAGACCCATGGGAATTTCCAGAATAAGAGCTTAGAAAATGCCTGGAGATGCAAAAATGCCAAACGGTATAACGGAGACAACAACGCCACCATGCCAAGCTCGATAATGCGATTAGTTTATTTAATAAGAAGGTTAATGATTCTCCTGATGTGTTTTCACATGTAAATGTTGTCTGGATCTATAATGTAAAGAAAATTTATGCCTATTAGAGAAATGCATGTTTGAAAATCTGAGCTAGAGTTGGATCTAATTTGCACAATACATGAAAATCAAATCAAAAGCCAATTTTAACCTTCATAAAAATTTAAGACAGCCTCAGGGAACTTAAAAATGATTGTTAGTTTCATCTTTCTGTTCTTTGTTTCTTGGTAATCTGTGCTGTGAATGAGGGCTGATGCAGTGCACAGAAATTTGAACATTTTTCTTAATTTTTGTTTCGAAATACAGTCACATGCTTCRGTGTCGACAAATTATAGATCATATTGGGAATATTTTTAAAACCCCATTTTCATCACTGTTTAAGCCAGTGAAACTTTTGGAGACTAGAAACGGGAGTAACTCTGGGACAGTTGTAATTTGGTWGAAAATTTCTTGCACAAATGTTTTGAAACATGTTTAAAATTCAAGTGTCAAATAAGTTGAGAATCCTCATCAGATGTCGACGGCCGCATCAAAAAGCTCGTAGCCACAGCCCAGGGTGGGAGCTGGCATTTCTAAAATCATTCCCAAACCCAAACAGCTTTAAAAACCGAGTGGAAACATCCACCTGATGATAATAAACGGCTGGTTTACAGATCAGAAAYGATGCTTAAAGTAACGTAATGACATTAATCTGGACTGCGCTGGTTATGGGAAATCAACACAAATATTTGTTGGAAATGATTTAAAATTGGTTCCAACATCAACCCTGTACCAGYCCTGGAACCACTTTGGATAAAGAAGCCAGTATCTCAGAATGCTGTCATGAGACGGACCCTGGATCTCCATTGAGGGGGTGTCATATGGCCTCTGCAGTACTTACAGCACCTCCACTGTTACTGAATACCTGCTGCTGCCAGCCTGCTCTGTGTGCAGGACTGCGCCTGGATCTTCTTACGCTTCCRTCGATGTTTACTCCATTTTTTTACAAACATATTACCTATAGTTGATTCTCCTTTAGTTGTGTGTGTTCTGTATATCCTATATAAACCAGCCTTTCGTAAAAACTTTCTCTCGGGGGCAATAAACAATCCATGCTTTTTCATGTGCTTACTGGGAAATATGATTGGGTTCATGCACTTTTCCTCAGACCCTCTGTAAGAGCCGGTACGTCATAGACATATATCAGATAGAGAACCAACAATTCTGCAGCCACTTATAGCTCCTCCAGAGGGAAATACCCATAAAAGGTTAACATAGGTGACCTCTCAGATGACTCTCACAGTCTATTAATCATGTTAAGATGATTACGTAAAACAAATTATCTATCCAAGTGGGCTTAGGCAGGTCACAAGAGTAATTTGGGCTTTTTGTAGCACTGGACCTTGGTTGAAAAYGAGCACATGAAAGCTGAGATAATCTGCTCCAACAAAAGGCCCCATTGAACACCACTAGAGGAAAATATTAAAAGGGGAAAAGTTCAAAAGAAAAAAAAAACTTATTTTGACTAACAGCAATTACATAGCTTCTAAATGTGAAATGAAAAAGTTCAAATATTTTCCA
>NW_013952468.1:832248-840161 GCF_001266775.1 Austrofundulus limnaeus
CATTTTTTGTTTTTCCTTTCACTTGTACATAAAATTAAATGATTATATATTTTTTATATATAATTTTCTCACAAGTCTTTATTTCCATGTGTTGCTTTTACATTTCTCTGTCTCCTGCTTTTAGTTTATGTCATGCATTTCTGCCTCATTATGCAAAAAAGGTGGGTGGGCCTTTTTGGATCACCTCCTTTCCTATTGGTCAACAGACAGAAGGGAATAAGATCTATGTGCAGATCTACTGTGTGTGCTGGTGCTGCCTCAGTTTAGCTTAAAGCAGGGGTGTCAAACTCCAGTCCTCGAGGGCCGCTATCCTGCATGTTTTAGAGGTTTTCCAGCTCCAACACACCTGATTCAGTGATTGAATTAACTCTTCAAATTGGGCAGAAGCCTGTTAATCACCCAGCGATCAAAATCAGGTGTGTTGGAGCAAGAAAACCTCTAAAACATGCAGGATAGCGGCCCTCGAGGACTGGAGTTTGACACCCCTGGCTTAAAGTTTAAGGTTTAAAGCTTTGTTTAAAACACAGGTAAGTGTTTTCCTCCTTGTTTTTGTTTTAAACTAAATTTTAGTCTAAACTGAGGCAGCACAGCCATGCAGAATATTTATTTATTTATTTATTGGTCCACTTATATATGTCTCTGCTTTTATTTCTATTTATGCCAGTTTAGGTCCTCCGTACTTGACACAGTGCACTGGATAGTGATAAATAACATTTTGAAAATTGAAATGAATAAATACACTTCATTGCATAAAATCACAACATTAAAGCAACAGCAGCAAATCAGTATGCTTTGGTACATCTTCATTCACCATTGTGTTTTCCTTTTATCAATCTAATTACTTCTGTGTGCTAGTCAAGCTTTTAGTTTGCCTTTTGGCTTTTAGCTAATATTGGTTTAGCTTTAACAACTCAGTTTCAGCTTCTTTCCTTTTTGAAAGTAATTCAGCCCTCAGCGTTCATGATGCATTTCGATTACATTTAAAGTACACTTTCCAATGTTTTGTTGTCGAGTGAAATGTTGTTACTTGTCATTCTTTGTCACTTGTCTCACCGTACAAGAAAGCTGCACCCGTGTCCCTGCATGATGAGACGCTTCCTGCTGCTCCTCTGATGTCATCGCYGCTGTCCCACTGAGGGATTGTTGTACCCTCCCCGTGTCATGTTCCTCCTCTCCCTCTCCACACCTCCCCTTCCTCGCGTTTGACTCCTCGCAGTGACAGTTTGAGCTGCCAGTCGCCGTCAGCCTGAAGGCTCTCAGCAGGACATTCTGTTCTTTTTTTTTTTTTCCTTTTTGTCCACAGAAGTGCTGATGAAAGGAGGACCACCCACATGGGCAGACACGTTGCAGTTTAGTCAACAGAAATCAACAATTCTTGGTTCATACAAACACCATGCTCTGCCCTCATATAGTTACATAATATAAATCAGATAAAATCAAGAACAATTTTGTTAACAGCACAGCACTTAGTCAAATGGAATGCTGGGTATTGTCTGTAATCTGCAGATATCAGGAGGGATAAACTGAGAATCTATGTGCATTGATCACAAATAAAATGGTTTATTGTACAGGCTCGAGCCTTTTTCAAGATCTTTTTTTCCCCAATTAGAAGCAGGGACAATAAATCACAGAGTAGTCCACATTAAAGAAAAATTAAGCAAACCTTTCTCTAAAAACATAGTGTTTCTATAATTATCCTCGGCTGTGACTAATCTGGTTTTCCATCCTCACAGCTGATTTGAGGCAGCGCAGCGCCCACTGCGCCGCTCAGCTCCTGTGGCTTGTTTGCCTGATTGATCTGAAATGCTTTGCTTTTGAATCTTTAATTTTCATTAAACCAAAGTGTTTAAGGCTTGTACGATGTCCAAGCAAATTCAAAACGGCCATCCATTCTCTTTCTAAACCTCTCATTATGGATTCTGGCCACAGATTCGGGCCGCCACCACGGCTGCTGTCCTCAATAGGACACCGGCAGGTCCGCCTCCACTAATAAGGAGGAAAGTGCAAAGTCATAGCGACGGGGAGAGGGAGAGCGCCACACGATTCCTCTCATTTGCTTTTTTTTTGTTCCTTTTTACCAGACAGTATGAAAGCTGCTGAAATGCAGAGACAAGGGGACTGAGGGCAGTTTATGGCTAATAAAATATCTATTACAAATTTGAAAGGATGTCTTTGTGGCTTTTATTAAAGAACTGACACCACTAGCTTTATTTGGAACAACACTGATCTTTTTGAAAATGAACACATCTTTCACTGAGTGAAATGTTGACTTTTATAAAACATAATACAAGTTTCAGACTGATCTTCATTATATGAAATGTCATGGTGTTGGTGTGTGATTTTTACTTTCMTGTTAAAGATGAGGTGATCAGGGAATGTTGTGTCAAATCATTCTAGAAGTTCCTTAAACTCAACCCTCAGTCTGACACGCCCCAAAAACTGCAGACATCCAGATTTTACTTTCAGAACAAAGGAGTTCAGATTTGTCAGAGAAAGTCTGAGGAGCATAATGATGGTCCGTTTCCTGCTGTTCTCCTCCCCCTCCTCAGACACACCGTTCTTTCAGCAAACTGTTAATTTGTTTTTCAGGTCGCTGCACTTCTTTTTATTTTTATTATTTGGGAGTTTTTCACAGTCACATATAGGATTGGGCAATATTGGCAAAAAATTAATCACAGTTAATTGTGGTATTTAGACAATAATGATTAATTTGACGATTAATCCTCTGGAGTCCCTGGACGACTGCGTGTCCTGGTCACATGACCAATTTAGTGGGAAAGGTTTACTCTTTGTAAAAATCTGTTCCAAACTGTGTCAAAATTACAGACTTCAGGCTATACAAGTTTTAAATTGTGTTGATCGATAAATAAATTGCAGAACTTTATTATTTTTAATGTTCATCATATTTGAAGTGGAGGAGCACCGAGCGGACYGACTGRTGGCATTAAAGTGCCTGTGACATGCATWTTCTTCAAATACAAAAARTCAAAGAAAACAWCTTTATATTTMAGAAAGYTGGAACAACACACACAATTTTTCCCATTTTGTCCCATAACTGGCACATTTTCTTTGAAACTCGGCGCAGCCAAAGTGAAACAGGAAGTGACATCAAAGGGGAACTCTTTAACAAAGAAAACTCTCTGGTCTTTGTTTATTGAAACAATATTATTTGAACTTTGACTCTTCTTCATCTCTCTGATTGTAACTCAAAATAATCTAAAGAAACATCAGATTCTTCTCTACAGTCTGTGTTGTCGACTGTTGTAGCAATGCTCTGTTCACATGCAGCCTTTCCTCTTTGACATCACTTCCTGTAACTTCACAAGCAAATATCTCAGCAACTGTTCATCTCAGCGACATGAAATTTCTTTTACAATATTTTATCAATGTCYTCTTTCTAAAAATGCATTCGTATGCATTACAAAAAGTTTGACCTCACAGGCACTTTAATCGTGTTGATCGTCAAGTGCCAAAAATAATCGATTAATGTCTTTCTGACCATTAATTGCACACGATACGATTATGCCCAACCCTAGTCACATAACAGAGCAAGCTAAATTGTAAGAAACGCAAAGAAAAAAAGTTGTGCTCAGACCAGTCTGCTCTGTACAGATGTGTGGATTCCCTGCAGTAGGCAGATAATGGTGTATTCTGATTTCACCACAATGAAACAAACTGCAGCAGGTTTTGTTAGCTGTGTAACAGATGGGTCAGTGGTCTCTACAGGACTTTTAAGCAATGAGATTTTCAGGTAGCAGACCTAAAATCACAAAGAATTCTCTTAGATGAGAGAAATTGAAGACCATTTCTTCAAAATTTGTCAGTTCTAAAATTTACCCCAAAAGTGTGCAACTCACAAAGATCAGAAATCCACAACAAAAACCAATTGTTATTTACTGTGCTTCTACAGTGTAAACGGATAGACCTACAGAGTTATTTCAACTAGATTCCACCCAATAATCAAATAATCCTCCTTTCTTTCTACCTTTATTTATTTTCAGGTTTCAGGTGAAAAAACCTTAAGCATATATTAAAAAACAGAGTCAGATCTGGAATAGTGTAAAGAATATATATTGAATTGAAGGTTTGAATAAATCAGTTTGCATCAATAACATTAAACTTCAAAACAACTTATTGCTACCTTCAAAATCTGCCAAATACAAATAGTCTCAGCATCTCATGATGCCATAAATAGGTGTGGATAACATTTTTATCCAACATCAATATCAAATCTGACAGCATATTTGAAAAAAAAAACATTAAAACTCTGCAAAATAACACCAAAATCATGAAGGAAGTTATTTTAGTTTGYTCAGGCGAAATCAGTTCATGTTTTCTTGCTGCAGTTCACAGCTGAACCAATCAGGCCTTTGTGAACATTTCACCTTTGATTTTTGCTCATAACTTCCTAGTTCCCTTCTTAGTGTTCAAGATATCACCATGAAATTTTAGGAAGAGATTCACATTCTGTTTTTTGTAGAAAGCATCTTGTAACCTAAAAACTAATAAAACTTCAGAAAATCCAATGCAAAAGTAGCAGAAAAAGGTATAAAATAATATTACAAGGTTCATCTCAGTAAACTGCAACATAAAATCAACTTAATGTGTCTTAGAAAGCCAGGAAATGAAAACAATGTCAAAACCATGTGGGCATCTGTTTTGGAGCAAAGCTCCTCAACCAGTGACAGCGTGTGAAATGTGAAATTCTTCGGCGTTTCAAATCATTATTGAATTTGGTACAAAGGCAGATAAAATAATGTTTCTCGTGTCAGCTCACCTCTTTGTGGAGTCAGAAAAACTCAGGTGATTTACTTTGATCCTATATTTTTAATTAAGTGGCTCTTCAAAACGCACGGTGAAAAATTAAAACGTTGAAGACGAGGCTGTAGCTAAATACCTGACATAAGCATGGTTTGTTGAAATTCGTAGACATAACTACGAAAGAGGAAATAAGCGAACAAACASAGCAGCGTCGCACWATCTGGTCACAGCAGTTTGAGAAGAAAATGGCAGCAGCTGCTGACAAAATGTCAACATCCCTATCATAAAAAATCACTAAAATTATTACACATTTTATATACAGTGAGCCAACAACATAATTTATATTTAACATTTTGCAAAAATGTTGATTTGAGTTATTTTTTAGGACGGACTTGACGTTTCGAATATTGTTTGTTTGAATTTGATTTAGGGGAAAAAAGTGGGCAGATATGACAACTTTTTATTTCTTCTTTCTGCTTTGTTTCATTTCATTTATGACTTGTTTTGTTTTGAATGTTTAGGTTGTTTTGTTTGCTGCCAACAAATTGTTGCAAACCAAGCCTGACAAAAGTCACTGATCAGAAATGTTTGAGCCACACCCTTCTGATTAATCAGCTCTGTACCTGCATCAGCTGCAGCATCTCACAAACAAACAATGCATAAAGCAGTAAAAAGTTCACTTCCTTACCGGCTGCCTTTCTGGCTTTTATGTCTCTCAGTTTTGCACAGATTCTCCCATGTTTGGGTGGCACCATCATCCACTGACTCAAGTGTTGTGCATCAACTTCCCAATCCCTCTGTCATCAGGTAATAGCAGAATGGTTCCTACCCTCCTACTTCCAAGCTTGACTTAGTTGATGAATGAATGTTTGATGGGTTTATTGTCAGAACACCACTGCATGGTGGGTTTTCAGAGAGACTTTTGAGACAAAACATATATAAAAAATTACTTCTTGGTTTATATGATTAAGACATAGCAGGATCATGGTTAGGGTTTGTCTTTGGTGCTTTCAGAGGAAAATTCTGAAATTAAGCAGTACGTTATAAAAATAATATTTATATTGTATTCCAGTAGAGCATGGGTTGGTTCAAAAGTGAAAAATGCTGAGTTCTGATTCAAGTTAATGTTGGGTAAAGGTCTCAGTTTTCAAAGGAACAGCCTCTTTGAATCTAAATCAAAGTTGCTGCTTCTTTGAACAAGGAAACATTCCCTGTTTTTTCTTCTCTTCACACTGTATTAGTCAAACAGTCAACCCATGCAGGGCAATCAGGAGGAAAAAAAAACTACATTACACAATTGATTTAAGAGTGTTCGAGCATTGTGTGAATCCTCGCTCTCACTGAATCAAAGTTTATTCTGTTGAAACTTCCTCTGTTTAAAGAATTATCAGATGTTAGTGTGGCTTCAGCTAAAGCGACTTTTCTTTAATTACTGAAGCAAATTATATTAAAATGACAAATGKGATTTTTGATGTGATTAGAAGTGAGACAAAAAAAGTTACTGTAATTTTAAGTTTACTGTTTCCGCACAGTAATGATTTAGTGAGTTCCTGTATTTGACCCAACCAAAAGCAGTGTAAGCCATGACTTCCTGTTTACTGCCCTGTGGGTAATGTGGTTTATAAGATTCAGCTGTCGTACAGTTAATGAAACTGAAACCTGCTCACCGGCAGAGGTAGGGTTATGCTGTTAAAATGCTGAAGAAGAAGATTTCAGCGTGCCAGCCTGGTGAGTACCGGCCCACTTCGAGCTTCATTTGGGCCAGCTTTGTCTCCCGCAGCTTTTACTCAGTCGGACGTCATCTTGCATCCAAACTACATCCATGTTTAAAATTAACTTTGTCCTTGAGTCAACGCAAGTTTTGCCTGTGCATTTATGCAAATGTGACACTAACTGTGGCTTTATATTGTTAGCCATCTCTGCAGCTGACAGGACATCTGTGCTGCTGCATAAAACTGATAAATTCCTCTGTAAGAACAGAGTGGAGGATAAAAATACAGGAAGTGCGCTGCGTCAATTGGTAGACCTCCTAGTTTGACATCGAGTTGATGTATGATGGAAGCGGAGCGAATGATCTCTTTTTACTGGTGTACAGGTGGTGTGATAAATCTCATGCCCCTGCAGACATTTTAAGAGCAGCTTGGCCTGGTTTTACAGACCCAATGCATTTGGCTGCTTAAGAAAAGACAGATAGGAACAAAATGTGCCAAAAGTTTTTCTTTGTTCATAAGTTTAGATCTCAAGTTTGAATATTGCCTACAAATTGAATTCATAATTCTACATAATGACTTTCATCAGTTTTATTTTATTTTTTCACAAGAATAGATTAAAAAAACAATCCAAGTATTGCTTTACAGTTTCACTATGCCCGTGTCAGAAAATGGGACTGTTGTCACTTCTAAGAATAGCAGGATTGATTTGCATGCTTGTTTTGGGTCCAGTTTCAGCTGCAAAAACCTCTTTCTGCGGAATGAAAAGTGATTCAAAACCCAAGAAAGAAATGCTAATTGGTTTAAAAATCAATGCAGAGTTTTGCGTTACAGAAAACTGTAAACATTTTGCAGAGTGATGAGGTAAATGGGGTGCCGTTTGTAAAGTTACACAGTCAAAAATTACCACCAATATTTTTGTTTTATTTAGCCTTTTATAAGAAATATATGAACATTTTATATTTTTCAAAGTCAGTTTTCACCGTATGATTCAAACATTTATAAATGTCATAGTTTATAAACTAAATATTTAACTTACAAATTAAATATTTAGTTAACAAGCTAAACACAACTTGCTGACTTAAATATTTAGTTTTGAGCTAAATATTTAGGTTGCAACTTAAATATTTAAGTTAAATATTTAGCTAGCTACCTACATATTTAGGTTGCAACTTAAATATTTAGGTAGCTAGCTAAATATTTAAGTTTCAAGCTAAATATTTAAGTTTCAAGCTAAATATTTAGCTCAAAACTAAATATTTAAGTCACAAGCTAAATATTTAACTTGTGACTTAAATATTTAGCTTTGAGCTAAGTATAAACTTGCTACCTAAATATTTAAGTTAAATATTTAAGTTGCTAGCTAAATATATAAGTTTCAAGCTAAATATTTAGCTCAAAACTAAATATTTAAGTCACAAGTTAAATATTTAGTTTTGAGCT
>NW_013952468.1:840269-848777 GCF_001266775.1 Austrofundulus limnaeus
CACACACACACACACACACACACACACACACACACACATACACACACACTGAGGGAGTTTTCAGCGTGAGGATGGAGCATCTGCTCCTCCCCACTGGGCCTTCTCGCTTGTGCAAGCAAACACACACACATGCACACGCACACACATTTAAAAACCAAACTGCTGCTGAATCTAATGAGGCCGAAGCCTGCTGGGCAGCAGGACGGCTGCTCCAGCTCGTCTCCAGCTCTCTGATTCTTGTCCCAAAGCCCCTCACACGTCATCTGCTGTTTCACACCATCCATGCTGCTTTAGTCCTGACAGCAGTTCCTCCTGGCATTGTCTAAGCAAAGTAGCCTCACATCATAAAACAAAAAAAGAAAAGAAAAACATACAAGCTCAGTGAGCTTCAACAAATGAAAGAAACAAAATGGTCCTTGCACAATACATGAATAATGAAGAAATWATGTGAATGCTGAGACACTAATATTTGGATGGTGTGACCGTTTGGTCTAAAGTCAGACTGGAAAAGGTTTTCCCTGAAGTTTGTTTTTAAAAAAAAAGCATGACTTTTCCTGTAGAGCGTGGGAATGCAAACTTTTAAAAAACAGATCCAAATTTGATACATTTATTAAAAAAAGGTAAATAAATATTAAAAATCTCAGACCCATCAGTAACAGACTGAAGCTTTGAACCTTACAAAAGAACTGCTGCTATCATCAAATGAAAACATAAATTTGACTAATGCTTGGGATTATGAGTGGCTCGGCAATCAGCCCATTCTGAGAGCTCGTGTTTCATTCGCTCCGGCAAAATCTCTCTGGCCTTAATCAGAAACCTACTCGGTCCCGTCCGAGCAGAACCAGAACAACTGTCGATACGTCACATGGGTTCTGCTCTGTGACTGGACCAGTGACAYGTTACGCTGCTCTGGTTCGGTGCAGGGTTAGCAAGTCGGGAGCGCACRCCGGTAATGGGATTTGAAAGATTAAATGAAACCAAATCTTTGCTGATTGATTTGTTTGTGCAAATTTATGTGAGTCCAGTCTGAGTTATGAACATTTACTCATTTATTATTTAACCTCAGACTTTATTATCAACTGATATACAGTATATGTTTGTGTTTCTGTGTGCACGTGTCTGTTAGCAAAATATCTCAYGAAGGGCTGAATCAAACTGACATCTATAAAAGATGAACTTCGAGTCAGTTCAGTTCAAGGCGGCTGCAGCAAGAGGCTGATTTTAAGAACCATAAAATAGCTATAATTTGTACAATTTTACAAAAATAAAGTGGTAGTGGCTGAGAGTCATGACACACAGAGTGTGACATATCATGTTGATCTTTAGGCTGCTCCCTCCTTCAGGAGTCAGCAGTGAGCAAACTCATGCATGTTTTAAGGATTGTTAGGTCTTTAGTTTAATTTAGTTCATTAATAAACGTGTCAGTGTTGCTGCAGCAATTCTGTCAAACACAACATAAATATAAAATCTTTATTTCTCTACAATGTTCTTGTTGTTTGATCTAAATCCACTTGAAGTTTTGTGCAGATCTATCTGACCTTGAACCTTTTTGCTCCTCGATTCAAACCATATTTCTTTCCTTCTCTGTCTCTTCATCAACAAGTAAAGAGAAGCTTAAACAAATCTCCCTAAAGCCTTTTTCAGGTCCAGCACTCTCAAAGAAACGATACCTACTCCTGCTCGGTKCAAAAGATAGCATCGACATATTGACCTGCCTGCAGATTAACAGATTATTGGATTTGTTTGTGTCAGTGGTGTGTGAACATGCAGCCGAATCGCTGCTCGTTTTAATCCAACATGCAAACTGAGTCGTTTTCAGGTCGATCAACCATTTCCTGCTCATCTTGTGGTTACATTCTATACTGACACTCAAGAAAGACTATATGCATTCCTTCAAATAATTCTGGGGCTTTTATTTTGAAAATGAGAATAACACAACGAAACTGGCATGTCAGTGTGCTAAAGAGAAGGAGAGGACAAAGTCACTAGAAGCACCCTCAGGGAGTCTTCTCATCCTGTTTTTTCAAGCCTTGCAGGTAAACACTGATCAGGCTGAGGTGGATTTTATTTTTTTTATGGGYGAATGTATGTGTGTCGGGCCATGAGTGCACCCTGGAGCCTGATTATTGTGATAAATGGAGGTGCTCTATTTGTTATACACAACACTCCTGTTGGTTTACTTTTACATTATGTCCCAAAGTCCTGAGTGTTGCTTCTTTAGAGATKAAATCATTTGTTGTCTCCTGCTGTCAAAAAGTGGGCAATGATGTAATCTCCAGTGTCTGTATGTGTGTTTATTTCTCTGTAGTGTTGTTGGCTGAATCACAGTTTGGATTKAAAAATAAACATTTCAGAAAATACATATTGGATGTAAATGATTGACATCTGGAGWGAAGCTGATTCAAGATGTCCGTCCCAACTAATCGAACTTACCAAACACAAAAATGGCTATAATTTTGTCACTTTTATGAATAATAATAACAATAACTTTAAAATTTGGTGTGGTGGTAGATGAGAGTCATACCAAACGCAACAGATTGTACAAACTTTAATATCCAACCAAACATAACATCGATTTCAAGATTTGACAAAAAAAGGATAAAACTTCTTCATTTTTCAAGGTAACAATATCTTAAAACTCTGGCATGAAAGGCTGACAGCTGACATGCRTTCCTTTAAGAAATGCTTTTATMTTTTAGACATTTCAGTGCTAAGGTCAAGAAAAAGAAACGCAGCTCAAATTAGATGGAGCAAACTAACCAGCATCTGTTCAGATTCTGAAGCTGGTGAAAAACTGGAAACACTGAGCTTCAGGCAGGATGATGTTCTTGTTGTTCTGGGTCAAATGATAATTACACCGTGAGAAGATGAGTGGTTGTTTATTAGTCAGTTGAAAGGCTTATTCCTGGCATTATTTCTCTAACAGAGTGTTCTGTTAATTTGATCTTTGGCAGCGATAAATTGAAAGACGTAATGGTGGTCATTAAAGAAATGTTAACTCAATGTGTGGGTGATAAAAAAAAAACAACAAGCCATCGAACAGAGGCGTTATTCCTCTATCAGTTAATTTGTTGCAGTATCAGGTGCTGTWTGTGGATCTGGTGCCTTCCAGCAATGCAGTACATTCAAATCMATTTATTTCACTAAGTCCAGCTGAGGCTCTGTCTTCCTGCTCAACTCCAGAGCTTCATTTTATCTTCAGAAAATCCAACCAAATATTTAATCTCCTGTTTTTGTTGTCACTCAACTTGAGAGAAAAAAGCTTTYTTAGCGCTAATAAAAATGTAAGTTTCTCCTGCAGATTAACACTGAAGTCAAATCTCATATTTCTTTGTTTTGTACATCATTTCCAATTTAGCTTCATTGTGGAGATAAAACACATTCTTTACTCACTCAACGGAACACTTAGTTYTTTATAAGTTTTAAAAGGAGATGTGAAAATAAAAGTTGCGCAGGACAGTATTATGTGATGGTTCTGGTCTCATGTTCTCACCACTGCCACTCACTAGTGTCTTTCTGATTTCAGACCCCACTTCTGCCTCCACTGCTGTCACTGCAAATCAGCTTTGGGTTTACGCAACTATCTCACTTCAGCTTCAGTGCCGAGGACTAAAGAAAGAAGAAGAAACAAAGCCAGGAATTCCAAAACGCTGATAAGATCAGAKAACTTCAGATACAGAAAATAACAGAACAGGTTTTCAGATTAGGCTGCAGCATTTTTTTAGAATATTTTCTTGTCCGACATATTTAATGGAAAATTCCCTGAAAAGCAGGTAAGGATTATTCAGGTATGGTTGGAAAGATAAAATGTAATTAACATCTCTTGTACATGAAATCCTCACTGGTAGTTAGTCTGATTTCATCACAAAAAGTCATTAAAAAGGTGGAAGATAACCGTTTTCATTCAAATCCTGCAGCTGAACTGCACCTTTTAAGCTTGCCTTCACTTGCACTTCCATTACAAGCAGTGCAGGCCTCTGATTACATAATTACACTCTTTTTTTTAGTAAATCAAGTGCTAATTACACACAGATTGATTCTGCAAATAAACTCAAAGCTCCTCGGAACGAGTCGTCGCACTTCCATCAGTCCACCTGTCCCTCAGTCTATCAGAACTAAATCAGTCAGAATGATGTCATTCAGTTAGTTTGCTTGTTGTTTGACCAGTTGTATTGTAGGGCAGAGAGCTATTTTCAGTCATCATTTGTCTTGAATCGTTGCCACAAAAACACTACAGCCTACACAGTGCTTTTTTATGTGGAAAAATGATCTACTTTTATGTTTCATCCTTAAAGGSACAATATCATGTAACATCTACTGCATTTTTTTAGCTTTTTATCATGTTWTACTGTTACCCCCTCATCAAAAACATGCCCAGAGTCTTGCTTTAACTCATTCCTGTTTGTTTATGACATCCTGTCATGTCCTGAGACAGTCATTGAAGAGAACAAAAACAGCTGGTT
This sequence comes from Austrofundulus limnaeus, assembly GCF_001266775.1. NCBI lineage: Eukaryota > Metazoa > Chordata > Actinopteri > Cyprinodontiformes > Rivulidae > Austrofundulus > Austrofundulus limnaeus. Next base: position 844,733 of record NW_013952468.1, read on the forward strand.
GGCCCTAGAACCGCCTTTTAGGAGCAGCTCCTCCTCTGGGCTGTGTCAAGTCAAGCTTCCACATCACAGAGCACGCCTCCCCCACGACTCCTGCAGGCCATCAGCAGAAACAACTAGCAAACACCAGGTGAAATCGCGTCTGCTGAGCTCGTCATAACAGTCCAGTCCTTTTTGGATTATAAAATGCCTTTCAGGAAATGGATTTTCAGATGCTTTTCTAAGCTTCCCATGGATGACACGGTTCTTAAATGGTTGGACTTCATTTTTGGAAGTAATCTTCCAACRAAAAAAGTTTTTATATTTGTGCGAGCCACTTTACGGATGATAGCTTTCTGAAAAAAAAGGAATTTAACAGTGGACTAATAAGATTATCACTAAAAGACGATGCAATTCCAACACTCAGATGGACACAAACAATGTTGTCGTCGGCCCAGGTAAGCTGAAAAACAACTTACTTTGTTTTGTTCGCTTGTTTGGTCTATCTGTGATCCATAGTTAGCATTTGTAACTTGTGTTCTTAAGTTTTCTTACACCACATTTTAGTAATACATAGATTAACATTAATGTGTGTGAGGATGACTGGGAGATATGTTACCAAGCTGAAACATAGTCTCTGTTTTTGCTACGGTTCTTCAGAAAACATACTTTCTGAGTCCGTGACATCATTCAAGTAAGGTTCATATGTATCCTGAGATGTTATTTTCCAAAACTGATTTTGTATAATGTTGCTGCTTTTCTATTATTATTATTACAACAAAGTGCTGCAACGTTGTAAACAGCATAAAGCTGTTGTGATGACGTTCAGAAATGGGCGTGACAGAAGCAGTAGGAGGGTTCATATGTATCCTGAGATGTTATTTTCCAAAACTGATTTTGTATAATGTTGCTGCTTTTCTATTATTATTATTACAACAAAGTGCTGCAACGTTGTAAACAGCATAAAGCTGTTGTGATGACGTTCAGAAATGGGCGTGACAGAAGCAGTAGGAGGGTCTTAAAGAGACAGAGGCCAATTTCAAGGTGTTTAGAAATGGTTGTGATGCAAAGTCAAATTAATTTTTGATTAAATAAATTTACTGCATTTTCATAACAACTGAAGGTGACATAGTTACTTTATTATGGTATAAAATTGAACTATATGCCTGAGAAACACTTAATACTTAAAAAAGGAAAGTTATATTATTTTGATTTGCTGCAAATATTTGGATTCATCTGTGCTGATCCCACTCTGAGAACATATTGTTCACAATTATAATCAAACAAAGATCGTGTGGTTTTACTGTCTGGGTTGTTAAAGAACAAGAATAATAACAACAACAGACCACTTAATATGACAAAAAATATATTTAAAATACATTTTTTGTTAGATGGTGAAAATATATTTCTCTGTGGAAACGTATTGCTTACACTCCATGCTGGTGTTTTCTTCATTTATTGCTTGCAGTGTAATTAGACCGAATGAGAACCTTGTAAAGCATCACATTTAAAAGTGTGAATTAAGCCTTTAAATGATATGTCTGTCTTTTTATAGCCATTACTGAGGTGCCTCACCATCAAACACTTTGTTGTGGTCAGAATGTAAAAATCCTAACGAGTGTCACATTTAAAAGCATTAGTCGCCGTCTCCTCGTATATCTGTGGCAAGCCTCACAATTAACTGTGAGCTGTTGATTATCACCCCCATTATTCCAGCCGAGATATGTGCTGAGTGGTGATGACAGATCTGTTATCTCTGTTGGCCATTAGCTTTAGTGTGAAGTCATTAGAAGATGTAATTAACTCCTATCGTTTCAGAAGAACGAGTCTGAAGAAATCCGACCAAGATGTACGGAGCTTTGACTTGTGCAGGTTATGTTAGAGAAGTTCAAAAGGTTCTGTTGTGAGACAATAAAACTGAGGCTGTCTTCACTTCAACAAGTCTGTTTTTTTTTTCAGTTCAATACAAACAGCTCACAAAAAATTATAAATTATGTCCAAAATTTTAAAAATGAGTTTTTGAGTCACAAGTAATAAAGAAAACCCATCATTTCTTCAAAATACAGTCATTTTCATCACTTATATGAGTTTCTTCAGGCAAAAAATATACTAAATTATAATGTTTTTATTTTCACACCAAGCACTGCTATGCTATTAAAAATGATTTTTCATTGGAAACTTTCAAGTGTTATTTTACAGTAAATAACTTTCTTAATAAACTAAAAACTAATTAATAAAAAAGATGAAGTCTATTTGATGAAATAATACAACGAAATTCCAAACATCCTGGCAGATGAGCTGAAGTTTATTAATTATTAWAATGAATTAAATAATTAACTATTTAATTTCCATTTGGAATTAATAATGTGGTTTTGAATTGAGCTGAATTATTTATATAAAATAAAACAGCTCTCTGAGGTCAGATCAGGAGGGATTGTCAGAGAACTCAGTCAGCTGTGAGAAAATATCATCTCCCCCAAATCTCCTTGTTTTAGTCAGTAAAACTGTAAAAAGTGAAACTAGAAAAGAAGCAAAGTGTACATCAAACTGGCTGTCCAAAAGTCTCAACCAATTTAAAACTCAAGAAAGAAAAACTTCTTCACTTTGACATAAAAAATGTTTTTGTTTTTAACTGGGCTCTTCAGATTTGCAATTTAAAAAATTCTCCAACAGTTCAGAGAAGAAGAAATCTCACTCATTGTGAAGTCCAAACCTTAGCTTCTACTGCAAATTATCATCTAACTCTTTGTTTTTTAGAGTAACATCTGAAAGAAACCAACAAACAAAGCTCTATGAGTACTTTATTGTTTAATTTTAGCTTATTTTATGGAGAGAAAACTCTGTTTTTTGTTGTCATTTTTTTGATAGCAAAGAAAAATCTGAGTACAAGTCGCGAATGAAATCAAACCAGCCTGTTTTATAAATTGTTCATAATACATGAGTTTTTCTGTTTAAATAGATTACTGCTGTGATATATTTACTATGATTAAAAGTCATGACATTATGTTAGACAGTATTTTCCTGTAAAATCAGGGTACTTTTGATCATGACGTGTTGTTTCAGCACCCACAAGCATCTCCTCAGACAAAGTTTCAATAACATCACGACTTCTGTTTGTGTCTCAAGTTGCAGAATGTTTGTCCTGCAGCTCACATGTTGATCGTCTGGGAAAATTTCGTGTCTCTCGGTTGCTGGATTACTGTTATCGTGCAGCTGCAGTCGGGTTATCTCCCCTCGTGGTTCTCGCTGCCGTCTTGTTGCTTCACCAGCTGATAGATTTGGTGTTTTGCAGATTTAGCCTGGCGGCGGCTGGCTATGCAGATGGGGAGGACTGACCTGCTGCGACCTTGGAAGAGTGCCCCGGCAGAGAACCACGACAACCTCAGGATGTGCTGAATGTGCTGCAATGCAGCAGAGCGGCACAGGGAGCTGCATGCTTTCACACACCCAAGCGCACACGCACACACACACACAAACACATAAACTGCAGCACTATATCATGAAGCAGCAAAGCATGCACAGATGTATGCAAATCAATAGTAGAACTACTCACAGTGTGGTCCTGGATGAGCAGGCAATGACTGCACACACACATTCACTTTTTTTCTCACACATTTGTATCCTAATTGTTATAAAAAAGAGAACCTTAAGAAATGACTCAAACGGACTAAAACTCAAACCTGACGTCTCAAAAGTAGCACATCAGTTATMCTCCACTTACACATATTTCTCTGACACCTACAAACAGTTTTTTTTACCTTTATTTGGAGCTGCATCCCTCAGTTCCAGCAGCCACTCTCCCAGCAGAACATCCTGGAGGTGCACAACACGCCACAGCAGTGCCAAGATGTGTAATTCAAATACCAGCACAGACCCTCATTAAACACAGATTCCGGGGCCAATAAACAGGCCCTAATGGCTCTCTGCAAATCACAACACATCAGCTTCCACTGGTTACAGGTTTTAATAGGACGGTGCTACATTTGATGGATTTTCTGCAGGTGTTTTCACACCTGAGCTGAACTGCTTTTATCCTTAACAAATGCAGACAAGTTTAGTGACATCTAGC
>NW_013952468.1:850289-854972 GCF_001266775.1 Austrofundulus limnaeus
GGCTAGCACAGAGACAAGTTTCTGACCTCTGCATTAACCCTTCTGCAGATGCAATCACACTTCCTATTACTGAGCAGCAGAGAAAGGGACCATTTACCAGAGAAGTGCAGTTAGAGCTGCAGCTCCTGTGGAGAAGCTGATTGCAGGGGGTGGGGTGGTGGTGGGGTTAGGACTTGGTTGGTTGAAATGTTTTATTGTTTTGCACTAACATTTGTACCTCTAAACATTAGAGTAACAAAAAGTTTACTGAACAAATATTAAATTAAACCTTGCTCCTGCCTGAAGCAAACAGTTTGTCTGGACTAACTGTGTTGCTTATAACTCAAATACTATTCAACACAGGAGCTTCAGATATTTTAGTTTTGTTTCGGTGTGTTTAGCTCTGAGGGGGCTATGCAATGGACCCATCACTGAGCCCCCCCTGGACACCCACCCCATCTAAAAAAGTAATGTCTTGATATAAAAAAATGCGCATAACTCAAAAACTATTCAACATTGGGGGGTTCAGATTTGATTTGTTAATTTTTTTTAATTTTTTTTGGTGGGGGGTGTTGTTTAGACCCCACTCAAAACAATAAATCTGTTCTGTTCTGGTGCATTGGTGCTTTGCGTTCTCACGGGRGTCTTATATACTGCAATGTGGTATCTACTGTTGTTAGATAATGATGCTGTGGAACAAAGACAATGTCTACTAGACATGATTAGGCTGGCCTTGTGCTCCAGTGGCATAAGCAAGTTTTATACCAAAACTTATTTTAATGGTTGGTGGAGAAAAAGTGTTTTAAACTATCATTACCATCATTAAAGACAGAGATAAACTGTTTGTAATGTAATGAAATATATGTCCTTTTCTTCCATCCACTTGTTTTTCATTTGTTAAACAAAAACCATGAACAAGTGATGCACTTTTAGATAAAGATGTCTGTTTATTAATTGATTCATCATATGCATTTTCATATAATAGTTCTAATACCAGTAAGTCAAAAATAATAATCATAATATATTTGTATATATAGATATATAGAAAACTAATCCAATAATCTACATTTTACTCAAACTGTACTTTCTTGTAAAAAAATCAAAACAAATAAACAATATTGAGAACCGTCTCACTTCCTCCCCAGCTTCAGTATAGGCGCTTTGAGGGAGCAGAGAAAATAATTACACCTGATAATTGCATCTTGCAGAACTAGAACATTTGTCAGCAGCTAATGTCGACCATCTTGGTTTAAGACACAGGAAGTATATCTTTGAAAAATATGTTTTCTGTTCATTTGGAATGGCAGAGAAAAGTATTTTTTATGAGAATGTGGACAATGGCAACCATGTGATCATCTGGATTTGGATCTGAACATTAGATTACAGCAGTCTCGCTACACACAAGGATGTCAAGAAGATAGAAAATGTAGAAGAAAGAATACAAAGAGTGGAAAAGAGGTGGTATGTTTTGAAGTTTTCTGTGCTTCTCCACTGATGATCCACATGTAAACAGAGGGTAGCAGCACAAACAGAGCAGAGTCCTGTTCAACTCCTCACCAAGACTCGTTGTCCCTCTTTAGTTTCCCTCCAGGAGGCAGCGACTCCACAGCTGGCACCGAGAGATATCCACTCATCCAGCCAAGGCAGTCCTTACACGTCTCACCAAACAGCAGTAACAAAAATAAAACGAGTCCACCCACATCTGCTGAAACTCTTGATATGTAGAAATGAAAACATGGAGGCAGGCTGTTTTGAGGACTGCAGACACGGATGAGGCCTGGAACTACAGCCGGTCCGGAGCCACGGAGGGCGACTTCCGGGGGCGCCGGAGTCGTTCAAGGCCAGAGTCAACCGAGGGCTGGCCCACCACTACCCCTCCTTCTTGCGAGAGGCGTGGGTGGGCAGGTTGTCAAGAGGATGCGTCAAAACTGCAGAGGAGAAGACAAGCACAAGGAGAGGAGAGMTGGTTTATATGGATGGATGCTGAAGAAATATACTGAGCACAGAAAGTAAGGAAATTTGTGTTTGGTAGAGTATTTCTTTGTTTTAACAAAGTTTCTTGARAATAAATCTTATACTGTTGGAAAGCCTGTTAATTTCCCTTTAACATGTTGCCACATTTGTAAGGAACATGCATTTGTGGGATGAGCAGTAGAGCTTTCCATATCTTCCCTGTCAAAAAGCTTATTTTGTTGTTCTTATTGGCACGTTTTGAGCTACCAGTCCCTGTAGGTGCTGTAAATCAGGTGCCCGCTATAAGATGTATTGCCAAAAAGCATCGCTACAACAAATAAATAATCCAACAAACACAAACTTCCTTACATTTTATGCTACATTTATATGATAAACCTAAAAATAATTAAAGGTGTTGCATTCCTTGAAAGAATGCATGTCGCCTCCTGCCGTTCAGGCAAGATTTCTAACAAAAAATGATGTAAACCTACAATCACAAGCTGTGTAGCTGCAGAGGTCACGTTGAACTGCGCTGAATCCAAAAGTTAAACAGTTGCAGAAGTCCACAAGATTATTTCATGACAGCTTCAATCAGAATTGGCCACACATTGGTGAAATGTTTTACTAACAGTGCAGACTGACGTATATACAGTATATGTGTGCATAATGAGAGAAGTGTACTTTTTTTGCCATTATCACCCATTACCACAACAAGTTTCAATATTGTCTTGTATATACCTGAAATATTGTGTCACAAGGGATAAATCAACATAATTTTTACCTCCCTCCTGCTGTATGTTGCACATAGTGAAGCATAGATTAAACAACCGTAGCGGTTTTCACGCCAATAGTCTGAGAAAGAAAACTTTTTTTATTGCAGAGCTAGAAAGAAGACATGGACACCAGTTGCATGTCCACATGCTCATGAGACCATCTTGCTAATTTAACAACCGACTTCTGCCTCATGGGAGTGAAGCGTATTCTTTTTAGCATCATGCAGAAGCTTGTGCTGCAGCTCCACAGATGAAGTCTGTATGAAATTACAGGTAGCGTTATACACAAGGATTAACTTTTTATGCTTTTTAATTAAAATAATGGAGAATGCAATGTACCGGTACTCAAAGCTCATTATACACGCATAAATGACACACATATTCAAACACAGGCAAAAACATTATTGCCTTTTTGCCTGCAGTGGCGGGCGATAATTAAACTGTCAGTTTAAACGTAATGACATAATGGTGATAAAGCAGCAGGTCAAGAACCATTTGGTTTGAAGTAAAAGAGTTCAAACACAAATGAAACTGCTGCAGTGTAAAATCAAACGGTTTCTTTCAGATCAGTGGGTCTGAACTGATTGTTTGCTGCTCATTAAAGAACAACAGGSGAGTTAAAACAACGTGTTAATCATTCGTTATTCCACCCCAAACCTCTAAYAAACCTTAATTACTGATGGAGTTTGACTTGAGATGCTGCAAATAGCCATCGCAGCATGAAACTGAGCAGGATGATTGTAATTAGGCCTTTAATAAAGCTGAAAATGACAGAAACAGAGAACAGACCCACTTTTAAAAAATAACAGTTCTACTCTGAATGAGGGTCTTTTTGATGAGCTGGACCAAATGCACATCCTTCATACACCCTAAAGAGGTCACTAATGAAAGCATCAAACATGATTCAACCGGCTGAGAGACCTCAGTTTAATTAATCTACCACATCCTCCTTATTAGCAGGCATTTGTTGCTTTTTATACAACCCTGCTTCATCAGCAGGACAGTTACAGGAAACTGGAGACAAATCTAAAGAAACGTCAGAGATGATCTGGTTAGTGAAAAGCAGAAAAAACGTGCTGAAGAAGGGAATGACAAATACATTACAGGTGAGCTGATTACAAAGAGAAACCTGCTGTGCCTTTAGGACAAAGTTAAAGTGGACAGATTAAACAGGAAGTGAGGTTCAGTGAGAAAAATAATTCATGATGAAAACTCCTAACAGAGGGACACATGAAGACAGAGACCAGGATGAACCTTCAAACAACACGAGACAGAAACATTAAACCGTGATGAGATGTTTGTTTGCTGGCTTAATTTTATCTGACTTATCAGGACGTTTTGCTGCTGCTTACATCTGTTCTCCCACACAGCAGAAAGCCGAGAGACATCTGCAGGACCTGGCTTCAGCCTGCATTGTTAGCACATCCTTGTTGCCKTTCTCTGAGCTTGCAAATCATCTCCTGACACAAAGGACACTTTCTTTCTTTTAACACGGGATGGTCTTGAGGTTTTCTTTGGAACTCTATTAGAAAAAGCTACTGTGCATAATAAATCCATTATTGTTGGGATTATATGAGATTGTTGTGACCAAAATTACCCACTGTTCTCCAGGGGAAGGTATGCCTTATCTTCCCACTCATTAAATATTAGCAGAGTCATCTGGCCTTTCACGGAGGCCTGATTGAGGCTGAATGTTGGCGTGCGGACAGGAGAGGGTCACCTCTAACTCTACACTGGTTACACCTGGGCCAGTCCATGCATCAAAACACATCTGAGTTAAACATTCATAATAAAAGGCCTAACGTTCCTCCAAGGAATGCACATGACCAATTGTTTCCTTATGTCAGCATGTTGAACTTAGGTCGTATTCACACCTGATAGTCCAGTAGACTCTGTTCGATTGAAGATGCATGATTTGTTTACATTTTTAGTTTTTGTGGTTCACATTCACACTGCACTTGTCAAACTAACTAAACCC
>NW_013952468.1:855905-858340 GCF_001266775.1 Austrofundulus limnaeus
CTCGCCTGGGAGGCGTGGCACCAAGAACCGCTGAAGGAATCATCATGAAAACCTAAAAAAAGCATGGATCGCAACTTCCTTCTTCACAAAATGCAAACAAACATGGAGTAAAGTCAGATTTTAGTGGTTGTAGAATTTATTTATTTTGATTTTGGCAAATGTTCCAAACAAACAGTCTTCAACAATGAGCTCAGCACGAGAGGAAAATGAGGCGGAACTGGAGAGTATTGTTTTCCAAAAAAGGCGGCCGAAACAGCCCCGAATGAGGCGGCGTTCACCGAGTAGGAGCGCATCCAACTACAGAGCAGTGATGTCCATCTTATACAGACATCGAGCAAGGTATTTAAAAGATATGGGCAGTGGTGGGAACAGTTCCCCTAAAGCACTAAATCACTAATATTGGAACTAATACCCTAATTGGTGCTTTAGGGCTTTTGCTAATTTTAAAATTTATTAATGGATTATCACTTGCTAAATTTATAGGCTAAATTTAGAAGCACTAACTGAGGTCTATAAATGTTATTGATCAACATTAATGTGACTCATGTTGTCWGKTGAAGAATGTTCATGGGTTGACTGGGTTATTTTAGTGCTTTAGAATTARCTTTTGCTAAAACTTTCAGAGCATTAGTGCTTTAGAATTAGGGGACCTAAATATTTGAGTTAATGTTTTAGGGCTAGTGGAACHAATTTTTARATTAGTGCTGCCTACTATTGGATATGAGTATATAATACTCAGAATGTCCTAAGTTYAGTTCGCTTCCTGTTTTTAAAGCGGTTTCTGGTCTGCTTGGCATCACTTCAACCAAACCGGGCCTAAGTTTTCAGGTGGACTAGAGTCCAGATTTTCTGGGCAAAYGAACTAGAGTTTGATTAAAGCGGGGCTGGTGCGAATACACCCTAAAATTATTGAGTAAATGGCATTATGGGTGATCTCATGTAATGCAGATCTATTAGTGCTCAGAATAAAATTAATGTTGATTATTTTGCGTGTTTGCTGTTGATGTACACACAGTGATTACTTTTAGTGTGTTTTATTACATTTTATCCAGTTTGGTAACAGACAAACACACAAACACACACATATATAGACACAGGTGAAAACATTCCAGCCCTCTCACCTTCAGAGACAACTATGAAAATGACACTATTACACTTTATTTATCAATTATTGATTATAATGAGAATCACATTAAATTACTGTCACATTTCTTCCCCTTCTCACTCAGATTATTTTTTTATTATTTCATATAAATCCTGCTAATGTAAATCCTTCCCACTGAACCAGATGTAAAATGGCTTCGAGACGTCGACTAAAGAAAGCCCACTGCCTGGTTAAACTGAATAATGGGAGCTCATTACAGGATTATGGACCCCTGTGAAAAGAACAGACAATGACCTTCATTTGCTGTTCTTCTTCCTTCAAAGAGTCTAATTAATGCAAAAGGGGCTCATGGGGAGAAAAAAAAGCAAGGTGCAGAGGGGTTTTTACCTGTCCCATAGCTTGACATTTCTACAGTTGTTGGAGCAGCAGCCAGCTGATATCAAAGCTGTGGCAAAAAGAGAGAAGAGGGAAGACACAGAGGAAAAGTCTTAAATGTGCTGTTGTGACAGGCCTCATTAATTTAGAGCTGACTCGTGTCTGTTCAGACAGCTAAAGCACAAAAAGATGACTCATGAATAAAACACTCGCAATGACTAGCAGCTTCTGCTAGCATCTGAAATGTGTGCCAAATGTGGAAGTGGGAATACGGCAGTGCCACACACATCACTCCAAAAAATGACTAAACTGAAAGACAAACTGAGAAGACAAAGTGTGACAGGCATTTTGGGAAATGTCCAATCCTTCCAATGAGAGGAAGATCAGATGAGTAAATACACTTTCATGTCTATAAACAAGACGGTCTCATGGCAATTTGTGCCACTGACACATAAAAAATGGGGAAATTGCATTTTTTTTTTCAAAAATGCAGTGCTGAATGAGTTACTGAAAAGCTGAAACTGAGCTGCAACAGCTAAGAGAAGCACAAAATTAGCTAAAATTAAAATGAATGAAATGCTAGATATAAGCCGAAAGTAACAAAGTGTGAATTATAACTRGCAAAATACTAACTGAATGCTAAAAATTGCTAAAACCTAGTTAATTGMTAACATTATTAAAAGGCTAACTAAAAGCAAAATCAGTAGGTTAAAACTAGACGTAGAATAAAAGACCTAATTCAAGTTAAATTTTCTTAAGCAGATTTTAAAAAACTGGGGTTTTGAATGATATGATGAGTACGGAAGAGGATAAGGGACACAAATCCAAAAAAATTATTTTGTCCTAAATTCTGTATTTAATCTCAGAGTTCTGAGAAAAAAAGTCAGAACTCAGGGATTTTTTTTATTGTGTGTGTGTGTGTGTGTGTGTGTCTGTGTGTATGTATGTATGTATA
>NW_013952468.1:859256-869963 GCF_001266775.1 Austrofundulus limnaeus
TACATATATACATATATATATATATATATACATGCTATATACAAATTATTAAATAAAAACAAATAAATAAATAAGAAACCCTGAAAAACAAAAATTTAAATTTGTGTTCTGTTTCAAAAGAGTATATCCCATTAGGAGGATCAAGGGTTTGTTGCCAAGCTGGATAGAAATGTGAACCAAGGGACCAAACTGATCTGACAGAAATATGTGAAATGAGCTTTAATAAAAGCATTGATGACTTTAGTTGTGGCACAAATTCTCAGGTTGTGGTGGACAAAAGGATTTCCTCACTCAGTCTGAAGGAGAATAAAACCTGACAAAAATCTATTTCAAAGATTAGGAAACAGAAGGAGAGAGCAAATAGTTGTATTAAAAAGAACCAGGTTTGATTATTCAGTCARAAACAAAGTTCAAATTTTCTTTTTCCAGTAGGGGTCACAGTGTGGGTAATCAGTGGAAATACATCTGTCACTGAGTATTTTTGGAGTCGACCCACTTAAAGATGGCCACCACAGCTAACTGACTTTAGCCAACTCAAAATAAATCTGAATTAACTGTTGTTGAACTCATATTTGGTGTGGTGGAATAATAAAAACACAAGATTATCTTTAAAGTCTGGCATGAAAGGCAGCAGGTGATATGCATTCCTTTAATCAATTCTAGACCTTTATTTGATTATGTTGCTATTTTCATTAAAAAAAATTATTTTATTCATCACCACCTGTCATATCTTGGCTTTAACCTCGCTAACTTCAGTGTGTGCTGCTGCGGCCGTGATGCACCTTCATTCTGTGACTGAATCTGTTCAGGCCACCGGCCGCATCGACTGATTTATATAAACTTTAATCACAGATGACACCAGGGGCAGACAGTCAGATGAAGCAATCACTTTGCAGAATGAGTGACAGGCTGCACAGTGTTGAGCAGTGAAAGTGAAGCCGTGCTGTCACACTCAGACGGGCACTGTGATGCTGTAGACGGAGGGCCATTCTTTTAACTTTAAACACAAAGCTGGTCCACGAATCCATTTCAACACATGCAACCCGAGACTGCCGATCTSCTTTATGCCTGTTCCTCTGCAGTGCTTTTCTGTCCAAGAAAATGTTGTAAATCTAAACTTTTCTAACACAGCATAAACTTTTCATGGGCACTGGATGCTGTGGTTGACTGAAGATGTGAAAACATGTTTTTGCCTCAAGCATTCCAAGTGGAAAAAGAAAAAGGATGAAATTGGTTTCTCTTTACCTCCTTTGCCCTTCCAAATTCMTTTGTTCTCACCGCCTTGCTTAAAATTTCTATCTCTTTCTCTCTTGGACAACAATCTCCTCCTCCCCAGGAGTCCATAATCACGTTTTCAGCACATTTCCTCTCCTTGGTACGGCAGCATCTCCCATTAAAGATTCATAACACTTTTGTGACCGCCTCATTGTGCCAAAGATTCAAGTAGCCACCTCCACAGCTTCCCCGGCCCCTTTTCTTCTTTCACAGTGTTAATGGGATAAAAGGGGCATGATGCAAGACAATAAAAACCCTGCAAACTCCTTTAAAGGCTTTGGGAGACAAAGCAGAATAAGTTCAAGGTATTTTTATTTGGGGAAAAAAAGCGAGTGTGGAAAAGGTCAAATCTAATGCAGTTCACTTCCACAAAAAAATAAATAAATAAATAAATAAACAGYCTCAAAAGTTTCACAGAAGTGGGTGATTTGAACATGCTCTGCTGGATCAGCCCAGGAAGAATGAAGCCTCAGTTTTTTTCAATTTATGTGCTTAAAATTTATAGTCACAGTTTTCACATGGTAACACAACATCCAATCACTTCTGTTTTTACTACAGAAACCATTTGTGCACATGCTTTTAGTGAATGCACAACCGTATATTTATATTAACAMAAATGGAGTAAGATGCAAGAGCATGGGAGCTGCTGCACACACTACAGTTTACCTTTATTTACTGCAAATGCATTGCCGACTCTGCATTATTGGCTTCTGGAGCCTACAATGTTATCTAACGGACTGCAATATGACCACAGTTTTTTTTTTAATAATAATAAATGTTGAATCAAATGACTCAGCACATCAAACACTGAAACTCTTCCACTGTTGCTTGTTTTCAAAGAGCTGCTGCTGCAAGCTTAACGTGAACACAGTGATCCGKTTTGAATAATATGAGCAAAAGTAAATTGGATTACATGAGCACAGGATTTCCTACAGCGAGGACTCTGCAGACTGCTTTGTGAAAAGAAGACATGCAGGTTCAGGTAATAAAACCCATAATTTCTGATGAGTTGCACGGCTGCATTGTGGGTATTTTCATATGGGTTTGGCTTCTGGTTCCTCTGCTTTCATAAACACAAGATGTAAAAGTCGATTATTTAAACCAAACCTGCATGATCTGATGTGGATAAACCATAATTTTAAAAGGAAATTGTTGAAACAGTCAAAAACATGTATTTTTAACTGCTAAGGGTTAAAATAAGAAACACAGTTTTGTATTTTACAAGACACTCAGCAACTCTAATAAAACAACAGTCTAATAGCTGTCAGATGMATTTGCTTTAAATATTAAAAAAACATCTAACTTTGATCAGTTTTAGATGATGGATGTGTGCTCTTTAATAAGTCTAGCTTGTCTCTCTGATTCTCCAGGTAAAATACTGACTGCTGCTTACTGCAGGTAAGATACTGACTGCTACTTCAGGTAAGAAACCGACTGCTGTTTACTGCAGGTAAGATACTAACTGTTGCTTACTGCTGGGATGCACTCACTTTAGTTGTATATTCAACTTTGTGTTGGTGCAAATGCAGGTCGGTGCACAACAACATATCTTCCTGATATATTAGCTCTCATTATATTTTAATAAGTTATTTTTGACATATATAAATGATACGAAAACAAAAACAATTATAGCAAACTATTCCCAATCAGCGTTAGTAAAAAAAAAAAAAAATCTAGAGAAGACACCACAAACAGGAAGACAATACTATGAACGCTGACTCAGCATTCACAGTAGGTTTGAATGAATGTGTTGTTTATGGTCAGCAGTCTCTCTGTCTCACTCACACACACTCACAGTCATAAGACCGTCTGCCATCTCGTGATGGTGCAGTTTAGCCCAGACTCCAAAATCCAGAGTTTCTGCTCACAGAGAAGTTGACTTCTGATTAAAAACTTTCACTGAATTCTTACCAGCATCTGTGACCTCCGGAAGKAGACTTATAAAGAAAACAAACACACGGCACACTCGGATGGTGTTTGTTGATTTAGTTATGGGCAGGGTGTTACGACCAAAATTGGATTTATTTGGGTGTGAGAGATGTGTAGAGGAAACAGGGTTTGGTGTGGGTCAGAGCAGGAGTATACAGTTAATGGGATTATTCCAGAATAATGTGGGTGCTAAGCTCCTTAAATTCCACCTCTGTACTCCCCAGCACCGGTGAAAGGCTCTAAATTTTCCCACAAAGAAATCTGTGAGATTGGCTTGGGAGATTCTGCTCCCATACTGAATAAATCAGTTACAGATGTTGTTTTTTCTCCCCTTTATAGTCAGACACCATTTATTAACTCCGTGTTACTCATAACATATCATAGAGATGATTTAGGCTCATTCCAAAAACATTTTTTACGAACAAATAAAGGTTTTAACAGACAGTGAAGCACTTCTGAAAGAAATCCTCAACAACTGAATTGGTATAATTTGTCAAAACCAGTGATAAAGTTGGTATTGATGTTTGAATTAAGGATGCACACACACCGACCTGCTCACATCAGTATGGCTCATCTTATAGTCTTATCTGCCGATTTCTTCCTATCGCAGCCTCTTCTCTCAATTTACAGAATCAATACAAGGTAATTTCACAATGGCCGTCCGCTCTGATCTCCTGAAAATCGGCTGTATAAATTATTCAGGGTGGCTGTGCAGGAGAAGCCTGTGGAGATGCACTGTGGATCAGTGACCTTCCGTTAAGCCAGCAGTCAGTCAGAAAGTCACTTTATCAGGCAGCAACGTGGTTTAAAGGGATAGTCTGTTAATTTCTGAAGTTATGTTCTGTCAAAAAGTTAGCACCTTGTCAGCYGCAACATCAGTCACAGAGCAATAAGAGTGGAGAAAAGGCTAAAGGCTAACCAAAGGTATAAAATAGGTAAAATGTTGACAAAGCTGCTTCCTTTTTCCCTGATCCAAACTTAAAACAACATCAAAAGTTAATCACATCTTAGTTGGTCTGTGCCACGCCTTTATTAAAAATTTAATGCGGATTTATTCATTTATTTTTAAAGAATCCCGAGAATAAACAGCCAAACAAATAACAGCTGAAAGAGAGCACATAATCTCTTGAGTCAATTAAAAGTGAACTGCAGTAGAGCCGCATCAAAATTTAACTGCTTCTGTTTTTGTCCATGTGTCATGTTTTTTAAGTTAGGTTCTGAAAATCGGATGGTTTATTTTCATCGTGCAACATAATCTGCTAAGACAAGAGACAAAAGCAAAGCAATAATGTAATGAAGCAACAAGAAAACGTCAAATAATTTTAAACTGGTATAAAAGTTTTTGTGTTTGATTTAAAGTGAAATAAAATATTAAATGGAATGTGATGTACACTGTCAACAGTACAGGATGTGGTTTAATGCAGAAGGTAAAATGTTAGCAGAGTGTAAAAATATAAAGAGTCAAACCTTCATTATTTGAATACTTAATAATGTGTTTAGGCTTTTCAAAGATTAAGTTTAAGTATGAATCAGAGATAGTTGGTTTTTGGATACCCTTGTTATAAGAAAAAAAGAAAAAAATAAGCCATGCAAGGCAAGCCTTAGGATAAACTTGCTTTATTTAGGACAATGGAATAAGAGGATTTTATTTGAGGGAAAAAACTTGTTCTTCTGAAAGTTTCCCGTTTCTTTGTTCAAAACATTTGGCCTTGTGAGTGGGAAAAAGTGACGGAAGTGTTTTTGCTGTTTGTCTGTCAGTAAGTATCTACTGTACCAGTAGATGAATTTTAATGAAATACTCTGAAAGTAATCATTTGATAAATATCTACAACCCATTACCTTATTTAATCAACCCAATCAAGCAAACAGATCTTAAGGAAMCATATAAACAGCTACAACTTGGTGAATTCTGAGCTTAAACCTGATGTGGTAGCTGACATTTTCAACACATACAACAGATGGGCCAGAGTAAAATAACTGACACCCTGCAATTTAATGTACCTAATGAGGATTGCATGTATTGTCTGGTTATGATGACAAGGTAAAAGATGCACTGTGCCTCCTCACACAAAGCCACGCTGTTAGATTCTGTAAAATCCTCATTGAGTTTTAGATTCAAACAGAAGATTTAAAAGAGAAAGCTGTCAGAAAGCATTATAACCATGTCTGATGTGACGGCATTGTCCCTGAAATCTTCTTTTGTTGCTTTTTCCTCTGTGTTGTAGCTCCTCGTCTCCGMAGCATTTCGCCACCATCCTCAAAAGGTGAATTAAATATTTAAGCAGACACTTGCAAGATAAACTGCTGTTGTCCTATTTGAACATGTCAGTACCCATCTCTGCTCAGAGTTGATGAATAATATAAGAGA
Source organism: Austrofundulus limnaeus (assembly GCF_001266775.1). Classification (NCBI taxonomy): domain Eukaryota; kingdom Metazoa; phylum Chordata; class Actinopteri; order Cyprinodontiformes; family Rivulidae; genus Austrofundulus; species Austrofundulus limnaeus. Next base: position 864,829 of record NW_013952468.1, read on the forward strand.
CTGGGCTGACGGTACCATACAGGGGATTGCGATGCGTGCCTCTGATCTGATCTCAGACGGGTAGAGATGACGCGATGCAACGTTTAATTCCACCAGCTGTGATGGATGGTGTCCGTTCAAGCGTCCTGCCATGCTTTGCTGTTCCTTCAGCACCAAGGGGCCACATTTAATGACTATTTCTTCTCAACTCTCACGAGCCTTTGGACCTGTTTGGCCCTCGTTCTGATGCTGAAGCCTGCTCACAAGTTTTTCCAATATTTTGCCTCTTCTTTCTTGAGTGAAAAAAGAAAAACAGCAATCCTTTTGTTGTGCCACATTAAAGGACCGTTAGATGTTTTTTTCCTGTTTTCAGAAACAATGTTACRTTTTGCACCTGCTGTGAATAAGTATGCAGCATGCTGCAAAACAATGAAAGAAAATACACTAAAAGTCAGGTAGCACAATGCAGCTCCAAACCCAACATATAGTTGAGGATAGGAATTTCAATTCTGTTCCCATATGAATGCTCTTAGCTTTTCTTCATTTAAAATGGGATTTTATCTAAGGAGAAAATGTAGTTTATTTTTTTCTTTGTGTGTGTGTGTGTATACGTGTGTGTTCAAATTTCTTAAGAAAAACTGGATGGATTTTAACAAAACTTTCAGGAAATAATTTTAAAACGTTTATCTGTAATAAATGAACTTCTGGACCTAATTTAAGCTCACTACCAACTCATCTTGTGGTATTAGCCGAGTGACATCATCAAATTCTACATGGTATCTTCTATGTTTAACCATGTCGCCTTTAAATTTATTAATCCTAAATTATCTTAATTTAAAACTGCATAAATGTGCATTATTTCAAAAAAGTTAGAACTTGACTTTAAACTGTTAAAACCCCATCACCAGAAAGCTTTTTCCACTGACAATTATTCATCAAACCTTCATTTACARAGGCCAGAAAACAYTTTAGTTCATGGCCAAYCGAAGAATCGCCTCAATGGTACGCRTTACCTGCTGCTGCAGCTCTCCCAGAGTTAGATGAAAGTGGTAATTAAATGTACCTTTTTTCTCTGTAACTGTGAAGRAAATGAGCCAGCCAGTCTGGAGCAGCGGGGGGTAATGAAATAGATTCAAATATMTCTGAGAGGAAATCCTACAGAGCAGAAGCTGAAAGAAGCCTCATAAGAGATAATGACATAAATACAACGCCAATCATCCCGTGTCGGTAGAATCAGCAGATCCATCAGCAGTAATGGGAGCTGTACACATGCTCTCCTGTCACTCTCATCAGAAAAACCATTATATCAAATGCACGTAATGCACAATAAGGGCGGGAGATAAACCCGTGCCCCAGGAAATGGATAACTACACCCTTTGGCTTGTTATATTCCTGATGTGTTATCTCCCTCTCTATTCTTTCAGCAGATGGTTGAGCTGTAAAAGCCATGAYGCTGATGGGAGCAGAAAAGCTGCCAATCTGGTGCTTGACCACTGAGAACACGCACAGGGGCCGCAGAAAAACAAGCAAGCTGTTTGAGCAATAACTTCAAACCTAAAACTTTCAGGAAAAATGTCCCATGAACCACTAAATAACTTTTAAGAAAACTCTCAGTGGATGTACTGTACCTCTACAACTGTTTCAATAAGCTGAATCAGTCCCCACAAAGCTGCCAAATGTCAGGTTTACAGCTCACATGTTCTACGATGAAGTCATAAACATTGATCCAGCTCTGCCCTCCTGCTTCGCTCCCATCTAATCACCTGAAGGCCTCAAACTGCAACCAAACAGCTTAGCTCAATCCACAGCTGGAGTAAATGTAACACAGCTGAATGTGGTTCCTGCTGGTGACTTCAGCACTGACGGGGGTCCCCTCAGGCTCAACCTTGCCCCTGTACATGGCAGCCATTCCGTTTCCAGTTAATTAGCTGGCCTAGCAAGCTAATTTCCTTTCAGCTCAGTGAGCYGCTCCCACAATGCCATGAGGACCAAGTCTGTTCTCATCCACAAGCTTTGTGTTCCTGCTGGATGATGGAGGAGGGTTTCAGCTGAAGCTAAAAAAACAATCATATATGGGTTAGGAGCTGCTGATTTCTGATTACATTCACAAATTCTGACTGATTCATCTTTTCTGATTTTCGCCCACTTGGTGCTTGTCAGCACAGATAGCTAACCAGTAGGGGTGCAACAATCTGTGCATCTGTATCGTCATTCAATACAGTGAACTTGTGTCAAACAATACAGATTTTTAACATTTATTTTATCAACTTGTCTTCTGAAGACGCACTGCGTTCAAGGCTCAGTGGATCTGCGTTCAACTACTTTACCCAGGCTGCGTTGTCGAGCGCAGATCCACTGAGAAACTTGCTGTTTCAGCAACATTTAATTCAAAAACTGAACTTTCGAGGTTAAACAAATGTTCGATATATCACAAGTTTAGAAGAGCGTGGAAATTTGTCTTTATTGTATCGAAAATATACTGAACCGTGACATGAAAGCAGAGTTGTAAAGTAACTAAGTACAAATACTTTGTTACTGTACTTAAGTAGAAATTTTGGTTATCTGTACTTTACGTGAGTAATTATTTTTCAGCGTACTTTTTACTTTTACTCATTACATTTTTACACAATCTGTACTTTCTACTCACTACATTTTTAAAAAAAAGGTAAGAAGTAGAAAGTCATTACTCCTATTTTATTCTGAGTTGTTTTTACTTAAAAAACACTATTCTGATAAATTGTGTCTCCTGGATAGAGGGAATTTAATTGTGGTTGGATGAGAAGTATAAATATTTACCATTCTGACACCTTATTAGCTTGTACCCATCACAGCTGCACACAGTTAGAAAAAAATGTTTTTTTTTTTGAGAAGTCACCTTACAATAAATGTCATTTTGGAAAATCTAACAGCTCACTTTTACTCAGTACTTTTACTTTTAATACTTAAGTAGATTTTGTGTCAGAAATTTTCTTTTGATACTTAAGTACAAAAAATATCAGATACTTTAAGACTTTTACTCAAGTAATATTATTAGAGAAGACTTTAACTTTTACCAAAGTATTTTTATGATAAGATACTTGTACTTTTACTCAAGTATCACTTTGAGGTGCTTTATATAACACTGCATGAAAGTATGGAACCAAATCGAATCATGTATCTGTATCCTTGTACTACTAATCAGCCAATCACATGGCAGCAACTCAGTGCATTAAGGCATTTGGGTGTGGTGAAAAAACAACTTGTTGAAGTTCAAACTGAACACCAGAAATGGGAAAGAAAGGGTGTTTGTCTTATTATTTCAGAAACTGGTGAACTACTGGGGTTTTCACGCTGAAACAAAACCATCTGTATTTTCTTTTTAGGTAGACTGGTTTGAACAGGAGGAAATGTCCAGTGAGCTGTGTGGAGAAAATCGTCTTTTTGATGTCAGAGGAGAATGGTTGAAAGCGATAGAAAAGTAACAGTAGCTCCAATAACCACTTGTTACAACCAAAGTCTGCAGAACACCTCATCTGGACCCACAACATGAGCAAACAGGCCGCAGAAGATCAGCACCACTCAGGTCTAAATGCTTTACAAGCTCATGTGTTCATTTATTAATCCTCAAAACTTTATTTGAATTCAGCCTTAAGAAGAAAAAAGTCTGTTTTTCACACTCCAGTTCTCATTCTCTTTCCTGCTGTCTGTTTTTTTTTTTTTTTTTTTTTGGCTGGATGTACAGCACAAAGGGACAAAAATAGTCTACACTGTCTGAAGAAAACACCAAAAATAGGCAATCCACGGATGATTGCATCCATCCAGGAAGTGCTACCTCTGGGAGAAGACGCTGACAGCGCCTTGATTAAAAATGACAATAATCTGCACCGAGGGTAGATAAACAAAGTGCCTAATCAAGCTCTGCCAGGTAATGAATACTCAAATGGCTAAAGTTGTTTTTGTCTCAGCTGTGATTTTAAATTTAAATGGCAAGGTAACTTTTAAAGGTAGCATTTTCCCCTTTGAAAGGTTGCAATTAAAGGCATTCATCCAGATAAACATTCCACTCTGTTGGGATTTAAAACCCAAGCACCACTGGAAATGTAAACCAGCAATGTTTTGCTTTAGTAAGTTTGTGAAATGAGAGGTAAAGTTAGAGCAAAACAGGCGAAGCTGGCGATATTGCTGAGCACCAGCCTAATACTCCRCCAAATCCTTTAACACCGAGCAGCTGTGACAAACATTTCAGTTTCCCCGCACAGTTTATCAAGGGACGCTTTCTATCCGTCAGCTTGGCAGACGAGTGAGGAAGAGGAAGACCGAGTGGAGTCAGAGAGGAAGAGGAGAAGATGGGAGGAAGACAGAAAAAGCATGCGAGGAGGGACGTTAAACAGCCACTCAAACCCTTCCTCAACCTCCTCTCCTCAGCTCCTCCTGGCAAACAGCACATCCTCCATCCTCCACCAGAAGGAGGGGGCTTTGTAATCAGAGTTTTCTTCCTGTCCGACAGCTGGTTGCTCATAGTGGCAGCCAATTAGAGGAGAGGAAGGCAGAATAAATAGAGCGAAGGAGAAAGAGATAGGCTTTCTCAGTGACACTGGAGATGGAGTGCGTTATCTGAGGCCACAGCTTTACTGATGACTTCCTGTTGCTCTGACAGGCCGCGACACGTCCAAACAACCGCCAGAGGAGCTGAGGGTCAGAGCTGATGCTATAATTATAAAGATTAACAGATGCAACGAGACAGCGGGACGAGCTTCACTGATTTGATCCGATAATTAATGCTGGAAGACTTATGCTTTCATAGTTTCAGAGTCCATATTGACTTAAAAGAAATCCAATAAAAGTAATTCCCAACACATACTCCACACAAGATGTGATTTTTTAATGTATTAGAGTCGTCCGGGTCTGTTAGCAAAATGTCTTGTGGATCATGAGACAGATTTCAATGAAACTCGTGGGAATACAAGTGACAGAAAAGCACTCGTGTCCCAAGATGCTGCACGGTGAAACAGATGTTTCATTTTCTCAAGGTGGTAAGGTAAACATTTTTTCCAGCCACTGTGCAGAATCAGAAATGAACAGAACTTGTTCTTTGACTGCACACTGTTTGTGTGTGTGTCTGTGTGTGTGTGTGTGTGTGTGTGTGTGTGTGTGTGTGTGTGTGTGTGTGTGTGTGT
>NW_013952468.1:870189-894166 GCF_001266775.1 Austrofundulus limnaeus
ACACACACTCATACACACACTCATAGACACACTCACACACACACACACACACACACACACACACACACACACACACACACACAGAAATGCAAGTACATCAAAAATGAAATAATACTGTGCAAAGGGCTTAGAGGATAATCCAAGCAAGTGGAGTGTACGACATGGCCACGGGCATTAAATTCCCTCTTCTTTCAGAAAAGTCAAGACTGTACAGTTGGGTCGATGGATGGACACGATCACAAATCTGCTCTTCTTTTTGACTTTTCTTTGTCTAACTTTATTACATTAATTTTATTCCCCTGCTGTTTGTTAGTTTATATGTGTCAATGGCAATGTGGCCTATTAAATTCAAAAGATACTGTCTGCATCTCTGATCTTCAACCACTGATTGGTAGATTTGATCTTGATGTAACAAGTGAGGTTTTACATTGTAGCTCCTCTCAGGTCAGAGCTCTGCAGACCCCTGAAGGGACGTACTCACGTTATAGAGAAGCAGCCMTTCTGACAAGATGCAAGCTCTGATGACTCCACACAGGGAGACACGGGCTTTGATGAAGTTTTTATGGCCCTCGTTAAAGGCTGCTGGGTTCATGCTTTTCAGTCTGAGCTCAATTCGAAACGGTTCTGCCAGTGTTGGCAAACAACTGAACCTGAGGGCCAGTGAGTGCCCCGTGCACTCACTGCTTCTTCCAGTTCAGGATTTGTGAGGCTTTAATGTGTTGTGGCTTCAGCAGACATCACACGGGTTTCAGTTTACATCAGGACTGAGCTCTCTTAGAGCTCCGGGGTGCACCGACAGTGAGAATAGAAACAGAATGGCGATCTAAATCAAAGTTGTGCTTGTCTTCCAATAATCCAGCTCAATCCACAGAGATTATGAAACTGCATTTTTACTACTAGACTAGTTTTTCAGGCTGCTATATTGATGTTCTTAAGTAAAAATGACTTCATTTATTAGATATTTAAATTTAATCAAATATCAGGGTCTATCTCACCAGCTGTGGCTGTTGGGGATGAGTTGATACAAAATTGCGGGAAAACAGGCACATTTTTCGGTTGCAGCTCCACTAAATTCTGAGTGTTTTAAAGTGATCAATCTTTACAAACCACAGCAGGTAGAGCCCACATGGACTGTTTGTATTCCTCTTGTTATTTCAGTCTCAAATTGCAAAGTCAGCYTGATATTTCACCTTGAGGAATATGTCCTTTAGCATCTGAGAGCTCTGAGCCACTCAGCACTTTTTACCCCGGACTCCAGAAATCATTATCAGCCACTGCTGGGTGTTTAAACAGCAACCAAGTTGGTTCTTTGATTTTTTTCYGCCTCCGCTCTGACATCCATAACTCCTGCTGATCTGCCCGAGATGGACACGACTCGAGCCAAGATTCAACCTTTAATCATCCTCTGATGAAGGTGGGTGTTTTTCTCTCACAAGAGAGCCGATGTATTGCATTATTTTGGAGCCCTGATACCTTGAATGTGTTATTTTAAAATTAAAATTCACTCTTCATTTTTTAAGTCAATTTTTTAAGAACTTAAAACGTCAACGATGCTGTTAATTTTACAACTGCAGTTGTGTTAAACAAATCTCTTATAAATGTTTATAGAAAGAAAAAAACTTGTGGGGGTAGTGGTAGCTCTGTCGTCAGTCCTGAGGCTGAAGGTTCGAGRCCAGGTTGCATAAAGCAGCACATCCAGAATAAAACCAAATCTTTCATACAACAGTTGTAGAAGATAAGATTCACAGATCAGACAGGGCAGCCCTCTGAGATCTCTTCTGTGTAGTGAATCTGTTCAWTGCTCTGGTGACATTGTCTTGATAAGCTTTTTTCAAATGGGTGATGTGGAGAAAGAGCTAAATGTCTTCATTCAGGATAGGCTAATGGCTAGCCAAACAACAAACTGATGCAAACAATGCTACATTAGCTAAAATTAAATCTATACATTTTTTCATGTTTGTTTAGTTTGTGGCTAATTTCTCAGAACAGAGCGTGTGCATAGTGTCGATGGTGCCGAAGCTGGGAATGTATCTGTCCAATATAGTCAAGTAGATGTTCAATATTAGTTTTTATCAGAGGTATAAAGCACTTAAAACTAAGTAAATGTATAAATATCTTAACAGAAAATAAATGGTAAAAATTTATTTTAAAGTCATAAAACCGCTGGGAAAGTAAAAGTACTTTTCCACGCTCTCTAAGAAATGAAGTGTTGGATTTTGGTTCCACTGAGTTGAGTAATTGAGCAATTTACTTTACAGTTACTCAGCTCAGTTTAGTGGAACCAGTTGATGTAACTTGATTAAGTAAATTCAACATTTCATTTTTAGAGTGCTTAAACAACTCCTTTTATGATGAGTTTGGTCATGCTTAAATGTGTAACATGTGACGAGTTGTCACATTTTAAAGTAAAAAAGTAAAAGTATAATTTTATGTTTTGAATGTAAAAGTAAAAGTTATGTTTAAAAAGAATACCTGGTAAAAAATACAAGCCCTAAAAAATGACTTAAATGGGACATATGCAAAATCCACTTTTTTAGTTGTTAAAACGTGTTTTGTTGTGTACTTGTTGAGTCTGTAGGAGGGCAGAAAAGATGAATTTAGTCTCTCTTGGTGCTTTTTTTCCTCTGACTTACAACTCAAACATTACAGGACCACAAACACACACCTACCATTCATGCCATTATAGATGCTCCGATGATGAGGTGACAGGTCATCCCCAGCCGGCCTCCTTTGCCCGTCTCTCACGGGGCTGCCAAACTTCACGTGGTCAGGACTCATACCGTACTGGTGCCGATGGGTTTCGGGGCTACCTTGAATCATGCAGCTCTTCTCGTGATGCTCTCCAGTTCCTAAATGCACGTGCCGGGGCTCGGGACTCCCGCAGCCTGTACTGCTGATGCTGCTCCTCTGGTACTTTTGATACAGCTCTCCACTGCCTCCGTGGCCCAGGTAGTTATGCCTTTGGCCTAGCACAAGATCAGAGCTGTGGTGCTTGGGATGCTGCTCYGGACTACGATGGCCTATGTTCCGTCCGTATTTTTCTGGACTCAGGCCCCGCATGACTCGACTGTGGTCAGGAACCGATATGGAGCCGCAGCGGGGCCGGGAGAGCTGCGGCAGCGTGTACGGATACTCCAGGCTTGTGCTTCGGTGGCGCCCAGCCGGGTGCTCGGGACTGGACACCTCCCTGTCTCCAACACTCACTCCTACTATTCCACTAATGCTGCTACACCGGGGTTTGTGCAAAAGTTCAGGACTCCCTTTTTCCACACTACTACCAAGCCCTCCCACTCCTGCAGCCAGGTGGGCCTGCTTGTGGTGGGGGTGATCGGAGCTGTCGGCACTCCCCGCGCTGGAGGTGCTGCTCCCATCCCCTACATCTCTCATCAGCAGCCCCTGACCCGGCACCAGCAGCAAGCTGTTCTGGCTGTCTATTGAGTTACGGCATCCCCCCATCCCTACAACCCCTCCACCGCCACTTCCCCCGACTCCTCCTCCTCCGCCTCCCACCACCCCCTTCTCCTCATCCAGCAGCAGGCAGAGCTCCTTCAGCTCCTGGTTTTCCCGGATCACCTCTTCCTGTCGGAGCTCCAGCTCCTTGAGCTTCTGGAGGTAGAGGGTCACCTCTTTGCGCATGATGCTGGCACTGTAACGTCCGAGACGCTGCCACTCCCTGGACACACGCTTGCCTTTCTGACGGTCGTCGTCTAAGAAGCAGCACAGGTCCCGCAGCTCTCGATTGTCCTCCTGCAGCTTCTGGTTGACGTCCTGAGAAAAGGGAGAGAACTATGAGTTACACTGTGTGACACTTGAGGACATGACACTGCAAACCAAACAAACAATTAAACATTTATTGAGCATTCATTGAAGGAATGCCTACCTGTTTGCTGTCAGTTTTTATCTATAATCATCTTTGATATGAAATCACAGCTGTTTGATTCAACCTTATAATGATGTTAAGAGCAATCATGAAATCTGTTAGTGCTCAGAAAATGTGTCATGGATGACACTCAGCTACTACCACACCAAAATATAGCCTAATACAGGGCTATACAGCTAAATTGCTYYGCAGGGCCACAKTTAATGCAGGCCAGCAGCACAGGGGCAGAACATCCAGCAAGTAAAGTCGTTATGTAAATAAACCAAGTATTATAAAGACCTGTCACATTTGAAATAGCTAATTTTGCTGCATTTATTCATAAATAGGCCTACAACATGAAAAACCCCTGTGTAATAAAAGTAGTGATGACAAAACAATATCAAAAACAAAAATAACACATTATGTCTCCTATTTAACATAATGTTTTGACATCTCTGACTTGCCAAATCTTTAAACCATTTTTATTTATCTTAGTTTTATCTTCCTGTAGTTTTAAATGTCTTGGATGTTCAAAAAAATTTTTACCAGCTTTTAGACAAGATTCTGACATTTCTGTAGATACACACATGTCTAACATGTCTAAAAGAACTTATAGGAATTAAATTAGAAAACCAGGGGTTTGAGCTTGATGAATGAACCAATTGGTGGGCTGAACTTTGGTTACTTGTKGACCGGATCTGGCCCAYGGGCCACCAGTTGAATAGCCCTGGCCTAATCTCTTAAAAGTGACTAAAGTAGAATAATTTTAGTGGCCATTTTGAATTGAGTTGACACCAAATACATGTCTATTCRACAATTACTGGCAAAAAGCAAATCTARATTRAATTTTGTTCTTTATGAAATATTTTACTAACAGACAGTGTTGATTGATTTTAACAGTCAATGACTAAGTTTTAAGCAGAAATTTTGCACAATGCATAATGTTCAGATGTGGATGGTGCTCAGCTGCTAACACACTAGATTTTTGCTCAAACCTGCAGAGGTGTAGTCTTTTTGATATTTATATATAAACTTGGTTGTGGTGGACATCTTGAATGAGCTTGACTCCAAAAGTTAATCAATTAGATGTAAATCCAATGATTACTTTGAGGGTTTATTGGTTGGATGAGATATTTTACTAACAGAACATGCACACACACAAGCAAAAACATTATATCTTCTTTGGCAACAGATGATGGATCATTTATAGGACTTTTGAAAACAATCCCCTTAATGCATATGGACAATAATATCCTGTCTGAGAAGAAATGTGGCAAAATTATACAGAAAAGGGATGACACATGCTACACTGAGTCGTTTTAATCAGCCCTTCATCACCTCCAAAAGACATCCTTCTTCCCTTCAGTAACTATTTAACTCTTCCCTAAATCCTCCTCCCCTCTCCGTCAAACCCTGCAGCTTTTTCAGTGTAATTAGGCCGTATGGATRTGTAGAGGTGACAAGGTCTCCAAATGAGGTAAATGATCCCAATGTGCTGCCGAGGCTACCTCAGGCAGCTTTAACTGTAAACACTGCACACCGAGCTGCATTATCCTTATTAGAAAAGGAACAATGTAAAAGTTATGAAAAGAAAGACAAACTCTAAATAGCTTCAAATTAAGCGTGACTGATCTGAAGTCGAAAATTTCAGCATGCATAAGATAAAAATCTCACAACTGATGTTGAGGAATTTTTCAGAGAAAGCAGTAGACAGACTGAGAGAGCAAGTGAGATTTATTCAGCTTCAGCATTAGAGCAGCATTTTTTAACAATCAAAGTCTGCACTGAAATGAGCTGAAGGTCACTTTGACAAACTCTGAATTGAGAAACACTTGTTGTGAATTTTGCTCAAAAGCAGCCTTTTCTAGCTTCATAAAGTAGACGAGGCAAATTTCTGCCTGCAGGTTTGCTTTAGGCCTACATAAAGGCAAAAATAAACTTCTATCATCTCACACCGAGCATTCCTGGCACCGTGCGCGCTCTCAGGTGCGCTCCAAACCTATGATCTCATCCTTCCTCAGTGTGCGCGCGCCCCTCACCTTCAGCCCCCTGATCTCGTTCAGGTGCAGCTGGAGGCTGCGGTTGACCTCTCGGATGAGATTCCCGTGGTCCAGGATCACGCTCATCTTGTCGGCCTCGGAGCGCCTCAGCCGGCGCACCAGGTCCTGTTTGGTCCACTTCAGCAGCTCCTCGTCGCTCAGACCRGAGATGTCCTCTGCTGGACTTTCGGTCTTCGCTATGGACAGCTGGAGCTGGGGCTGGGGCGGCGGAGTTGCCTTTTCCATTGGCACAGCTCCTCCGGCACCGACAGACGGGCTGAAAATAACTTGGAGGTTCGGCACCGAGCTCTGCTCGCATCCGCTTCCCCTGTCGGCTTTAAGGACGGAAATCGGTTACCGCTCGGAAACCGGTGGCATAGTTCGGCCTTTCTGTAGCTCTCCACTCCTCCACTCTGCCGTAGAGCAACAGCTGACGGTGCCGGTGTTGGCTGAGAGCGGCGGAGGAGAGAGGATGCTGCGCTTTCTGTATCACTGCATCATCCTCAGAGCCGGAGGTAGCGCGTGCAGCCGAGGAGAGGCGCGGTCTTCATCCAGACTCCAAATCCAGTTGGGAAGTGGGGAAAGCTTCAGCAAAAGACACACCTGGTGCTCGGAGCTGGGAGAGACAGGAAGAGTGTTCTGAGCACAGCAGAACCAGAGGAAACMGCTCTGCCTTTCTCTCCTCCTTTCTGCCTGATCTCTCCCTCCAGAGGTTTGCCTCTCAACAAAAATACACATTTGCTGCAGCGACATCTAGAGCTCAGTTCGAATGCAGTTTTTTTAGTAATAATTAAAATAAAACCAGTTTCCTAATGTGAGATACATTATTTTAACTCAATTACTTTCTAAAAGTTGCAATAATCTCACGATTGTAACAGTAACACCTATTATTTCCAGCAAGTTTCATTCAAACTCGTCATGACAGAACTTCAAAAAGTTCATGAGTTTCTGTATTAAATTCTAATGCAATGTTTAGCACTTATAGGAATAGTTATCAAATATTACTTCATCTGTTAAATAACTGAGTTATCAGTTTTAATATTTTCTAAAATCAACTGTGCAGTCTAAAGACATAATTGTAGATGTGCATGCATCAGTTGTGGATGATCATTTTTGAAAATTTAATTAAAATGAACACAATTATTACCAATAAGGAAACAAAAACTATAATAAAAAAGCAAAATAATAATACCCCTGCCCTCTTGTGTGCATGCTATCATGATGTAAAGAGGAATTTCCACGTATGCGAATATTAAACTACATTTCCCAGAAGTCATTACCATTATTTCCGTAGTGCGCTAGTGTGACGTCAAGGAAGACAGAGCCAATAGGAATCTCGTGAGCTCTGAGTAACACGTCGCTCTAGTAAAGTGAAGAACCGGCCGGCTGACAGGAGTGATTCCTTCACCGACGCCTTTCTGCCATCTACATCCGTCTGTTTTTAACCTCCAAATGCTGTAATTCATCTCCAACACAACAGTCTGTTTACCTGCGGTCTAGTCTTGAAGCCGACTTGATATAAAAGGTAAGAACTCGGCTTAATTTTTGTCGAAATAGTAGGTCGCCCATTTTTTTTTTAGCTTCCAGAAAGGCACAGGAAGTGGGTTAATGCTACATTCCGCTAGCCTGGCTCAGCCGCAGTTCAAGGTGGTGTGTTCGGCAGCCGAAACAGCAAGGAGAGTTGTAATATTTTGTTGATAATATGTCAATAATTAAAACATCATTTAAGGTTGAATGCATAGAACAACCGAGTTCAGATGAATGAGTCCAGACCGATSAGAACAGAGTCAGAGAGAACAACCCTTTGCTCTCTTATCAGGGTTGATGTACGTGGCTTGTAGTTTGTATTATTGACCGAGTATATCCAAGGGTTTACTTTTATCCCAGAGCAGGAACTTTGTTTGTGTTCCCCTGTACTTTCCCCAGTGCAAAGTAAAGGTTTTGTTTTTATGTTTGCACATTTCACAATATATTAGTTTACATAAGTTGAGAGTGTAAGAAGGGTTGTATTACAGCTGAAAGATTTGTTGTTTAATTAATTAATTTGGCAACATAGTGAATAAATGTACTATTATTGCCAAATAACGCCAATAATACTCTTTTTATTAAATTGTACTATAAGACATCAGTGTTAATATTTTTGTTCAAGTTCTGATTTTGTTTAGAGTCAGACTGAAAAGTGACAAATATATCAACCAGAGAAAAAGGGTCATGTTGACATGTAGTCCAGAAGTTAAAATAAGTTTCTGATGTGTTCAGATTATCAGTTTTGACAAAGTGAGCACATATAGATTACATTGTAAATTTTTAAATTCTAGATCACCTTTTTGACTTTTTTTTAATGTTGTGCAATGTAATTGTACAATGAACATCTAATCCGCTCATAGAGTATTTCTGTTTTTCGTCATCAAACGTCATCAACGTTTATGCGTTCATACCTTTTTGCTGAACAATCAAAAACAGAGTTTAACATCTTGCTGTAGTGGAGGTTTGTTAGTTTTTATTTTTTTTTTTTTTTTCAAAAACTGTTCCAAGCCTTTAGCCGTCTAAACTCAAGCTTCTACTTACATAGTGATTGCAACTTGAAACCTTCCACCTTCACTGATAATAATTAGAAATAAAATTACAATGTGCATGCTTTGCTGTCACATTGTTTATTCACTAGCCTACAGTAGTTTAGACCTCCTGTTCCTAAAGTTGAAGTCAGGACCCCGCTATGGGTTGTGAAACAAGTGTGGGGCCTTGAAATGTATTTTCAGAAATTTAATCATATTTTAAGATAACTACAGCTTTTTACCCTGTGTTTATAAATGATAAGCAGCCATAACTTTAAAAATTGTTTAGGCTGTCTTTGACTTTTGGCTTATTAGTGATGTTTGTAAAAGTTCCAAGTCTTTGCAGATGTTTTGCTTTTGAAATGCTTCTGAAATTTGCTAATTTTGTGGTTCCGTTTTAAAACTGTCATGGTTGCTGAAGTTACTAAGTGATGMTTTGCAAAGGGCGTCACTAATGTTTCAATAGGACATAGCAATGCATGGACAGCCTAAAATAAATAGTACTAATCAAAGGTTTGGGCACACCTACTTATTCATTTTGGGAATTCTTTTCATTGCTCTCGTCATAGAAACTTGCTGAGCAGGTTTTCTGACGGCGTATGCGTGCGTCAGGCTTTCGGAGGTTCAAGTCTTAAATTAGCACAAAAAAGGAAGGATCACAAGTATATAGAGGATGTTCACTGTAGTTGGAAGACAAGAGCATGTAGAGTGAATGGAGACAGAACCACAGAAAGTTTGAAGCGACAGAGTTTGGATTACTGGAATCACAGCAGTTGTACTGAGTTCTTCTACTGGACTGATTGCCTCACTGAGGTGTGTTTAACTTGTGTTTTTCTGCTGAAGATCAGTGATGTCGACCTACCAGGAGTTCATCCAACAGAATGAGGACAGAGATGGGGTGCGATTCAGCTGGAACCTTTGGCCCTCCAGCCGTCTGGAGGCCACTAGACTAGTCGTTCCAGTCTCTTGCCTCTTTACACCTCTAAAGGAAAGACCGAATCTGCCACCTGTTCAGTATGAGCCAGTTGTGTGCAGCCGGGCAAACTGCAAAGCTGTGCTCAACCCACTGTGGTGAGTGTTACAGAGTTTCACATGTCTGCACTGTGGGAAATACCAGTACTTTTTATCTTTTAATTTAGGGTTCTCAGGAAATCTAAGAAACCCTGAAAAATTACTTTTACATTGTCCAAACAGGGAAACACAGAATGAGTGTTGAACGCAGGGAGTTTTAACATTGACCTTTTGATGAAAAGAGGATGTTTCTGAGATTTTGATGAGTACATGTATTTATGGTAGTATTCTAGTRTTGAGTCCATGTTCTGGGTGTTTCGTGTAATAAAATAACCACAGGAACTTCAGGTTTTACTCAAGGAATTCTGTTTTCATGAACTTCTGAGAATTAGCTTATTTTGAGAAATCAAGTTCTATTTCTTTATTTGTTTCCATATATTTTTGCTATTGTTCAGCCTTTTATTTTGAAATTTTGTCTTTTTTTTCCATATCATTTGAATACTTACGAATTGTATGGATTACTAAATTAAATAAATCTAAAAGTATAGTTAAATTTAAGACTGTTAATACTTTTTTTTGCAAAATGCCAAGTTCCTATGAGTTCAACACATACTACACTACAATATTATTTAGTTTTACTTATGAAAGCTAAACGCAATCATTTTTTAAATTCTTTTACAGTCAAGTTGACTTCAGAGCCAAAATATGGGCATGCAACTTCTGCTTTCAGAGGAATCCTGTAAGTACAGTGGTGCTAATATGTCCTTTTTTCTGTCAAAGGTTCTGTCAAAATGACTTTTAAGCTTCTCATATTAATGTGGATTGTCTACATTCCTTCATTGGGTTGTGTAACCTGGATTTTTGTGTCTGTGCAGTTTCCTCCCTCCTATGCAGGGATATCAGAGGTGAATCAGCCAGCTGAACTCATGCCACAATTTTCTACCATTGAGTACATTGTCCAGGTAAATGCCAAATGGATGGCACACAAGTACATAATGTGCTGCATAAAGAATGTTAATTAAACTTTATTAATAAGATGTTTGTCATTCATCCTGTTGTTACAAAATGAAGCTTGAAACCCTTCCAGATTAACCTTTTCTTTCTCGACTCTTCACAGCGAGGACCCCCGACTCCTCTCATCTTTCTGTATGTTGTGGACACGTGTTTGGAAGAAGAGGACCTCCAGGCTCTCAAGGAGTCCCTCCAGATGTCCCTGAGCCTGCTGCCACCCAACGCGCTGGTGGGCCTCATCACGTTCGGACGCATGGTTCAGGTTCATGAGCTCAGCTGTGAGGGGATTGCCAAGAGCTATGTCTTYAGGGGAACCAAGGACCTCACCTCCAAACAGATCCAGGTTGGTCCAGATCACTTTRAAGAGCAGGGAAGGTTTGTAAACAATATGGGATCCCAAGAAAAGGCCATTCAGAGGGAAATAGTGAAAAGTTTTGTTCTCTGTGAAACAAAAGGCCTAATGTTGTTGTTTTTTTTTTTTTTTTTCTATTTTTCCAGGAAATGCTTGGTTTGACAAAGCCAGCAGCTGCAGGACAACAAGGTCGTCCTCTGGCTCCTCAGGATGCTGCTGCTGCCTCTTGCAAGTATGGATACRCAAGACCACTTCCCACTTAACAATCAGTAGTCCTTTCAGAAAAGCTCGCAGCRATTTGCTGTTTGTTTTTGTGTTAAGCGCTTCGGTTGTTCACCTCCAGGTTCCTTCAGCCTGTGCATCGAGTCGACATGAACTTGACAGACTTGCTTGGAGAGCTACAGAAAGACCCCTGGCCTGTCCCTCAGGGCAAGCGCCCTCTCCGCTCCACTGGTGTCGCGCTGTCTGTTGCCGTCGGCCTTCTGGAGGTACAAACACAAATATGCTGAGAATGACAGTGAAAATGCTTTGTCAGRACACTCCCATGCAAACAGCAGTTTTGGACACAGAAATTGAAACTTCTGTTGCACAAATGGATTATCGGTCATTTTAGTTGTTCTGTGGTAACTTGAACTTTATCCTCTTTAATACAGCCATGCCACATGGCACTGTTCAGAAAGTTACTCACTACCTGATAATCAACAGTAGGTTTGTGTTGTCAGTTCAAAGGGTACTTCCTGTTTGCTTTCTGTCTACACCCCCCACATCATTATCCTCTCTCCTCTCTCTCTCGCTCTCTCTCTCTGATAATCTGTGCGGTTATATAACTGCAAAGTATCACTCTCCAGCTTTGCTGAAGGGAGATGTGCTCAGATTTTTGTTCTTWCTGTGACTCCAGATTCACCTATTTGACCTCACACACAAGTCTTACACATGAAGCAAAGCTGCTAAAAGCTTTCAGCATTTAGAGTCGCCTGGTTTCTTTTTTTTTCATCACTGTTTGGGTAGAACTTATCAAAAAGTCTTATCATATACAGTAAACGTGTTGTTTCTGTAATTGTAGATGTCTTTGTCAAACGTTTCAGCTTGTTGTGGACCTTCTCAGACTCTTGCACTTTGGATTTGATTCTCAGTGTTGATTCTGAGACCTGCCCTTAGTTTAAACAGATTAGTTTACACAGATTAGTATGCTCTTAATTTAAATCTGTTCTTTTTTTCTCGGATGTGCAGAATACAGCACTGATGGAACAAAAATATTTCAAGTGGACTAGAATAATAAAAAAGCTCATGTTTAAAAATCATCTTTCAAATTTTATATTGAAGTTGTATTTTTGCACAAAATATTGATTACCATATTTATTCATGTATAATACGATCTCAAGTATAATACGATCATCATTTTTTGATCTAACAAAGCAAAAAAATCTAATTATCAATAAACTGTGTATAATACTATCCCCCATTTTATGGATGATTTTTAGGGTTAAATTTCTAGTATTATACATGAATAAATACAGTATTTGAATGCATTCCTGACTATCAACCATTTAAATGTATTCAATACACAAAACAACTCATTATGTCAAACAATATTAAGACCAGACTTTTCTATAAACATTTAAGGTGCACTGATCTCGTATAATGGGACCACTGAAAGCTAACTCCCTCTGTCTTTTCCTCAGGGGACATTCCCCAACACAGGGGCTCGTGTGATGCTTTTCATTGGCGGGCCACCCACCCAGGGACCAGGCATGGTGGTGGGAGACGAGCTGAAAACCCCCATCCGCTCCTGGCATGACATCCAGAAGGACAATGCAAGGCATTTGAAGAAGGCCACAAAGGTGACAAATTCACAAAATGCTGTTTAAATCCATATACTTGTATTTGTGTTGCAAATATATCAACTTCATGAGTATTCTGTGATGAATGTATTTCATGTCTTTTCTCCTTTTTTATATTTACTTATTTATTTATTTATTTATTTATTGGTTTTCCACAGTTCTTTGAAGGCTTGGCCAACCGGTCTGCAGCAAATGGCCACAGTGTTGACATCTATGCCTGCGCTCTCGACCAGACTGGGCTGCTGGAGATGAAGTGTTTGTCTAATGTCACAGGGTACGCTAGCACTCGCTCTTTCATCATCAAGTGTTTGTTTTTCTTCGTAGGTATAGCTAAGTAATGTCGTGTTTTATGTTTCAGGGGACACATCGTGATGGGAGACTCTTTCAACACCTCTCTGTTCAAACAAACCTTCCAGAGAGTCTTTAGTAAGGACTACAATGGAGACTTCCGGATGGCGTTTGGAGGTGTCTTAGAGGTCAAGGTAAAAAAAAAATGTCACTGTTCCCAGTCAAAAGTGCAATATAAATTTAAATCTTTGATAAATTTATTTTTTAAAGGTTAATGAGAGATTTTGTCTTTGTAGACCTCCAGAGAGCTGAAGGTTTGCGGGGCCATTGGACCCTGTGTTTCACTCCACTCAAAGGGTGCCTGTGTTTCTGAGAATGTAAGTCCCTACCACATGTAACACTGAGGAATTCAGATTCCTTACACCATGAATGTAACCTGAGAGCTATCCATTAACTGGCATTCACCACAATGTCTTCTGTGTTTTGTGTAGGAGATGGGTGTCGGTGGCACAAGCCAGTGGAAAGTGTGCAGTCTCAACCCCTCCACGACTCTGGGCATTTACTTTGAAGTTGTGAATCAGGTAAAATAAGTTTTTATTTWTTTTATTGTTTGCTTTTTTTAGATGACACGATTACAAAGTCATGCTGAGAGCATAATTTAGAATGGCAGCAAAGAAAACATTAGCTGTGAGAATAATGCCGTTCTTTTACTAAAACTCCTCAAACAATGGCTTGTTGTGTTTCTCCTGCAGTGAAGGGCGATTTGTAAAGACATGCAAGGGAGGAATAATTGTTTTGTGTTTCTGTGTGTTCGTAGCACAATGCACCAATCCCTCAGGGCGGCCGAGGAGCGATCCAATTTATCACCCAGTACCAGCACTCAAACACACAGAAGAGGATACGGGTCACCACCATCGCCCGGAAGTAAGACTCTGATTTTTTTTTTTTTTTTTTGCTTAAGAAGGACAACGTGTGGCCAAGTTCAGACCTTCATTTTACATTTGTCTTGGATGATTTGATTGCAAATGATCAGTTCTGATTGAGTTCATACCTGAAGATGTGTTTGTTTGGATGCCAGGTCTCTACAGAGACACACCCAGCAACATCACACACTAAAACAATGACATGAAAGRTGTTACTTTGACAGAAACACATCCCAGAGTCATTTGAGTCACATTTTTGTAGAGTTCTCTCTGGGTGAACTTATTTTCATAACAGTTTTGATGTTGGGGAAATAAAATAAACACAGAGCTCAGTGTCACAGTAAAGACTGAAGATTTTCATCTGTAGAAATAGAATAKAATMGAT
The DNA here is from genome assembly GCF_001266775.1 of Austrofundulus limnaeus. NCBI lineage: Eukaryota > Metazoa > Chordata > Actinopteri > Cyprinodontiformes > Rivulidae > Austrofundulus > Austrofundulus limnaeus. The sequence goes on from NW_013952468.1 coordinate 884,454, forward strand.
CTTTATTGTTRTTGYAACAAGTACAATGAATTTAGGTGTTCTCTTATGGCGTTGGAATATAAGCTGTAAAGAAAAGTAAAAATATTTACAATATCAAGATCTAAAGAGACATTAAAGAATAAAAAGATAAAATAATGGCATCGTTGTACAGCATTTTTCATATTTAACAGGGTTTTTTGTATGTGTTTGCACTGCAGGATTATGTTGCGTTCAATGCCCTGCTGGGCTGTGGGAAATTCGCTCCTGTGTTCAGCGCTATCAAAATGCAGTCTGGTTGGTCAGGACAGATTAAAATACCAGATCAGATCATTCTGCTATTTAGTGTTATAGTATGTTATGTTCTTAATTAACCATTTCCTTGTATCGAAAAGGTATTAACATAATGRAATACAAACTATGAAAATCAGCCTTTGAAGTTAACACCTCCACACATTCCGTCTCTTAYTAGAGATTTGCGTCTACGAATAAGCCGTAAAGATATGCAAGTCATGTGAGCGCATAATCTCACCACACCCATGCTCACCTGTGCTTCTCCTCTTTCCCCCCGTCCTGCTTTCTTCTCCCTCTCTCCTCTGCCTTTTGTTGACTTTCTGTGAACTACTCAAGCTGGGCGGATGCTCAGTCTCAGATTCAGCACATCGAGTCCTCGTTTGACCAAGAAGCAGCCGCGGTGCTCATGGCTCGACTGGGAGTTTTCCGGGCAGAGTCGGAGGAGGGACCAGATGTTCTGCGTTGGCTCGACAGGCAGCTCATCCGCCTGGTGAGTGACGATCCCACGCACCAGCCAGTCCTCAAGACAATGGCACTACATAATTGTCATAATTATATAACATATTTTGTTAATTTGTCTTTTGTTTTTGTGGGTTAGTAGGTTAACCAAAATATCTGTGAGTTTTTTGGTATGTTCAGTATTTAAACAATGTTTCACCACMCATCATTTCAGTGTCAGAAGTTTGGCCAGTTCAACAAAGATGATCCTACATCCTTCAAACTGTCAGAGTCCCTGTCCCTCTACCCACAGGTAAAGCTGCCCTCTAGTGGAAATAAAAGAAATCTACTCAAACTTTTTGTTTGTTGAAAGTTAGTTGGATATTTTTCATATGGTAATTTTATTACTTACCTCATCAATCATTAAACCTTTTCTCCTCCACTTACAGTTTATGTTCCACCTTCGGCGGTCTCCGTTCCTGCAAGTGTTCAACAACAGTCCAGATGAGTCGTCCTATTACAGGCACCACTTTGTGAGACAGGACCTGACCCAGTCCCTGATCATGATCCAGCCTATCCTCTACGCGTATTCCTTCCACGGACCACCAGAGGTCAGTCTCATTCTCCTCTTATTGCTATCCCACTGCTAGCAGAGCAGCTGAGCCTTTTCCTAACGGGAGGTTTTTGATGCAGAAGTGTTGTAAATGTGTGGTTTGTTTTCCACAGCCGGTGCTCCTGGACAGCAGCAGCATCCTGCCGGACCGAATCCTGCTGATGGACACTTTCTTCCAGTTGGTTATTTACCATGGAGAGGTGAGACACTGATCATAAACATGTCAGTTTGTCGAGTTTTAAACACCTTTTTAAAAAAATCAGTTTATCTAGCAAATGTCTTATTTCTTTCTGCTTAAGGCAAATTGATGCACGCTAAAATTKACCTTTTTTCTTCTGTCTTTCTTTCAGACCATAGCCCAGTGGAGAAAGGCAGGCTACCAGGAAATGGCGGAGTATGAGAACTTCAAACAGCTGCTWCAGGCTCCTCTGGATGACGCTCAGGAGATCCTGCAGACCCGTTTCCCCATGCCTCGCTACATCGACACGGAGCACGGAGGCTCCCAGGCTCGCTTCCTGCTCTCCAAAGTCAATCCATCGCAGACCCACAACAACCTCTATGCATGGGGACAGGTACAGYACCAGACATTTTTGGGATTTTTTTATTTTTCAGCTTCCTAATTATGTTTCAGTGTAATGTTAGCTGCAATCTGATGAAGCTAAGTTGGTCAGTTTATTTTTTTCTTATCTCTTTTAATGAAACGAAATGATCAAGATTCACCTTCAAAGCTTTCATAACCACATATAAATTAAATACAAAGTTCTTTTTCCTGTTTTTCTTTGTATTAAAGCAAAAACTTAAAAAATTCCCAGAATTGCCTGAAATGTTTGAAAAACAATCAGATCTAACTTCTTGAAATATTTGTCTCCAAACATGGGTTTATGGATTAGTTAACCTTTGATTATAAAAGGGGGAGATTGAAATCTAAAAACAGCATTTAGCTCTTTATTTCCAGACTCATTGAACTGAACTATAAACTTTTGTGTAAACTGCAGCACGCCTTGCTATAATAAAGGATTGCATGTAGCAATGTGTCCATGTACCAGTTATGAACACATTTATTTGAGAACCAGTTATTTTATTTAACCTTAGTTCTTGTATTTTCATTGTATTCTTTGTTATTGTAGGAGACAGGAGCTCCCATCCTGACCGATGATGTCAGCTTACAAGTCTTCATGGATCACTTGAAGAAGCTGGCTGTTTCCAGCTCCACGTAGAGCCATTCCACTGCAGGAAAGGAGCACAACCTTCTAGGATCCAACAACATTTCCCATATATATATTTTTTGTAAAGAAGCCATACGCCCAGTCTAATGTATGTGCTTGATCCATCTTTACTGTCGTTTGCCTTGACTTGTGATGTTTCCAAAGTGCAGAAGAAGTGAAGTAAAATGAAAAGGGTCAGGGATGGTGCAGTCATGAAAATAAAACTAGTAACAYTTTTGTCATTAAGGATTTATTTATGCAGAATCTGAGGCAGTAGACTGTGTGCATGTGAGCAATATGAAATTCTGCTGTTTTATACTGGTTCTTACCTCTGACTCTATGATTAGACTAATAATATTTCCATTAGTTCCTTGTTTGTCCTTCTGTGTGTGTGTCTGTTGTGTCGGACTGGATTGAAGCTGCTGTGAAATAAGATGCCTGTATTTGTGTTTGCTTTGTCTATAGCTAAAGATGAAATGTTTAGATTTTTTTGTCATGAATAAATTATAGTAGAAACTCTAAATGCTCAAATGTCTAATCGGACTGGACGCTGGGGACTTGTTAATCGGTTTGTTTAACAGTGAGCTTCTTCAAGGATTATACTTCCAACTTTTTCTACGAAAAACTCTGTCAATGAAAAATGAAGATCCACGTTCTGAGGACAAAATCACATCTGCTCAACTGGGACAAAGTCTTTTTTTTTTTGTCCTCAACCAGGCATTAATGTCTATTTTTATCTTGGGACTGTATAAGACATTCTATAGTTTCATCTGGACCTGTTGACCATCTGGTACTTTGCACCCGATCACTGCCCAAGTGTCTTTGTAATCTTAACTTTAATACAGAGCAAAACAGTGCAAAAGCAAGTGTCATCTGATTGGCTGGTTCTTCATAAAGCCCTTCCAGCATGAAACTTATCTGTCCTTGCACCAGATACTATTTTCTGTTTGATAWGGCTTTATTTTGGACATGTATAAATAATACGTAAAACAAATAAAACTTAGTAGCTGACAGTCATTCGCAACACATATTCTCACTGCTAATGCTGTTTTGCCCAACAGMAGAATTCTTCGTTTAAAACGTTAGCATAATAAGTAATATTGTCCTGATGCATCTCATAAGTAATAAGTAATATTCATTCCTTCAAAAAAATGAAATGCTTCTTGAGATTTTATTTATTTCAATAAGATTTCTGACACATTTTATGAATTAACACACCAAGGAGCTCCTTCAGTGTTCACAGGTCGTACCTGATGCGTGCACCAACATGAGCTGCAATCGATGGAAAGCCAGTGCCGACAAATCTACATGGCATTACACGTCAATTTGACACGTAAATGACGCGTCAACAACGCGTCGTTTTCGTGTAAATGATGCGTCAAAAATTTAACACGTATTTTACGCATCAACAACGCGTTGTTTACGCGTCATTTACTTGTCAAATTGATGCATAATGTCACGTAGATTTGGCGGCTCTGGCTTTCCATAGAAACCGACTCGGTTGACGTTTGTATTGGTATCCAATCAAAACTTTGTCCCCAGGCATCTGTTAGCTCACATGTTTCATCTGTTTACTAATATTAGAAAGATGAACGATTGCACGCAGCGTGTTGTCACAGCAGTAGGTGGCACACCCGTTTGAAGCCCTCCCCAAACAATTGTCTTTTTTTTTTCTCATTCATCCCTGCTGATGTAAAGCTCACAAGTGCAATCATAAAACCACTCACTCAACATCTACTGTCACTGTAAGCTGATTTCAGAGCAGACAGTATGATTTCGAGGATCAGTGGATGCCAGATTATAAAGCCTAATCCTCAGGGGCTATGTGTTAAGAGGCAAATTCTACTCTTATCAGCTTTAAGCAGAAGTTGCCGCTGAAATACAAATGAGTTCTGTGTCTTTCAAAAGCTTAGGCCTCACCATGTTCCGCTCTGAAGCCACATATGCTTTAGATGCATTGAAGGGGAAATCAAAAGATGCCACGCACCAGCTTTTAATCTCTTTTGACAYGGATACTTGTGCACAACACAACAAGCTGCATCTAAAGCCACACGTGTTTGCAGTTCACAGCAGAACCGTTACATGGGATTAGAGGCGGCACTGTACATAGATATGATGTGATCTAAAGACAAAATAAATGTATCTTTGTTTAATTTCTGGTTTTACATGCTTGGCCTTCTTGGTGCATGAGAAAGCTGCAGCTGTCCGTGCTACAGTATGAGATTAGGATTGTCCAAATCCTGATTGTTTTACTTCCTGTCTCAYAGCCAATGCTGCAAGTAAATGCGTTGCCTCGTTAGCTTCTATCAAGAAGGAATCAGCTGAYGTTCAGAAAGTCTTATCAAAATGGTGACATTGATAGAAACTTATAAAAGGTAAACCTGAAATACCAATTAAAAAAATGAAAATGCCAAAAAGCAAAGGAAAAGTCACTGAAAAGATAACTTCATAAATGATGTTCTGTCAGCAACAATTGGTTCCTCTAAGAGTTGTTTTTTTCTGGCAGATGTTTTGTWGGTTTAAAATGTGATTAAATAAAGACAGAGGTCAAGCTAGAATCTAAACAAAATGCTTCCTATGAAGAAACCTGAAAACCTATAAACAAAAACATCCTCATAAATCTGACAGACGTATAAAAACTGCTTTTGAAGGGGAGTGTGGGGTTGATATGTGTTTTCCAGGCACAAAGTTTAATTGTATACCACAATCAATTAACTGTGTTACCTTCAGGTGAAAATGCTGTATATATCAAAAAKAAATTAAATTTGCATCAAAGTCTATCTAAACGTCTAGATTTTAGCCTCTGTCTCTTTAAGAACCTCCTACCATTTCTGACACTCCCACTTCAGCACGTTTTTACAACAACGCTTCGAAGGAGAGATGCTTTGTGGGGCAGACTGAAGGGAGGAGCTTTGAGTAAATAGGCGGAGCTTTGTACCAGCAAGTGTTTAGGCAGCTCCACATGGCCACAGGAGATTAAAGGATTTCTCAAACTTGCATGAATTAGTTTTATTTTTTTATGAGAGAATGACATTATAACATGATATAAAGCTAAAAAAAATGATTTTGCATAACCCCACACCTCTTAAATCAGGTTATCTTTTAGTAACAAAAGAAAGTTTGGGTCAGTGATGACCAAATATGTTTCAACATATCATGTGGACGAGTCTCACATTATTTTAAGACTCTTATAAAAATAGTTTCCATGCAGTGCGTGCTGTGTGCATCGCTTCACTGCAGATGAGTGCTTTTCCTCTTCCAGGCTCTGCGGACGTATTCGTTACCCAACACTGCAGCCGCCATCAAACTGCGGGGATTAACTTCTTATTATTGCCACAAACTCAGGAGACAACCTTTGACCATCCTCACAGACGTCACAAGCAGTGACTGTTGCCAAGTCACTGGTGTCCACTGATACTCTGGATGACTCCTGTCAGCTGTTGGCAACAGCCAGCGGATCATTTAAACACACAAAACACTTCTTAAGGTGGGAGATTATGGACCAACCCTAATAGTACTTTGTTTTATTTACTTCAACAAATTTCATCTGTTTATAACAACCTTCACAGCAGATACGACGGTGTTAAATTAACACTATTAACACTAAACAATGTCAAATCCTCGCTCAACAGTGTTAAATCAACACCCAAAATGCCACATTTACTGTTTCTGGTTTACATTGATTTTCTTTATAATTTTAAAATAATGAATAATAATATAAAATTCAATTCCTCACGACTGTTGCTAATGTAATAAATGTCTATTCTCGTCTTCGTTGTGCTGAAGTGAAGAACCTGCAGCAGATTTGTCTTCATCATTTGGAGCTTCTTTAGTGGACAGAGCTGACCTGCTTTATGAGTTTTCACAGTCGTGTAGATGGCTGGTTTATCCTGGTTTGACCTCATTCACTCTTTAAACAGTCTTTACATGTTGGTTTAAATCATTTATATTTTTAGATTCAGAATAAAACACATTTCAGATTAGAAACACTGCTTTTTTGTCTTCTCTGTTCATAACTTAATAATTGCCTTTAAGTGCAGCTGGTCTGCAGGCAGATGAGTCTAATTGAAGGTTATTTTCAGTGGTAACTTCAGCCACATCCAGGCTGATAATCTCCTCACATTTGACGGTCAGAGGGAATGAAACGTCCTGATGACGACGGCAGCTGAAGAAAATCCCACTCCTAATGCAAACGAGCATCAAATCCTCTGACAACGTGACGCAGCTGGAGGCTCGTGGAGGAGCGTGCGGGGGTTAGATGGAGTGATTTGATTTCTCTTGGATGGGGTTAAAAAAACCGAGGGATGCCAAATGGATTCACTCACCTGGGCTCACCTGGTGTGTTTGGCAGTGAAGCAGCTCTCATCCTCCTCCCTTGTCTCTTCTTTGACCGTTCAGCCCTGAGCTCTGACCATGAAGACCAGGACCCTGCTGTCGGTCACCCTGAACTTCTTCGCCCTGTTCTTCGCCGTGACCGCCTTCATCACGACGTACTGGTGCGTGGGGACCCAGAGGGTCCCCAAGCCYAAGTGCAGCAAGCTGAGGACCCACCACTGCATAGACTACGGGGTGAACGAGACGGACCCCAACAAAGTGGTTTACAGCTGGGAGACCGGGGACGACCGGTTCCTGTTCCGACAGTTCCACACTGGGATCTGGTTTTCCTGCGAGGAGAACATCCACGATGAAAGTAAGGCCAGGTGTGTGTTCGTGTGTGTGTGTGTGTGTGTGTGTGNATTTCATACTTTTAACTGTGACTTCTTCTGTTTGTCTGATTTTGCTTAGAACAGGATTGTAAATGTCTGAGGTCACATCCTTCCTGCTGAGATCAGACTTTAAAGCTTTAAATTGCAGCTGTGTTTGTATGTTTGTGTGTGTGTGTGTGTGTGTGTGTGTGAGTGTGTGTAAATTAATTTATTTCAATTTATAAATACTTGCACAAAAAAATAACAGTATTAAATTGACATTGTGTAATTTAACACCGCCACATCTGCTGTGTGTTCTGAATGACTCTSAGCTACTATCACGCTGAATTTCAGCTCAGTTTTTGTAAAATTAACTGAATTATAGTCCTTTTTGTGTTTTCTACACTCAGTTGGCTGTGACAGCCATCTTGAATTGGACTAGCTCCAAAAGTTATTCAGTTGTAAAGGTAAGACTAGTGAATATTTGCTGTCTGTTTGCAAAATATCCAAGCAGTGGTTCATGAGATATTTTTGCTAACAGACAGACAATTGACTCCAAATGGTTAATGGTAACATTTAAACAGTTCTGGCCCAATCTGTGTTGAATGTGCTGTGGATCAGTTTCAGCTACTACTCTAATAAATTTGATGTAATGGTCATTACAACCATCTTGAATCTGGTTGACGCCAGATGTAAATCAATTTTAGTTGATGATTGCATTCTGCAAGTTTCATTAGATTATGTTCATGAGATATGTTGCTAACACAGACAGACACATGCAAATGCAAAAACAAGTTTGTGCTTATCAATGTTGGGAGATAAATGTATATCAAAGCATCACATTTTTATATTCCAGGCTGTGGAAGGCTACTTTGCAGCCTCTACGTTTGCATTTGTATTATTTTCATTTCTCGGAATAAAGATTTGAGCTTTTCTTGTAATATTCTTCATCCTGACAGAAAAGAGATTGTCCTTTCTGACAAAATGAAAATATGTTATTTAATTTCAGTTTTGTTTACCTTCCTTTCAACGCTCGTCTAAATTTTGACACATTTATGTTGGTGGTAATGTTCAGCCTTTTTTCCACTTGTGCTGTTTTTTTTAACCCTTTATAATAAGGTGCAGAACAAACATCTGCATTTCAAATGTTCTGAATGAACTCATTAACAGAAGGCTTTAAATGTCTGAACTCTGAACAGAACCGGATTCTTTCCAGACAGAAACTGTGAATGTTGTTCGCAGAAGCGACTGAACAGCCTGACTTAATGAAGATTATGTAACTCGTGTCTTGATGAGTTTTTCCTCAAAACAGCTGTTGCCGCCCTCCTTCCACCTGATTAAAGAGCTCCATTTACAACAAATCCTGTGACAGGACCCAGCAGCCGCCAGATGACAGAAGGAGGTTGTCATTTGTGCAGGAATCCAGGGGGTCAGGGGTCATTTGTTGTCTATCCTGTTTGGTAAACTGACCCAGGCTCTCAGTAGATGCTTCCATCTTTGAGCGGCCTGATTGGTTTTACAGTACACTGATTTTTTTTTTCTTTTTCACAACATCTGGTGACACAGAATGAGAGATCAGAARCGTGTGCCTGCATATGCCTCATATTCAGTGTGGAGTTTATTCATTTTCTGAGGTTGTGAACTTTGATGTTTGTTGTTGTTGCTGTGAGGATTTACAGGATCACACTTTCAGCTCAAGTTGTCAGACACACCTGGACAGAAACAGTGACAACATTTAGGACTCAGCTTTTAAAACATCATTTAAGTAATAGGAATGTTTCATAAACTCKTGATTTCCTGAACATCTACCATCATTAGAAATTAGTCCTGTCATGACGTTATTTGTTTTTCTGTTTTTCTCTAAGGTGAGAGATGTCGAAGTTTCATTGATTTAGCTCCTGCATCAGAAAAAGGTGACTATCTTTTACTCATCTTCAGAAGCAAACATTATCTTTACTAATCCATTATAATGTGGTTATAACATGGTTATAACATGGTTAAAAACAAAGTTATAACRTGATTAGAAGCACAGTTATAACATKTCAGRAACACAGTTATAACATGGTTATAACATAGTTAAAAACATGATTGTAACATAGTTAGAAAGACATTATAACATGGTTATAACGTGGTTAAAAAACATGGTTAAAAACAGTTTTAACATGTTAGAAACACCGTTATAAAATGTTAGAAACACAGTTAACATGGTTATAACATGGTTAACAAAGTTATAACATGATTAGAAACGTATTATAACATGGTTAAAACACAGTTAGAAACACAGTTATAACATAGTTAGAAACACGTTATAACATGGTTATAACATAGTTATAGCATGGTTAGAAACACTGTTATAACATGTTAGAAACCCAGTTATAACATTGTTATAACTTGGTTATGAACATGGTTAAAACATGGTTATAAATGTTCTAACATGGTTATAACATAGATAAAAACACAATTATAACATAGTTAGAAAGACATTATAACATGGTTATAACA
>NW_013952468.1:894511-899284 GCF_001266775.1 Austrofundulus limnaeus
ATAAATAAATAAATAAATAAATAAATAAATAAATAAATAAATAAATAAATAAACTGAACATGGTTGACTTGAAAAATGAATCAGCTGTTGATCAACATCTCTTCATTACTTTCTGAATGTTTCATCAAAATCTGTCCTCGGGTTCATGAGATATTTTGCTAACACTGCAGACAAACAAACATGTACACAGACCAAAGCAAAAACATCAGAAGTGGGCAATAATAACTCTTTATTAAGGTTTAGAAGTTAAAAAAATATATTAAAATGTCTTTTAAAATAAATAACTGTACATTGGGACAGTTTTAAATATGAACAAATATTCCCATTCTTTTTTCTGTGTAATCAGAAACCAAAAAATACGTAAAATAAAAACATAACAGCATGTATTTGATGAGAGAAAATCATATTTTTATTTAACTTTAGTGAGTATAGATTAGAAAGCTGGTTGAGTTATTGTTGATTTTCATTTTTTGTCCCCTTGGTGGCACTCATACTCTGTAAGTGGCGCCACCAGCGAGCTCAATAATTTTGTAACTCTAAATATATTCTCCAATAACATTTGAAAGTTTAGCATTTGAAGTCTTTTTATTCAAGTTTACATAGTAATTCTGTGTCATCATTAGGGATGCTGTGGCTGTCGGTGGTTTCAGAGATGTTGTACATTTTTCTCCTGATGGTGGGCTTCGGTCTCATGTGTGTGGAGCTGGTCCACTCCAGCAACGTCATCGATGGACTCAAGCTCAATGCCTTTGCTGCCGTCTTCACTGTGCTCTCAGGTGGTCTGAGTTTACTTGTCTCGAACTTAAACTTTAAATGTACACGTTTGGTTCTGGTTGTGCATCACTTTGAAACACTCAGCAAACAAATAAAGCTAAAATTTGTTTTAAAGTGAATTTTAATGAAAAGTCACAAAGGACATTTTCATTTTTGATACTGATAACAAGAGTACACAGAGAGAGATAGCCTGGCCATTTATCAGTAGTTAATACTTTCTCAGTCAAAGAGGCATAAGTCATCCTCCAGGCTAGGTTAATAGTTAGCTAAGCAAGGGTTTGTTTTTATACTGGATGGACAATAAGGAAAATAAGTAAGAAGTAGTGTGCACAACACCAATACAAAAAAGGAGAAATTCTGARGAAWCACAAAAATGGGATAACCAGCTCTCCAAAAATATCAGCATGCTTTAAYAARGGCAGARAACAGGACACGTTTCGGCTACATGCCATCGTCAGCTTTTTTTTTTATGCTTATTTATACCAGAAGGAAGCTACATYAKMTCATGTSAAACCTCCACACTTTYACTTGACATTSTTTTTGTTTAGTTTATGCCTGTTTCCAAACRAATATAGACAGCATAAATGCTGAAAAGGCCGAGACAGTAGACTGATACATTCACAGCATCATCAGCACCGTCAGTACTGTCAGCATCATCAGCATCATCACATTAACACAGGTGTTGTTTGGTTGACAAAACAGCTTTAAATAAAAACAAAACCAATGTGCAAAAGTGTAGGTGTTTAATATTAACGCAAAGTTTCAATAAATTCTTACAAATTTGGAGGAATTTCAAATTTTCATTAATTGTGAATTTTAAACAGATTCACATCTAAGAATCTATCAGTGTTTACCTTACTGGTTTCCTGAACAACATGTTTTCTCTATTATCTCAGGTCTCCTGGGCATGGTGGCTCATGTCATGTACACTCAGGTCTTCCAGGTCACCGTCAGCCATGGCCCGGCTGACTGGAGACCCTACAACTGGGATTACGGGTGGTCTTTCTGGTAGGACTCCACAAACACAACAGCAGCTTATTCCGTCTATTATTATGCATGAGAAATCGGAGTAAAAACTGACACGTTAAGATTTCCATCCTGCATCTTGTCTCTTTTCTTACCTTTTCTCCAGCATCRCTGTCAGTAATGAAAGAGGCCAAAAGCTCTCATGTTATGACAGGATTAGTCTTTGGTGTCCAAATCCCCAATTCAGGCGTGATTGGAATTGCATAAGGGGATAATACCTCACTCCTATATAATATATGCAGTATGCTGAAATTCATTTTAGAGGATCAACAATTATTGAGATTTTGTTAGAATTAACCTACTTGTGTGAAACATACATTTGATGTTTTTATTTTATCATGCAGGTCGACCAAATCTGCTAGAAAAACGGAGTTTTCGCAGCAGAAAAKAAAGTAAATCATTGTTATTATTTATTTCCGTTTGCTGTGTTTGTATCAGCTTGGCTTGGGCGTCTTTCACCTGCTGTATGGGGGCATCCGTCACCACGCTCAACTCCTACACCAAGACCGTCATCGAGTTCAGACACAAACGCAAGACGTTCGAGCAAACTATCCGGGGCGAGAACACTCGGGAGGCTTACGGATATTTCCGGGATCACTCCTTGCACTCCATCTCCGAAACGGTGAATGTTTACTCCAGCCAGTGTCTGAAAAGTGGCAGGAGGACTCCCATACCTGCCGGCTCCTTGGACCTGAGTGACTTTGCAGCCTCTCTGGGGGAGGAYCAGTGCTGAGACGGCCATGACACTTCTCCCAGCGGCTCATCTTGGAACGTCAAGAGATGCTTTTGACTCTTGAGTGTTTTACGCAGACTGAGGGTTTGTGAGGACACTTTTAGCATTTCAACACTGCCTTAAATAAAAACAGGTCACGGAGCTCAAACTGGAGGAGACCAGCTACGAAGTGGGGAAAAGTGGACGTTCTGTGAAACGCGTGGATACATTTGTCAGTTTTTGTAACTAAATATAATGTGAAAATTCAAAGAAAATGTTGAGTGTGTTTATAAAAACAGAGCGAGAGGCTCTCAGTTTCTAACAGCCTTATTAAACATAAAATAAAATAAATGCAAAGATGAGAAAATGTTTCAACCTGGTTTTATTTATTTTCAAATAAAAACATAAAAGAGTGAAAACAATGTGCCTAAAATGGTTTATAAAGTGTAAATAATGGTGATGTTTGTGCACCGAATAGTTGTGATAAATAATGCATAACTGTTCACTGGATTCTGAAAATGAAGATATTTTAATATATAACATATTTAAATGCATATCTCCTGCTGTTCTTCATGCTGGAGTTTTATATTAGTCAAACCTTGAAAACAGTATTTGTACTTGTACACAAACATTATAAACTAGCTGTTTAGCAGAAATCTTTTTCTTTTTTTTATAAGTATGTCATTGGTGAGTGGAGATTTAAAATGATTATTTAATGCAAAAAAAAACATTGGAACTTCTAGCTTAACCTCGTAAATCAGAGAAATCTGTAGGTTAAAAATGAAGTATTTCAGAAAATTTTGATGTAAATCCTGTTTTTTCTAAAAAAACAAATTCAGTTTCATTTTCTCAAAAGGATATATAAATATAAAGTTTGAACAAACAGCTGTGCAAAACAGAACAACGTTAACTTCTAGTAATATACAGAAGTTTCATTTGAAAGGGCACGAGAATAAAACTAATGTTTATTCTGTATTTCTACACCAAAGCTCAGCATTAAAGGTAGATACAGGAATATATTAGTATAATATAATTTTATAAAAAAATACACTTTAAGAGGTGAACCTGCACTCTCTATTTGTCCTGTTATAGTTTTTACATTAATAATATTGTGTGTAGGACTCAGTGTGTTGATTTCAGTCTTAACATTTTTAGATGTTTTTTTTTTGTGTGTGTGTGTGTGTGTGTGTGCGTGTGTGTGTGAGAGAGAGAGAGAGTTTTTTGCTTTTGAAAGACATTGCTCAGTAACCATCGTCGTATTCATTCTGTGCCTGTTGCCGGGCCAACATGGCCTGGATGAGAGCGCTGGAGCCAGAAGGAGCTGGGTTCTGCAGTGGAGCCGGGGTCCACAGACTCCTCTCCTCTTCCTCTGCTCTCTGCCTGGCTTGCATGACTTGAACCATCACACTGGACACGGGTGACGCCAGGCCTCGCGGATCCTCGTCTGCGCTCTCCTCCCTCAGCACGGCCTGCGCGACGGCGCTGGGTCTGTCGACGGGGTTTCTGTCATTAAAGTCAGTTACACTCCAGTACTCATCCCTGTCGTTACTCTGAGCTCTCTGCCGGGCTGCCATGGCCTGCTCAACGGCGCTGAGGGATGAAGGGTGTTCGTCAGGCCCCTGGTCAAAGTCTTCACTCTGCCTCTCAGCTCTCTGTCGGGCCAGCAAGGCCTGCGTGACGGCGCTGGAGCTGGAAATGTCAGAGGGAACAGAGACTCCGCCCAGGCTGCGACTCTGCTCCTCTTCCTCCAGCTGCTGGCGAGCGAGTAGAACCTGAACCATGGCATTCGAGTTGGACTGACTTCCTGAGGAGCGGCCATCTGAGCGTCGACTCGAGGGCTGAAGGAGAAAAAATTAAATCTTGAGTTTGGAGATACAAGTGGAGCTTACTACAAAAACAGAATCAGAACAGACCCCTCTTTGAGTCATTGGTTTGGGAGTGATCTGAGGGTGAGAGCTCTGCAGGCTTTGTATTTTCTCCAGCAAGAAGGTCTTGTCTTTTCCCTCCTGGTGAGAAAACAAATCAGAAACAGACAGAGAAGAAAATATAAAATAGATGCCCAAACTGAAATGTTTAAATTGAACATTTTTAGAGTGAACTCACATTAATGATCTGCTGTCGGAGCAGAGCGATGAGCTCTTTGCGGCCTTGAATGAGTTGCCAGAAGATGTAAATGACAACACTGAAGGACAAAAACATGATCAGGATTGTTGAACTGATCAACTCTCAGTGTCAGCTCAAGGGCGTAACTTTAAGTCTAC
>NW_013952468.1:899479-904796 GCF_001266775.1 Austrofundulus limnaeus
TGTGTCAAGCTCGATTCAAGATGGCTGCCACATCAACTACTTCTGGAAGGGCGGAGTTTATAATGAGCTGGACGTGGTATCGAGCTGACTCTGAGAGTTAATCAGTTGCAGATGTGCATTCAGTGTTTACTTTCTGCAGCATTTATTTTCCATCCATAGAAGATGATGCAACASAAACACAAACACACAGACACAGGCAAAAGCATAGCATTTTTTTTTTTTTTTGCTTTTTTGCGGTGGATTAAAAAAATATGAAGCTGGATCAAGTGCAGCACAATTAATGTAAGTCTTGCACACATACATGATGATGAGAGTGATGAGAAAGTAGAAGAGTTCACTCTTGATGATGTTTAGGTAGATCCACACAACCCAGTCAGAACCAGGAATTTCCTTCAAATCAYYGATCCAGATTTCAACCACACTGAAGGTGTTGTTGAGTCCTTGGAAAGGCCCACAGTGTTGTGAGGGGGGCAGACTRAAACAGGACAATATGAAACCACATGAGGCTCGGTGCGTGTGGGATTTTACTGTAACTGCAATTAGATACCATCATATCATCATAAATGTTTTTCAGAAGTGTTTGCTGATGCTGCCTGACCTCCACGCGCTGTACGCRACTATCGACACGGCTCCCACGAAGAAAGGGAAGAAGAGGAGGAAGATGAAGATGGTTTTCATCTGAGCCGCTCTGCTCGATCGCCGCGGAGGCTGGCAGTTCTGGGTCAGGCTGACCTGTTGTCAAAAATAAACACGAGCAATCCGGACTTCATTTTTCAAACAGTGTTTCGGCTAAAAGTCATTAAAGCTGAGAAAWCATCACATTTATTCCCGACCACAATGTAGAATGTGACAGGTTTGAACAGAGAGGCTTTAAAGGTCATTTATCAGGTCCACAAAGCAGAGAGCAGACAGTAGATCCACACTGGATCAAATTACAAATCATCTAATCCTCTAAGACTGACAAGCTTCATAGAATTGCCTCATAATGATTRACCTCATAAAAACTCAGCTGCATCTTCCATAACAGGGTAAATAAAGCATTTAGTTTGATTAATTATTGCCTAAACAATTAGAGAAACATGAGCCCTGAAGGGGAAATGGAGCTGCTCTGAGCTGAGGCATTTTCTCTGCTTGTATTAAAGCTGAGTTCAACTCAAAGCTCTGAATAAGACAACCAGCATTTACCTTTTTTAAATAAAACAAGATGAAGAATTTCAGAATCTGGATGACSGGCAGCAAAGGAGAAAAGTAGATCCCAATCCTGTCAGGAAAAAAATATATTAAAAAAATCGAACTTCCAAATGACAATCAGCAGTTTGAGCTTCTTTTACACGATAAGTGCAGAAAGTTGTGTTTTTACCAGGCTAAAGTCTGAGCGTAGATCAGTTCAAGGACATTTCTGGCTACATCAAACTCTGGCACCCCAAGTCGTGGTTGTAACTTGGTCCCAATGACACTAATTTGAAACACAACGTCAGATGAACACATGAAGTTAACTTGTCGTATTTCAGTAAATGTGATTTTTAAATTTGAAACAGCTCAACTCACTTGCTGAGAAATTCTCCAAAGAATGATCCCAACATGAGAAAAAGGAAGTCGATAATGACCAGCCGGTACAAAGCCTGTCCCACCACGGACTCCCAGCACTGAGAGGAAATACAAGTTAGGAATGAACCCATACCATGTGGTTTATAAGAAAAAGCTTTAAAAGATATGTTTTAAAAATGTACCGAAAATTTCCAAGGGATCACGTTCATCCAGTAGTAACATAAAACACCCAGGATGGACATCCTGAGTAACACATTTCTGTTGTCRGGAGAAAAAAAGACATTGGATTATTGACAGAAATGAGTCAATCACTAAGAAAATTACTAATAAAACACTAAATGTACACAGTTTTTGTGAAAAAAAATTCAAAGATAATTTGCCACAGTAAAAAGTGCATTACACATGATATTAGCTGAATWTTATTGGCAGATAAGATTTGTTCTACTGAACAAATTTTAATGAAATTTACAGAAAGYAAACACTGGCTCTACGTCAACARCTGGTTATGTTTCRAAGTCAAGCCAAATCAAGATGACCACCACMGYTGATCAACGTAAAAAATACTAAATAGGTGTTCCATCAAACACAAATTACACTGAGAGGCTGCGACAAAGTGAAGACTTTACACAATGCACTGGCCTCCTTATACAACTTATACTACTTTGCATTTTATCATTTAGGTAAATCTTTGTATCGAGCCCTGAGATGACTTTATTGTGAAGAATAGCTATATAAACAAACTATATTGAAATTAATTAACTTCATAAAATAATCTAAATATGAAAATTTACATAAAATTATTTTTGGCTACTTAACATCAATGAAGACCAAATATAAACACACAAAAATTTACACTTTGATTTTATTACATGCATCTCTGTTTTCCCACCTGATCAACACGGCATAAATCTGCACGCGCTGGTTGGAGTAGCGCTCAAACTTATTGAAGAGGGAGAAAAAGAGCGGAATGACCAAGTTCATCAAAGACACCACGAAGGGAACCAGGAGCGTCTCGGCCTCATTAAGCAGAGACCAGGGTCCAGAGTCCAACGYCTGCAGTAAAGATAAGGAGACTATGTGTTAATCTTGTAAATGATATGGTACATTAGTTTCAGTGAGTTTATGACGCACACTAAAAAAAAAAAACACACTAGTAGACCATAAAGTATTATGTGCTGTTTCTCGTAACATGTAACTATACAGACATTTACTGTACATTACAACTGGTTTACCAGCAGGAAGGATTAGATTTTTTTATATGAGCTTACTTACTTCCACACTGCATTTAACATTTAACATTAAGGCAGATCAGATCTAAACTTGACTYGCACCTGTTGTTCATATTGGCAGAGGTAGAAGATGCTGGCTCCACAGCCAAGAGCCAAGCTGGTGGAGAGAAACCAGCAACCAAAATGAATCCCAAAGTCTTCCAGTTTCTCAGAAAGTGTTAGYCGTTTCATCTGGGATTTTTCTGCTAAAGATTCCTGCAAAAAAGTAGCAAGAAGGCGATTAATATATTTTATTGTGAATAAAATGAGAGATTACGAGTGTGGCAAACCAGCGCTTTCGGTTTTTATTTACATTTTAGATACAATCAAAAAGAATCAATAAGTAGGTCCTCTGGATGGGTTCTTCTTTAGTGAAACGTTTCATCTCTCCTCCAAGAGACTTCTTCAGTCTGATGAGTTTCAGGTGAACTCAGCCTTATAAGCACTGCCCCCACATGGTGGACAAACAGGTTAATCATGTGCAAAAGAGGGCCATTGCCTAACAATAGGCTTGATTAGCTCTAATGTTCATAGAGGGTCATGTGCCCCATCATCTGACTTATTGGTTTGGATGCTGTGGTAGGTGTCATGTTATGTGTATGTAGTGAGTGTGGGCAGGGCTCAACATCCCCTTGTTTTTGGTGGAGGCTGTCGTGTCCAGTTGTCCTCCTCCTACAACGCTGTTATTGCAAGTCAGCCCCCTGTGAGCAAAAGTTGTGAATCAGGGCCCCAATGATACCAACACAAAGAGGGGGAAAAAAGACAAAAACAAGGGGGCTTTGAGCCCCGCCTGCATTCACTACATACACATGACACGACACCTAAGAACCACAGCATCCAAACCAATAAGTCAGATGATGGGGCACATGACCCTCTATGAACAATAGAGCTAATCAAGCCTATTGTTAGGCGATGGCCCTCTTTTGCATGTGACTAACCTGTTTGTCCATGTGGAGGCAGTGCTTATGAGGCTGAGTTCACCTGAAACTCATCAGACTGAAGAAGTCTCTTGGAGGAGAGACGAAACGTTTCACTAAAGAAGAACCTATCCAGAGAACCTACATGTTTTTTCTTTTTGATTTTTTCTACCTGGATTAATGAGATGCATCAGAATATTTTAGATACAACAATGTCAGAATTGGGGTTATTTCTTACTACCAGAAACCGGTTTGAACAACACAAACAGTCACCTTGAGTTGGACACGKAGGTTGGTTTTGCGTTGTCTCACTGCTCTGTCGTTGGTCATACTGAAATCCCAGCTGCACAGAAGCTGCCATGCACTGCTAGAAGCTTGGTCTGCTAGTGCGTAGTTCTTCTTGAATGAGCTTGCCATGCTGTGGGAGAATAAAACCAGACTTTAATAAAAAAAWWAAATAAAAGTACTTCACACTGAAAAGAAATTGTGGGAAAGTACTGATTGAACTGAAAGCTGCACTGACCTGAAAAYAAGCACAATTCCACACAGCACCATGTAGATGGCAATGGTGAAGAAATAGGCCAGCTGCATGTTGTAATCCACCAAACCCTTCAGAGTCCCATTACTGTAGCCACCATAGTACATAACAGTATAGGTGAAATAACCCTGAAAACACCAAATATGTGAACTTCAGTTGCAGTAGGGTGGATTTTTGAGGGTTCGATCCACATCTAACAAAGCTTAAATGATAAAATCTGTAATTTTCAATGCAGACTCACAGCTCCTGTCAGTAGCTCCAGCCCTCTGAAGCTCACATTGGAAGGGATGTTGGGTGAAGGGTCGTAAACAAGCAGCGGGATGGTGATGAAGCCAAAATTGACCAAGAAGGAGAAAACGTTGAACATCAGAAGCCACTTGAGGAACACGAAATAGGTGAGAACACTGGAGCCGAATTTGCCCCCGATCTCCTTCATGATGCCGTGCCACAGCTCCAGAGTCTGCCTGGCTGACTTTACACTGTAACCGCACCTTCGAAAAGACTGAGAGAACAGCAGGAACCACGTGGACTCATCACACAATCGMTGGTTTTTAGAGCCAGACTTAGTGAGAGTTGCTGAAAGCACTCACCAGTGATATCTTTTCAGAGCAATCTGTTAAACACGTGAAGTTGTTAGAGTGTTTGGAAGACTTGAAAGCCATTACTTGTCTCCTAAAAAATAATAGTATGAAAAAAATATCACAAATAAACAATGACTTTTTTTTGCTGAGTTTACACTGAATACAGCCAAGTGTCCATTAGAAATAAAACTCTTAACCCACCTTATATGCTGCTTTTCTTCAAAGCTCCTTGGAAGCTCCCGAATGTGACGTATTTGTTCTCGTGTTGACAGAGCAACAAGTTCCTTGATGAGGTTTTGTTCCTCTGTCGGATATGAAATGACAAGACAAGCCTTTTAACCTTCCAAGAGCCACCAACTAAAATGGATATCCATCATCCATCCATCCATCCACCATCCATCCATCCATCCATCCATCCATCCATCCATCCATCCATCCATCCATCCATCCATCCATCCATCCATC
>NW_013952468.1:906445-908488 GCF_001266775.1 Austrofundulus limnaeus
TATATATATACAGTATATAGCTTTTAGCTTTTCCTTTCATTTTTTTCTCAGCCTATTTCCTCATGTCTGGACCCATCTGCAGTATTAATGATTATCTAGAATGACTTTCTGTTTTGACTGTGRTTTGCCGTTCAGAATTTTATCTGCTGCCTTCACAACAATCTATGAGCCCAAAACACAAAGCAAAAACAAAACAAACAAATAAAAAAACAACAAGAAACAAACTGAATAATGAAAGTTAAAGGGATAAAATGGTTACCTGACACTGAAGAGAGACGTCGAACAGCTGCTGATGGGTCATAGTGAGAATCACTGTCAATCTGAAACGAGCTGTGATCTGAAATAGTTTGTAAAATTAGAAGATTGTTCAGCCACTAATCACTTTGCTACTTCTGTAGCAGCTTACATTTTACATTTAATCATAAAACATGTAATTTCAAAAAAAGAAATTGGAATTCACCTGATTTGTACTTAYGTAGACTGGGCTGTTTATTAGGTTGTTTGGCACCCTCTACTTACAAAGTACTTACCTGGTATGTGCCAGGTACTTACTGATTAGAGCTGTATTATGATGGGACTTATTACCCTGACTATACCTGGTAAGTCCTTATATTCAGTAAGTACCAGGTAGTTCTGACCTGGTGTGTACAGGGCTGCATTAGGATTTGCTGTAATAAATGTTGTATTTTATTAAAGTGTTATGTGTCTAACATCTATAACACATATCACAGTATAATAAAATAATATAATGTTCATGCTTTCAAAGCAAGCATGAGTGAAAACCAAAAAAAAGAAATAACAAGTTAACTTATTATTGCTAAATTTCTGACAGTAAATAAATACTTTAGTCTCATGGTTCGATATGTTTTCGATACAAAAAATAGAAATGTCCATGCTCTTGTAATTTATTGAAATTAATTATAAACATTTGTTTAACCTCAAAAGTACAGTTTTTAAATCAAGTGTTGCTGAAACAGAAAGTTTCTCAGTGGATCTGCGCTCGACAATGCAGCCTATAGGTGGAATAGTCAAACACAGATCCACTGATCCTTCAACACAGAGCATCTTCAGACAAGTTGATAAAATAAATTTAAAATCTGTAAAGTTCCATACACAGTGCAAATTGATATCTAAAGCACTGCATCAAATGATTCGATACAGATACATGTATTGTTGCACCTCTTCTTATTATCCTGGATTTAACAATTAAGTCCTCATAAGTCCCAACTAGGTATAGTTCTTCTTACCTACAGGGCTGCATTATGTTTTGCTATAAAAATTGTTGCGTTTCATTAAAGTTTTATGTGTCTAACATCTATAACACATATAGTATGATCTAATTTTCATGCCTTCAAAGCAAATGAGTGAAAACCAAAGAAGAAACTTTATGAATACGTATGTATATATAACTTCCGATGAAGGTTATTAGATGGTATATTTATGATTACTTTTCTAAGTTTTTGTATGCATGATAATCAGATGTTAACTCACGGAGGTTCTGCTGCCATGAAGTTCTGTCTGAATCGGTGCTGATGAGGCCCATTGGGATGTTTTCGCCCACCTTCCAGCTCTCATCCTGCCAGCCTCCTCTGTGTGCTCCACGTTCAGCATTTCTTACATCGGGTCTTTCACCCCATAGTGTTAAGTCTTCATTCGTGTATGGATTAGTGTGGTTGGATTTCCTGGAAGGCCTAAACACCACAGCGAATAAACAAAAGGAAGCACAAACTCTTTCTTCAGGTCATATAGTTTATAACACCTGGGAGCAGTTGTTATCAGGTCAAGAAATAAACTGGAATTTAAAGTTATGATCATGACGCTTTTTCCGCCTCAGCCATTACAAGAAACAACAGATATCATTCCAGTGAAAAAAACATTAAATAACAAATTAAAAAGTAAAAAAAAAAGCCTCTAAATCATCCAATTTCACAGATATTGAGCTAAATGTTGGTCTTTGCGACAACAAATGACTAAATCTAGCTAGCTATCTAAATATTTAAGTTGCAACCTAAATATTTAGGTAGCTAGCTAAATATTTAAGTT
>NW_013952468.1:909416-911046 GCF_001266775.1 Austrofundulus limnaeus
AAATGAATCTGTTCTTTTTTTCTTATAAAAGGCTAAATAAAACAAAAATAATGGTGGTAATTTTTGACTGTGTAACTTTTTAAATGGCACCCCATACACAATGATTACAATTACAATTGTATTACAATTGTAATTGTAATTAATTACAATTGTAATTACAATGATTTATTTTACAATGACATTAAGAGAAAAAAAATCAAAATTCATACATAGCACAAATATGTTAGTGGGTAACATATTTCTGTACAACATTAAATAAATTGATACAAACCTAACAATTTCCAGTGTCTCACTGTCATGGTAAGCTTGGTTGAAAACTCCATTGTTGCTGTAACTTGTCATGAGATCCTTTAAAATTTATCCTTATTTCAATCAAAAATGAATGAACGCTGGAAAAAGAAAGTAAAATAAATAAACAAGAACATATCACATTTAGTGTTGTTCTTACAAGTACAGATCCTTCTGATTTGTCCTTGTTCAGGGTTCGTACAACTTAAAAACACTGCATCACAAGTAGAGTGACAGCTACATTGTTGGAGGGAAGCAAATGTAATTTAATCTCTTTCTCTGTCAAGAATCTGTTCATCATTAATTCATTCAGGAGGCTTAGTTTCTGCCACGAGCAAAAGCAAACACAAGTCTGTGGTTCTCATAAGTTCAGACTGTTCAAGTACAGAGAAAATATAAACGACGTTCACAGAACTATTATATTCTTCAACACATTTTCTTAACATGCTTCTTCTTTAAATCTATAATCTTTCTATAAATAAAACATGCAACTACACTATTCTGTTTGGTATTAAAGAAACTGTTTACCTTAATGAGATGCAGTGGATTATAAGGATAGATGTCTGTCCAAGCGGGACACACACCTGTGAAATGGTGTGTTATCTGTCAGAGAGGAAAAAAGCAAAGAACTCTCTAGCCACCAGGAAGTTAAGCTGAGAGCAAAGGGGTAAAAGTCCACTGCTGATCAAGCCATGCGTTGACATTTCCTGTTGTGAAATTAGATTATTTTTTATCAGGTATCAAGGTGAATGTGGAAAGTTTATGATGCATCCTGACTAACTTCCAGTAAATCAGTGGAAAATTACATTTTTTTCCTCAAAGCAGCTCAAAACTAACTAACCATACCTGAACATTTGCTAATGAAATTTATTTTTAATCTCAGATTGTTGAGATATTATACACTTTGTCACTTCATATACACAATGGACGTTTTAATAATCTTTTTAACTAACTGACCTAATGGTCAGCATGTCAGTCCAAACGTTTACTCAACTCCTGCAGACTGATACATTTGCAGCTTCAGCACCATCGACTTAAACACAATCAGCACACACATTTGCAAAGTAACATTTTATAGAGAAAACATCCACAAAGTAATTAAATGGCAACATACAAAAATGTTAATGTTTCTTATTAGTGAATAAAGGATTTCTTCTCACTGGAATGTTAATTTTATGAAAAAAAAAAGTTATTTTAAAGATGTCCAATAAGAAACACTTGTTTCAAAAGCCAAAAGTCTAGCCTGGATGAAAACTTTTGCCTTTTATTCTCCATACCTCTAATATGGAAGATGATTGGGGGCACAAACCAAAATAATAATAATAATAATAATAATAATAAT
>NW_013952468.1:912170-913328 GCF_001266775.1 Austrofundulus limnaeus
GACATCTGGTGAAAATTTCATGTCATTAGCACCTCTAGTAATATATTTACTGAGAAAAATGGTGACGTGTTCAATACTTATTTTACCGGCTGTATCAGCACCGATGTGGGTCAGCAGCTCGTTAAACTGACCACTGTGTTAAACTGGGCTCAGGACAGAAAAATATTTTGTCAGCTCKCAGCGCCTGGAGTGGCGAAACCCACTGAACAGACCGCCTCTAAATTATCTGGTAAATTAATTATCTGGTGTGCACAACGTTTGCTTGCTTTCAATAAAYAAAGCAAAGCCATTTTCTTAATTTCATCTTTATTTCATCCGTCATTGAAGACAGACTGGAAAAACTAAGACGCTCCTCCCTCTTCAGACTCGCATCTAGTCTGTGAGTCCTGGTATGAACTTAACGCGTCCAACTTGAGGCGTTGGGCACATTTTTTGCTGCTCAAAATGCATTTAGTGTGAACCTTTTAGTATCGATCCAATTCCAAGTAACTGCAAAGTTAATATTGCTGATTCCGATACACCTTTGTCATGCTGTGGAATAATTTTGTGATTTAAACTCTAGTTGGTCAATAATGACAAACCACAGGACAAGGATTTTAGGCAGATACAAATCTTTTGAAATAACTAGCTACAACATAATTAAATGATGTGCAAAATAACAAAATTGCAACAAAAATATTTATGTAGCAATGCCAATAAGAACAACAAATAGCTTGCATTGCATGCAGGCAGTTTGAAGAAGACTAACTCCAAATACACTGAAGACTCTGCACTAACTTTATTTGTGAAAAATAAAGCCAGTRGTGTAAATAAAGTGTAAACAAAAGAATCATTCTCATCATGCTRGTATGGATCTGATGCTGATGCTAATGTTGATGCCGCTAGTACTGATATCAATAAACCCACCACTAATATGCCATGCTCTTTGACTGATGTCCGGCTATACCTGTTTGACAGAATATCACTTCAAAATTACTGGATTATTCTCTTAAATACAAAACAGCAGAAGATTGTCTCCAATCCCACTCACTCAGAACACATAGTTTGGGTAAAAAAAAAACAACAACAATAATTTAAAAACAACACAACATTTCATAATTTTCTCTCTGGCAACCCAGCTCAAACAAAACTTGAAGTGTTTTATGAAAGCTCCTATTA
>NW_013952468.1:915202-918006 GCF_001266775.1 Austrofundulus limnaeus
ACACACACACACACACACACACACACACACACACACACACACTGGGTGAGCAAGTCACCAGCTTTATCACAGTTTGATTTTATATAAATATGTTTGGATGACAAGTGTCATACAGTTTTCATTCAATTCAATTCAAAAGTCTGCGATCAATAGCTATGATGCGATATTCTCATTTAACACAATCATTTAGTAGAAATATGATATCGATCCACAGCTGTCACGATAATAATATGGATCAATATTTTCATTTTGCCTCAAAGTACATCATTGAATCATTAATCGTTTAATAAATATATCAGTGTGGATCAGTGTATGGTTACAGCCCTAGCAAACGTTGAGCTGATGATCATGAAAGTAAAACGCTGATGGAAGCCTCTTATCGTAGAGTAAATAAAGTCCATTTTGGCTTTTTATTTTTTTATTTTTGTCGTCAAGAGGAGGACCTGTCAGTGAAGAGTTGAATGCACGTTTACACTGAAAGCAAACAACTTAAGCACAGCATCATAAAAGGTGATTTTTGCCTCTTTTCTTCAAGTGTTCTTCACAGAATACAGTGGGCTGAACCCGCTGCTGGACCAGCTGCCGAGCTACCAGTCCCTCCTGTACCGCAGGAAGTCAGCCTCCAAACGAGGAGCCAGCACCAGAACCAGGCTCAGCTCCTCTGGCAGCGTGAAATGGACCGAGAGGAGCTTAAGACGAAACGAGGTGAAACAGACGGCGCTGCGGCCCATCAAGGAGCTGCCCATGTCCATGGCTGAGAAACGTAGAGAAAAGTGGGGAAACTTTTAGATCTTTTCTCTACATTAAACATGTCTAAATGTTTAAATCCACCTTCCCATTAATTAACCGCTTCCTGTTTATTAGAAATAAACGTGAGAGAAACAGTGAAAATCTGAGCAGCTGGGAGCAGTGGAGGCGAAACACTCGCATATATGTGAGGCGGATGAAAGAAACCAGTGAAATGTTGCTCAGCTCTCTSAAGCTCTGGAGTGGGGACATCCACCAGATAGAAGGTGGGGAAAAAACACTGAAGTGTTGTGTTTTTGCTCTTTTAGCCTTAAGGTTTTTTTATTGTTGTCTTGTTTTTGTTTGTTTATAGGGATGTTTGGAACTGGGATCCTGTCGTATTTCTCCTTTCTGCGCTTCCTGGTTGTGCTCAACCTGGCCATTTTTCTGCTCATGTTCACGTTTGTCATGCTCCCCATCGTCCTCGTCCCCTACACTTCAGCAGAAATCGTCTTCAACCGGAATGACGGTGAGCAGACGTTTGATTGCTTCGCTCCTGAACGGAAAGTAAAACTGAGACAGATTGGAAATGACAAGTTTGTCTGTGGGTTTAGGAGGCAACTGCAGCGACTATCCAAGCAGCACTCGCCGAGGTCTCGTCAACTTCCATGAGCACATTACAGACCTGCTTTCTGGTGAAGTACGTTCCTGTCCAGTTTATAAAATATATATATATTTATTTCCATAAGAGTCTGGATTAACCTTTTGTGTTTCATGTGCAGGGTTTCATGGAACRGACCTACCTTTTCTACGGTTTCTACAACGTGGATAAAATCCAGTTTTCACACTGCACATATAATTTAGCTTTGGCATACCTGCTGACAACCATAGCCTACCTCCTGTTCAGTCTTGTTGTGATTGTTAAAAGGTATAAAAAAGCTGGGATAATTGGACACATTTAAAGAGCAGTAGGTTTAAGTGTATGACTTTTAAAATTTATTTCTTTATTTTAGATCGGCCACAGGGTTCAAACGTAGCCTGATCCAGAATGAGGATTGCTTTCAGAGCTTTTGCAACAAGKTGTTTTCTGGCTGGGATTTCTGCATCACCGACAAGAGCACAGAGAAACTGAAGAAGAGCAGTCTGCTCTACGAACTCAGGGTTGGTTTGTTTKTTTTTTTCTCTCGGGCAGAATAAAGAACTAGTTTTTGCATGGTAATAATCATAAAATACTGATTAATTATTGTATTATTTTGTACAAGGCAGGTGATGATGTAATGCTCAGGTTTATCTGTTKGTGTCTCTGTTACTAAAATATGAATCACTGGATGAAACTTATATTGAATTTTCATCTACAGCTGATTAACTTTTGGTTAGAGGTGCAACAATACATGTATCTGTAACAAATTGTTAAATACACACACTGTATGTAACAATACAGATTGTTTTCTCTGTGTTAAAGGATCAGTGGATCTGTGTTCGACTACTCCACCCGGGCTGCTTTTTCGAGCACAGATCCACTGAGAAACTTGCTGTTTCAGCAACGTTTCATTTAAAAACTGGACTTTTCAGGTTAAACAAATGTTCATAATTAATGTCAATAAATTACAAGTTAAGAAGTGCATAGAAATTTATCTTTTTTGGATCGAAAAAATATTGAACTGTGACAGTAAAGCAGTGGTTACCAAACATTTCAGCTTTACACCCCCCCGTGACCCCAACTATTTATCGTTTGATAAATATTGGTATCAGATCAAATGAACAAGTGCATAGTAATAATATTTATTATCCTTCTTTGATTCATTTTAACTACACTAACCACACCCTTTTGTAACAACTAAGGCAAAAATAATTGTTAGAAATCATTTTTAAATGTAGTTAATTCTGAAGAATTTTTCACTTTGATGTTTTGGAGCCCCATTACGAGTTCCAACCCCATCTTTGGAAACCACTGGACTAAAGTATTGAAATGAACTAAATCATGAATTTTCTGTGTCGTTGCACCCCTACTTTTGGTATCAACCTGACCACCCACGGCCAACTGATTGTAAATAAATAAATAAATAAATAAATAAATA
>NW_013952468.1:918246-926958 GCF_001266775.1 Austrofundulus limnaeus
ATTTATTATTACACATCAGGACAAATGAAAAGACCAAGTTCATGTAAAAAGAAAAAAATACTGTATATAGTTTATATCAAATTTCACAAAAACTAGTACAGCTGAACTATTGAAACGTTGCTTCTCCTGTTTTGCAGGTGCATTTCATCGTGGATCTAATTAATGAGTATCTGCCCTCGATTGTTAT
Source organism: Austrofundulus limnaeus (assembly GCF_001266775.1). Lineage (NCBI taxonomy): Eukaryota > Metazoa > Chordata > Actinopteri > Cyprinodontiformes > Rivulidae > Austrofundulus > Austrofundulus limnaeus. The sequence continues at coordinate 918,434 of NW_013952468.1, forward strand.
GACCTTGGCCAACTTCGTCACACCCATTCTCTTCGCTGTGATCATCAACTACGAGGACTACTCACCTGCCTTTGAGATCCGCTTCACTCTCATGCGGTACAGCGGACTTCCAAACATCGACGTCACATCTTCCTCATGAAGTTAGCTTGAACAGCTACTGTCATTGTGTCTTTCTCTCCTCTTTTCTCTTTAGATGCGTCTTCATGCGGCTGACCAGTATTGCAGTTTTGCTGTACTCTCTCTGGTGTCAGATCATTGACTGCGATGGTCCCTCGTGTGAATGTGGTTACAATCACAAACTTTATTCTGTAAGTTTCTGGTGTTCTCACGAACCTCCCTTTAGCAGCACCTGTTGATGTTCACCTCTAAACTATGAGGACCAAAACTGACATAATTAGACTTACACTTACATTACACTTAAAATTCACCAATAAAAATAAAAAGGGGATTTTTACCTCATGTTTTATTATTTAATTGACCTTCGTATTTATATTTCCAGCTTAGTTCTAATAAATTACATGTTTTAGCTGATAATTTGAAATTTACTGCTTTAAGTATATATTGTTTGTGTCTCTTAAATGTTTATATTTATTTATTTTTATAATTTTTCCCATAAGTCTTTTTATTTCCATGTGTTTTTACATTTCTCTGTCTCCTGTTTTTTCATTATCTTGTGCAATTTTGTCACATTATGCAAATAAGGTGGGCGGCCCTTCTTGGGTCAGCTCCACTTCTATTGGTCAACAGACAGGAAGGAGCAGGATCCATGTGCAGATCTACTCTGCATGCTTGTGCTGCCTCAGTTTAGCTTAAAGTTTAAAGCTTAGATAAAAACAAAGGCAAGGAGGAAAACACTTAACTGTGCCTTTGTTTTTAACTTAACTAAACAGTAAAATTGAAATTATGTGCTAAAATATATAATTTATTAGAACTAAGCTGGGGAATAAATGTGAACGTCAATTAATTTATAACACATGAGGTAAAGTACCCCTTTTTATTTTAATTGGTGAATTTTAAGCATATTTATTTAAATTTCTGGTTTTATTTTTAATTATGCCAGTTTTGGTCCTCCATACAAAACATGTTATTATTATTTTTTTTATTAACGATGAATCTTATTTTTCTATCAACACAAATCTCTGTTCACACACTATCCTAACCTCTCAGAAACTAATCATGGTTCTGTAAAAATGACACTTTAGAGGTTAAAATARAAGACACTATAAGAAGCTTAATTTTTTTTATTTGTTTGGTTCTGCAGTGCTGGGAGAGTCGTGTGGGCCAGGAGATGTACAAACTCACCATCTTCGACCTCATCATTGTTGCTGCAGTCACCATCTTTGTGGAGTTTCCTCGAAAGTAAGAATCCTTCTCCCAAAAWAGAAGAAATAAAACCTTTTATTTCACAAAGGCTTGTAGCTCTCAGTGTGACATGTTAGAATTCTGAATAAATTGAAGACATTTCCTTCWGGTAAATTCCTCCACAGTCGTTTTTGTTGCCACGTTCTAACAGCTGTAATGCCCTGTCCTCCTCAGGATGCTTGTAAAATACTGCCAGTGTGGCCTGACCAAGTGGTGGGGGGAGCAAGAGTTTTCTATTCCTCAAAATGTCCTGGGAATAGTTTACGGTCAAACCATCTGCTGGATCGGCACTTTCTACTGCCCCCTTCTGCCYGCCATCTGCACCATCAAATACTTCTTCATCTTCTACATCAAAAAGGTTGGCTCTTTGTTGGAGCTATTGTTTTTTTTATTAAACATGTAGAAATCAGAAAGGATGTCGAAACTTAAAAATAAGTCCTCAGTTTTAGTTTTTCCTTTTATTTATTTTTATTTACTTATTTTTTAGGTATCGTTAATTCACAACTGCCGTCCAGCTACACGCTCGTTCCGAGCATCGAGCTCCACGTTCTTCTTCCTCGGGGTGTTGCTGATCGGCCTGAGTATGGCCTGCGTGCCAGTAACGATCAGTATAGCGCAGTGAGTCTCCTCATGTTTTAACTCATGGTTGAGAGGGGCCGGGGCTACGCATTACTGCAATGTTTGATTAAACCTTAAAGGAAAGTATCCACATAGTTGTGGGCTAGATCTGGACTCAAGCTAGCAGACTGCTGTGGGCCAGGTCTGGCAATGATGGTACTGTTTTTAAGGTGGCCATTTGGTGGCCCATGGACCACCTCTGGGCCCCCAAATGGCATTATTTGGGCCGAGCGTTAGCGCGCTGTGTGGGCCAGACAAATTTAGCTGATTGGCTAACCACATTAAAATATTTACACCGTTTTTTTTTAGGGTTTTTTGCTAAAAATGTGCATTTATTGTGTATTTTATAAATTTTTAAAACAAGAAGAATACAATACAAAAGTTAAAGTGCCCATAAACTGACGAGCTGAACGTTTTGGTTTCTRAAATGGCTAAAATGGCACAAAGTATGCAGAGAATTGCAAAATGATATGGAGAAACAATGCTGTGAATGCTAAATCCGTATTGACCCAATTCAACTTTATTTGTTTACATCTTTATTTCAAAAATTTCTGACTAAATTAGTAAAATGTTCTGGCTTCTGTTTAGGCTGGTACTAATTTAATCTTAATTTTTGTCCCAGGATCCACTGTTCCCAGGCTTGTGGACCGTTTGTTAACTACACCACCTCCTGGGAGGCGCTGCCAGCCGCGGTGTCGGAGCTTCCACGAGGAGTCCAAACTTTCTTCTACGCTCTCTCGTCRGAGACCTTCGCCGTCTCTATCTTTGTTGTTACATTGTCTGTGTTCACGCTGGGATTTTAAGATTCATTAAACCRTTTTCTTATTCTTTGTTTGGCTGTTAGGTAAAATGTTTCTCTCCTACAGCTTGGCCATGTTTTATGTGATTGCACTGGCTGGAGCTCACAAGAAAGTGATCAGCCAGCTAAGGGAGCAGCTCACCATGGTTTGTTTATTAGTTTCTCTGAGGAATCTGCTGATTTGACTTTGCCCATCACTACCATCACTGTGTCCTTTGGTTCCTCAGGAGGGAAAGGACAAACGCTTCCTGATCCAGAAGATGTTCCAGGCCCAGGAGAAATTAAAAACTGAATCCAGGCAGCGCAGCAGCCGGAGCCCCCGGAGCCCCTGCTACCACACCAGCTTTGCCTCCAATTTCCCTGCAGCGATGTGTCTGTCACACTCACCGCCAGCCTCCTCCACACAAGTGTGAAGGAAGGAGCAAACGTGACTGGAAAACAAATCCGTGTACAACACTGGAGCTAGATCAGTATTTTCTCTTTTTTGGTTTTTATTTTGAACACTAACACTTGTGCACCTCCGCAGACCTGCTAACAGCAGTGTCTCTAGACTTTTAAAAGTTTTTCTTTTAAAATCAGAATATTGTTGAACAATATCAGGACAGATATTAAGGTCAGTTTAGTGTTATTCTGTATTGTTTTTTTTTACTTTTGTTGTTTCCTTCTAAGAAGGCCTCTGTTTCTTCAAACTATTTGACTTGTTTGTAAAACTTGTTTTTAAATCTTGAGCACTTTTAAGCATTTTATTGCTGCCTTTTTTTCTACATCTACAATCTGTTTATAACAGTTTTTATGAATGCAAATTATTACAAAAGTCTTAACGTGCATTAAATGAATACTAATTGTTATAATGCACAACTTATAAGTTTGCATGTATTGTTATGAAAACATTTCTTAAATTTGAGACTTTTGTCACTTTTGCGTGATAGTTTTATTTGTACTGTTGTGGATTTATTTAGATTTGGGTGATAACTGTTTCACATTGCTGTGAACAGTTTTATTGTTTAAACCATTTTACACAAAAAAAATAAAGTTTTTATGTGTTTTGATGTAATTTGTTTTTTGTTGTCTTTTGATATTTGTCTGTGTAATTTGCTTAGTTTTGTGCTTTCTGTGGTGTGTTGGTTTTATTTTGTTTCACTTTAAATTTCTTCTTTTTATGAGGTATTTGTTTTATTGAAAAAAGATCTTTACAAATACAAATACAAAGAAGGAACAGGACAGAGTAACAAAGCATGTCAGTGGTATAGGCTTCTACAAAATACATTTTAATACAAAAAAACATTATGACAAATTAAATATATTCATTAATCTACAGCCTTGTATGTTTACAGCTTTCTTATAGTGTTAACATAACTTAATTACCTTAACCAAAAATATCGCCTTGCTGCTCAAAAGTGCTATATAAATAAATGTTACCTTATCAAAACAGGAAAGAAACAGTATGTAATTTTCCAAATATTATATTAAGATTTATTGTCAGTCTTCTGTTTAGATTAGTGTTCTTTCCATGAAAACCACAAATGATGTGCACATCATTTTTTGTATGTTTTGACTCTGTGTAGTTTCTTTAAATGTCCCTCCGCGCCGCCAGAGGGCGCTGCGGAGCTAACTCTCGGCTTCTCATTGACAGCTCAGCTGGGACGAAACCGGAAGCAGCGTGCGGTGTATGGTGGACAAGTCAGTCAAAATGTTGAAAATTACGATTAGGGCAGATTTGGGTTCTATGTGGATTTTGTTCGGATTAATATATTCTCAGATCCTGACCGTGTCCTCGGATGATATTGTGGTGGCGTGTGGCGGGTTTGTGAAGTCTGATGTTGAAATAAACTACTCCCTGATCGAGGTAAGGTAAACCTCCAGCTAGCTAGCTGCTAACTATTAGCCGGTTATGGTAGCGAAGCAAATGTTAGACTGAGCTGTTTTACTGAATGTCTGAATGACCAACTCGCTTTAATCACCACCTGATAATCTGTGAAACACAGTTTGCCCAGATTAATCTAGTTTTATTTGAATATTAAATGTAATTGTTCGTGCAGATAAAATTTACTGTAAACCTTTAACCCGTGTATGAGAGGAGGATTTATGGGCTCCTGTCTTAATCCCCTTCATTGAAGCCTTAAGAAGATTAAACACTTGCCTCAAAGTTGTAAAAATGCCTCATTTAGAATAGTTTTGTTTTTAATAACTCAATTTATTTGCCATAAAGCTGCTCATCAATGCCTTGCAAATGTAATATTTATGGTAATCTCAGCTAATCTCACTGCATGTGTGTCCTTTTTCATTTGCAGATTAAACTTTACACCAAACAAGGTTCACTAAAATATCAAACAGACTGCGCTCCCATTAATGGTTACTTCATGATCCCCCTCTATGATAAGGTATGAAAACCACTGGTGAGAACTGCTGAGTTAATTTTTCCCAATTGTGACTATAATCCAGTTTTTAATTTATTTCTTTTTACACAGGGGGATTTTGTTTTGAAGATTGAGCCGCCTCTGGGCTGGAGTTTTGGTAAAGCCACCCGTTGCAAAAACTAGCAATAAAATAGCATTATGATGAAGGTTTGTAATTTTTGTTTTGCGCTTGGATTGTCTCCAGAACCTACCAGTGTCGACCTGCATGTGGATGGAATCAGCGACATCTGCACCAAAGAAGAAGACATCAATTTTTTTTTCACAGGATTCTCAGTCTCAGGAACGGTGAGAATTAATTGTGTAACAGTGGAATTGATGGCATCACATCGACAGTAAACAACATGGAGGGAAACGGCAGGCCAGTAGTTGAATATTTGTGCTGCACACACAATCCTCAGGATCCAAATCCAGACTCTTACTTTAGCTTTCAAGCTTTGAAGCATTTCAAAGCTTCTTTTACATATCTCACAATCACTCACTGCATTCTGTTTCATTGATGCGAACAGGGTCAGGACCGTGCAGCGAGGTCTGAGGAGCTGTGTTTGCATGTCCTTCTGCAGGTTTTATCAAGCAATATTTTTCTGAGACACAGACACTGTCTGATAAGATTCTGATTTATTTTTCATGAGTGCATAAAGTAAATTATTTCATGTGAAACGATAAACGGTTGCAGCCTGGCTGTTTTCAGCATAAATCACTCTCCACAGGTGAAGCGTTTCTGATGCATTTCCAGTGTTTCTGTAAAGTTGTGTGTTGCGTGACTCGTGGTGTTCCTGTGTGTTGTGCAGGTTCTGAGTAAGGGCCACCCCCTGGGCCCCGCAGGAGTGGAAGTCAAACTGAGCCGAGCTGGATCAGAAGAGAAACTCCTGAGTGTCGTCACACAGCCGGGGGGGAAGTAAGTGACCCATAACTCTGAGTTTAATAAGGTTAAGGGCTGCAACTAATGATTTATTATTATAATCGATTAATTGTTGGATTATTATTTTTTTTATTAATCAATGAATTGGGAAAAAAACTTTTTAATTTCAACCTCGTTATTCCAAAGTAGATAAACTGGACTGACATAGCAAATTGCACAAAAAACTGGTTGCTGTTGGAGAATTCTGTTACTTTAATAGTAAAGAGGACCTATTGTGGGTTCCGTGAACAAGTTAGGATACATTTGATAAAAAAAAAAAAAAAAACATGTTCATGAAGCTCAGATAGTGAGTTTTCACCTTTTCAGTTCTGCCTGTTCTGAGCTCCCTTCAGTCCTTGGGTAAATCCTGCTGTGGGCTGGTAGAAGTTTCCAAAGTAGTCCATTGTGAAATTATTTTCAAAAACTACAACTTTCTTTGGCAATATTGCTAGAACATTAACATCAACAATAAAATCAAATAAAAATAAAATTAAGCCGCGCATCTCTGTTCTCCACGACTGTTGTAAAAACAGCAGCACTAATGTGGTCGTCCTGTGAAGAAGTGGGCGGAGTCTCCACTTGGGTTATCAGGTGAGGGGCTGGGCTCGCCTTGGCGTTGCTGCGGTATCTGGATTGTAACGTAACAATCTGCAGGTTTCTGAAACAGCTCATTTGCTGACACTAAAAACACAGTTTGTATGTTGCCTAAAAACAACTGTGAGTGTTTATTTGGCACCTGGACTGTTTCTGGAAGCAGTACAGACCCAAATGGAAGCAAAAAAAAAGCATGTAAAAAAGTGAATTTTGCAAAATAGGTCCCCTTTAAATTGTAATGCATAAATAAGTAAATATTTGTCAAACAGCTTCAGTAAAAAATGAATACACAAAAATATACACAAATGTGTGCTAAATGCCTGGAAGTCTAAATATTTTCTCTCCGAGAGCTTTAAAAATGTGTCCTAGACTGCAGTGTTTCCCAAAGTTGGGGTCGGGACCCAAAATGGGGTCCCGAAACATCAAGGTGGGGTCCTGAAAAGATTTTCTGAATTAGTTACATTTTTGCCTTAGTTGGTACAAAGGAGTGAGGTTAGTGTATTTAAAATGGATAAATGTAGTATAAAAAATTGTTACTACGCCCATGTTTTGTTGACCTGATACAAATGTTTATCATCCAAAAATAGTTGGGGCCACAGGTCCCTGCTACTTTTATTTTGTGGGTCAAAAGCTGAAAAGTTTGGGAACCACTGCACTTTGGTTCCCAAAGTTGGGCTTGGGACCCAATTAAGGGTCATGAAGCACCTTGGATAATCTCCAGAAATCAATTTAAAGGTTAATAAAATAATTGCTGATGTAATATTTTCTGTATAACTATTACAAAAACACAAAATAAGTATAAATAAGTATTTATGTTTGTGCACAAGCTGTTTAGATTGTCAGAAAGCCTGTGTTTTTAGGGTTATTAACAAAGTTCATGTACTCAGACCAGTAATATTTGGGGTCACAAGTTTTTGCCATGGATATTTTGTGGGTCAGAAGATAAAAAGTTTGGGAACCACTGTCCTAGAGGGCAGAGTGTAACCTGAAATAAAAGTGTGAACTATCCTAGTGAAGTCTTTATCTTTGACCGTGGACAGTCTCATGGACAGTCGTCTCGTGGACAGTCTCATGTCAGTGACGATCATGTTAAGAAGACTTTCAGTCAAGACAGCTAGGTTAAGACATGTGTCTTCACTCAGTTTGCTTCTGTCAGCAAATTAAAAATTAAAGCGCAATCATAAATTTATCATAAATTAGTTTTAAAATGGTCTCCAAACAATATTATTATTGTCTCTCGCAATAATTTCTGAGACAATTTATCGTCCAGCAGGACTTGTTATTGTGACAGGCCTACAGGTCAGTGCTGGCTGTAAACTCATCAGGATCAGCCCAATTAAAGATGGCTGCCACAGCTAATTAGCGTTAGCAGACACAAAAATGGTTATAGCTCAGTTTTTACAAACTTTGAGCTGAATTTATTGCAGTAGTCGATGACTCATTCCTCCTGATATAATATTCTGAAAACTAATGTGTTGTAAGATCTCACTATAATGTAATAACTATGTTATAAAGCAGGGGTTCTTAATCTTTTTGACCTCGGGGCCCAATTTGTTGAACATAAAGTGACACGAGGCCCAGTCACACATTACCAATTATGGATCAAAATGATAATTATTCTTCTCTAAATCTTGGTTTAATTTTTATTGTATTTACATCATAACTAAACTATCATAACTAACATGACTAAATTAAATACACTTACAGTTTAAAAGTAAAACTCCTGTCAAATAACCATATGATATGATTATGACAAACATTTTTGTATTGTATTCTGCCCATAACAATTATTTGAACAAATACAAAGTCAGTCAACAGACACTTGGCTTATCAGCAC
>NW_013952468.1:928709-934390 GCF_001266775.1 Austrofundulus limnaeus
AACAGAAGCTGCTCTTCATATTAGTGACAAACTTTGGTGTTTTTTTGATGAGTTACTTTTAGATTTTTGCTTCTACTTTTCATTTAAAACAGGTTTCCATTCTCAGCAGGTTTCTAAGGTTCTTCTTATACACATTAAAGTTGTTAAACATCTGAGTGGCGCACTACTGCTACTAGTGGTGAGAAAGTGTATTGCACCTTATTCAAAATCAATGCGGTCCCATGACCCTCTGCAGCCCAAAGTTAAAAACTGTTGTTCTTTTGAGGCCCTCGGCCCACAGGTTAAGAATCTCTGTAAGGTTTACTAAACAGTTTCTTCTCATAACAGGATTCAGTGTAAAAAACTGGCATAAAAGGCAGCAGACAATGTGCCTTTTTTAGTTCTTTACTTTAAAAATAAAATCTTTTTCTATTTACTAACACAGGTACACCTTCTTCAAAGTGCTGCCTGGAGCTTATGACATCACAGCCTTCCACCCCTCTTGGACTCTGGAGCAGGTCAGCATAGTCGTCTCCGGGTTGCTGTTGGAGAATGTCATCATCACTACTGTGCTCCCTTTTTTTAAAATTCTGTTTGACTTCAGGATAGCACACTTCATTATTCACTTAGCTGCTGATCTGATAAGGTTTCCTGTCAGGTCAGCAGCGTTCGAGCTAATGATATCCAACACTAATCACATTGTTCCTGATAGGCCTATTATTCCACTCATGCTGGAACTTAGCGCAGCAACCTTTGCCATCCTCCCGCAGAGTAAAACCTCGGTGCTCGTCTCCAACGCCAACGCTCTGGCCACCGAGCACCTGGTGGTTGGAGGCTACAACGTCTCGGGGGAGGTCCGCAGTGATGGAGAGCCCATGAAGGAGGTCACCTTCCTCTTGTACTCAGCCACAGTCAGGAGAGAGGTAAAGCAGCCCGAGTGAAAAGAGCAGGGAAAAATCGTTCTGAAGTTTTCTGAGCTTCGTCTGCTCCACGTGATTTGAAAACGGCTCTTTTAATGAGTTAGTCTTAAAAAATAAACAGTATATTTGAAGAAATAAAAATCTTCAACATTTCATTATGTTTATAAGCAGTTATGTGTGTGAAATGATTGATTTCTTTAACCCCCCAGGACATCGCTGGCTGTAACATGTCCCCGGTGGAGGGTGCGGATCAGGAGGACAGCTCTCTGCTCTACCTGTGCAGCACTCTGTCCAGAGACGACGGCGTCTTCACGTTTCCCTCGCTCATCAGCGGCGAGTACACAGTGGTGAGTTCTTGTTTTCTCTCTGTGTTTATTTGCAAAAGCCAGAAGAAAAGCTGTACTTTTGATTTCATAGAGTTGTCATTTATCCACACTTTGTCTTCTGGCTAAATTAACTGCATGTTTGTGTAGCAGTGACAGTAGAGGCTGCACATTTTCAGCTGCAGTTTGTAATAAAACCACTAGATGTCGCCACATCACACATAGTAAAATTTAATTTGGAATCATGTACAAAAACCAATAATTTTCTACCACTTACCCCCTTTTCTGTGCTTATAGAGCAGCTGGACATAAGTATAAATGTTATTATACACCTGATTGTCTTCACTTTCCTCCAGGTGCCTTTCTACAGGGGAGAAAGGATCACCTTTGATGTTGCTCCATCGAGGATGAATTTCAAAGTGGAACACAACAGCTTGAAACTTGAGGTGAAGAGTTCAGTTAATGTCCTTTTTTAATGGCGTAGTCTTTTTTAAATACGAAGGAATGATTCAAACTGTTTGTGTTGCTGTGCGTGCAGCCCATCTTCCGTGTGATGGGTTTCTCTGTGATGGGTCGAGTCCTGAACAGTGCTGATGGGGAGGGGGTGTCGGACGCCACAGTGTCCCTCAACAATCAGATCAAAGGTAAACTACCTGAGCTGAATTTACTTAAAGATGTTTTAATTTAAATATATTTTAGAGCAAACATAAAAAACTAAAATCCGCACAGGAAAAGAGCAGTTTAGTGTAATTTTATCAACGCTAACATTTGACCTGCCTYGTCGTTTTCTTCTCAGTTGTCAGCAGGGAGGACGGTTCTTTCCGGTTGGAGAACATGACAGCAGGTGTCTACACCATCCGCATCAGCAAGGAGCTCATGTTCTTTGAGCCAATCACGGTGAAGATCGCCCCGAACACGCCCCAGCTTCCCGACATCATCACCGCAGGGTCCGCCGAGCGATTTAAAAATGATTAAATGTTGCTTCATCAACCACACGCTTGTTGCTTTCTCACTAACCCACCGTATAAACCCCTGTTGGTCCCACACAGGTTCAGTGTCTGTGGTCAGATCTCCATCAGCCGCCTGCCTGAGGGCATGAAGCAGCAGGGCCGCTACAAGGTCACTCTGACACACCRGGGCCAAGACAAGGCTTTCAGTCGGACCACCGACTCAGATCCTCAAGGGGCCTTCTGCTTTCAGGCCAAACCTGGAGACTACARCGTTCATGTAAGCTCAGATTTCTTGGAATTATTTATAACTTCACATACATGAGCCCTCAAACCATTTAAAGCTATCTGAAGCATTTTTTGTGACTAACTGGATCATAGACCAGTTCAGATCATAGATCAGTTCAGTACCATAGACAGTCTTATCAGTTTTAGTCGTTTACTTTAAACTGATAGAATCAGCAAGACTCTACTTAATGTGTCTCCCTTCAGCAGGATAAACATATAATTGTTTACATTTAAGGGTGCATTCATACCAGCCCTGTTTAGTCCACTTTAATCAAACCCTAGTTCATTTGCCTAAAAAAGTCTGTTTCGTTTGGGGGTACTACGGGACCCGATACCAGATTTGTTTCCAACTGTTTGTGCATAAATGTTCTAACCCAGTAGGAGGCGGTAATGCGCCGTAGACTGAATGCCAGCCACAAAAAACAAAACAAAACAAAAAAACAGAAGATGAAGACAGCGTTAGCTGAGCTGAACAAACTGCTTTAACCAGCAGGCTGGTTGTAGAGCAGGAGGTATGTCCAGGTGAACGAAGGTGACAGTAATAAGGCCTGGTGTTGTAGTACTTGAATCCGGTCTTGGTCTTAAGACYGGTCTCAAGACCACTYCTGATGGTCTTGGTCTTGTCTCGGTCTCGGACATTGAGGACTCTGAATTTTATTTCAATACCACAACTGTAGAAATATCACTAAATAGCCAGATTATTGGCCAGTTTATTAGTTAACATTCTTGCTTTCATTGGATTTAAAACATACTGATTCAAATCCAAACCTGACTCACTGCTATTTATGTATTTTTGTTACGGCTGTCACCCATCCCCACTGTCTTCACTCACACACACTCCAGGAAAGGAAGCAGTTGTTCTCTTGGGGTGGTAAAAGATCTCTTCAAAATTTTAAGTAAAAAAAAAGTTGGCTACATTATTCATAAATAATACCATTATAAAACAACAACCAGGAGAAAGCCTACAGCAACTTGTAAATTCTGCAGAGCTTCACTTTCAGAGACAATGGAGACAACTTTAAACTTTTACCATCGTTAACAATCTGCCTCTGTAGCAACATTCTTTCCTCTGCCCTCAAAAAAGGATTTTGTCAATATTAGCTCTACATATTAAGTTAGCTACAGTGTGGAAAAAATTCAGTCGACTTGTGTGAAAAACAACATTCTCATCTTCCTCTCACGCTGAGCTCATTGTTGAAGAGTGTTTGTTTGGCACATTTGACAAAAAGCCATTCAAATCTGAWGTCGTGACATGTTTTTGTGAAGAAGGAAGTTGTGTTCGGTGTCTTCTTCAGAGGTTTCCGTGTCGATRCCTTCAGTGGTTCTTAGTGCAGCGCCCCCGCAGGCGAGGTGGGGAACAGGTTCACAGGGTTTAGTTAGTTTGRCAAAGTGCAGTGTGAAAGTGAACCACGCCAGATGAAAATGTAAACAAATGTTGCAAATTTGGTCCCCAATCGAACCGAGTTTAGCGGACTTTCAGGTGTGAATACGACCTAAGAGGGACAAAGCTGAGGGTGAAATTAAGTCTTTAGATCTGAAAATAAAACACTTGACTGAGAACTTATTTGGTTTCTGCATATTACTCAGGATAAGTGTTGTTCTCAGAAGGATTGYGTATTTTAGGAGGTGATTGTGAACACTTAAGACAAATCAGTAGAAACAGGTAATTTCCCTGTTTGTTATTCAGTTGTTGCAGAAGTTTGTTTTCCGTGACCCACCTGGTGTTGATTTGACCTCTTCATGTTCAGGTATCTCTGCCTGAAGCGGAGATAAAAGCAGGCCTCGCTCTGCAGCCTCAGGCCCTCCAAGTGTCCCTGGTGGACCGGCCCCTCACAGACCTCCTCTTCACTCAGTTCATGGCTTCTGTCTCAGGAAAAGTTTACTGTCTCGGTAAGACTTGGCTTATTGTGCTTCATTGTTTTTAATGAAACAGATTTCTTTATATAAAGAACGGCACCCCGGCCTACGTTTCATCTTTAAACTAATTAGTGTTTCGTTTCCTCCCAGCTTCCTGCGATGATCTGTCTGTAACCCTGCAGCCTGTGAGTCGGCAGGGAGAGAGGAGGGCCGTGGCTCTGTCAGGCAGCAGCGACAGCCTCACATTCTCTTTCGACAATGTTTTACCAGGAAAATATAAAGGTGATTTAAGCTTTCGTGTGCGCTTTTATCCCCAGATTCTGTTTGCATTTGATTTTTTTATTTATTTACTTTTTAAGGCAGCCAAGCGTCGACCAAAAAGTAATTCCCTTGTCCAGYGTACGCCTTCATTTAAATATCACACTAATTATTCTCTATTGATCAAGAAGAAAATCAATTTGTAATTAACACTTTTGGATCATAACTGGTTTATACTTGCAGCTTTCTGGAGGCAGTGTGTATTTACATGCCTCTCGGAGCTTCATCTATCTATATCCTTCCTCACTTCACACAATCTGTTCTTTTTTTTCCCCCACAAGCTGTCAGCACACACATCTTTACTCTGTTTACAGCATTGCCAGTTCAGACTGATGGGATGCTCACTGTTCCTAAGTTTGTGTTCAAGAATGTGCAGCTTTAAGAACTTCTTTTGAGGAACCTATTATTTATTAATTTCTCTCCTCCGTTCCTCCCATCAGTGGGTATTTCTCACGAGGAGTGGTGCTGGAAACACAAGTCCTTGGAAATCGAGGTTCTGGACTCGGATGTGTCGGGGGTGGAGTTGAGACAGATCGGCTACATCCTGCGCTGCTCCCTGTCCCACGCCATCACTTTGGTCAGTAATCAGTTTGTTACAAGTGTCGCGTCAGAAGCTTCAGCTCAGTATCTGACAACATGGCCGAGCTGAAGCCATTCTAAGATCAGCCAGGTCGGCCATCTTGAAAGGCGTTGACTCTAAAACAGGGGTGGGCAATCTTGGTCCTCGAGGGCCGCAGCCCTACTTGTTTTACGTTTTTCCTGGCTCCAACACACCTGATTCAGACATTGATTTTCCTTCTAAGTTCTGCAGTATGGAGGACCGACACTGACATAATTATAAATAAAAGCAGAAATTTATAAATGAACCACTAAATAAATAAATACWCTTAAAATGCACCAATTCAATTAACAAAGAACTTCACCTCATGTTTTGTAATTTAATTCTCATTTAATTGATATGTTTCTAACAATTCAAATTTGACTGTTATTAAAAATATATATTTTTCAGTTTTCCCTTTTACTTGTACATACATTGGTCTCTTAAATGT
>NW_013952468.1:934715-946835 GCF_001266775.1 Austrofundulus limnaeus
ATGTAGAAGTAAAAGGAAAAACAAAAAAATATGTATTTAAAAAAACATTCAAATTTAAATTATGTGTTAAAATATATAGACTAATTTGTACTAACCTGGAAAAATAAATATTAAAGTCATTTCAAACCAAAAAACATGAGATAAAGTTATCCTTTGTTATTTAAATTGGTGCATTTCAAATGTATTTATTTAGTAGTTCATTTATATAATTCTGCTTTTATTTCTAATTATGTCGGTTTCGGTCCTCCATACTGCAAGAAGCCTGATAATCATCCATTCATTCAAATCAGGTGTGTTGGAGCAGAGAAGCAAGTAAAACATGCAGGGCTGCGGCCCTCCAGGACCAGGATTGCCCACCCCTGCTCTAAAAGTTCAGTTTCTACAAATCTTATTGAAATATTTTGCAAATGCTAAACTAACATTACCGCTTCTTGCATTCAGACAGATTTCTGAATATTTTCACCTTGTTTTTTTTTCTTTTTTGGTTTTTATTGCGCAGGAGTTCTTTCAGGATGGCAGCAAACCGGAGAACGTGGGCGTGTACAATCTCTCCAAAGGGGTCAATCGCTTCTGCCTCTCCAAGCCCGGTGAGCCTCCTCCTCCCGACCTCTAAACACAGCATTAATTAGCATATTGAGAAAATATCAGAGCGTAGCAGCTTTTCCCTCATGTAAACTTAACGTCCGGTGTTTCGAGCCAAAAGGTCCGTGTCAGACTTAGCTAAATATAAAACTGGAACAAAGTAATTAATCAAATCAAACCGGCTTGTCCAGGTGTTTACAAAGTCACCCCTCGCTCCTGCCATCAGTTCGAGCAGGACTTCTACACCTACGATACGTAAGTAATGAGATGCCGATTGTTTCTGGGTTAAAACACTTAGAGGATTCTGATGATTTGTTTGTTTTGTGTTCTCCAGCTCGGCCCCCAGCATCCTGACCCTCACTGCGGTGCGACACCACATGACAGGACTCATCACCACGGACAAGATACTTGACGTCACCGTCACAATCAAGTAATAAGTGTGCTCAATATTTCTGCACATATTTGTCAGTATTTAAGTTTTTTTTTTTTTTTTTACCGTTTAGATCATCCATTGAGAGCGAGCCAGCGCTGGTGCTGGGCCCGCTGCGCAGCCTGGAGGAGCAGAGGCAGGAACAGCAGCTGCAGGAGATCCAGCTGCGACGCCAGGAGCGAGAGCGGCGCGCAGCCGAAGAGGGGCGAGGCACCAAGGACGACAGTCCTCCTGTCCAGGAGAAGGCAGATGAACTCACAGGCCCCTTCCACTACGAGTTCTCCTACTGGGCCAGGTAAGATCCACAACATTCAACTGATAGATGGAAAAAATGGACACGTTGCTGGCTTCTGCTAAATATCGTGCAGGAATTTTTTTTTTCTGCACAACTGAGCTGAAACATCAGGCTAATGGGGGCCTTCACTCAGGCTATTTTTACAATATTGTCATGCGACTGTCCGCTCGACACTGATGCACGTACCAACTCTTGTATCAGCTCCATTGATTTCAGTGTTGGAGTTTTATGTATCCTTACACCCCTATTGTCTTCTCATCTGAGCTGTGGGGATCGAGAAACATTTATTTCTGCGATACCTGACTGTGAACACACTTTGTATAATATGAAGTACACTGCATTCCAGTAGTGTTTGTAATATAAAACACAGCTGACTGTCCTTTATCCCCTCTGTAGTTTTCTATAAAATGACCTCAATAGAGTGAGAGAACATTTCAAACAGTCTGTTTCCAAAAATACAACACGGCAGCACCCATAAGTCCTGCTGACTTCCATTCCCAACAATGACAGAAGTTGGGGACAGTCCATCTATAATATRTAGCTTATAAAAGCTGTGGGTTGCTGGGGATCTTTATAAATGGTTTGTTAGTCATGTTTTTGTCTTTCAACCAGCTGTAGTCAGGTCTACAGTCTAAAGTCTCTGACTTTGAGTTGAAAGCTAACTCTTCTAGTTTACCTTGTTTTCATGAGGAGAGTTAATAATTCCTGTGTGACTTTCCAGAGCTGGCGAGAAGATCACAGTCACTCCTTCCTCTAAGGAGCTGCTCTTTTACCCACCGGAGGTAGAGGCAACTATCACAGGAGGTAGGAGCCGTCTCACACTGAAATATAAGGGTCCAAGCTTTTCACTGCTGCCTTACGCATATGAATGTTTTTTTTTTGTACTGTCTGCTGCTGGGAAGAAGAAGAAAAAAATTAGAAAGTATAGACCATTCAGACCCAGATACACCCCCTCCCCCTCCACTTTTTGACAGACTCGTGTCCAGGCCGGCTCGTCGACATTATCGGGCGCGCAGGTCTCTTCTTAGAGGGCAAGGTGTCTCCAGTGCTCCAAGGTGTGGAAATCTCCATCACAGAAAGAGGAGCTGCTGCACCGCTCRTTACTGTGGCCACTAATGAGATGGGAGCCTACAGGTACGAAAACCCAGACTGAAAAATAGGGAAGCACGTAAACGACACGGACGATGTCTCAGACTTTGGACAACGATGCCTTCAGGTTCTGCTGTGAAACCGGAGGTCTCACAGAAGTGTTGTGTTGAAGAGTCGACTCGATGTAATTGTTGTCCTCAGATGCTGGATGTAATTATCTCTGCGGACGATGGCGTACCTGGAAATCTGTTACAAAAATGACTCCTTGCCGTCTCTGAATAGCAGGACATAAAACTATTAACACTAATCTGTTCACTTAGTGTCATCATAAACACGAACATGATTTCTGAATGATTTCTTGGAGCTTTTCTGTTTCTGGGGCAGAAGGACTGATGGAACATCTGATCAAAATCCCACAAGAGAGAGGAAATAAAAACGCACACTTTATGAAGGATTTACTCATCCTTGAATTTCCTTGAAATACCTTTTTTCAAGTGAATCGGTCATGACCAGTCAAGCCCTAACTGCAGCTCTGCAGACTATACTAAAAGCTGTGTTTGTGCCAAAAATCTAATGCATTTAATTAAAATGTAAGAAAATCCAAAAATTCACATCGATCAGAAGCATCTGGTCAGAATTATGATGCAAAAGTTTGTTGGTAACTTTCTGTTTGTCAGAACATGAAGGACAACCCAGTTTGTTTTTACCTTTTTATATACAAATTTATCTGCCTGTTGTGATTTATTCACCAAATGGTATGTAATGGGTTTAGTGGGAAATTGATTAATCTTGATCACAGATTTTATTCCTTAAAGCGATGGTTCACATATTATGAAATGGGATTCAGTGGAAAGATCGTTAAGAATGAACATCTTACCTGTTGTGCATAACTTAGGAACAACTTGAATTCTGCTCAGACTGATGAGCTAAGAGCTAATCAAAGCAGGGCTGATAAAGTGGTTCAAATGAGAGATCTGTTTATGTGCAGGAGATCGAGTCAATTCTCAGACTTAATGTTTATTTACAGACTTCCAAAGTGAACACTCATAACTCAGATCTGGTCCACTTCCTGAAATTTCCACCCTGACCCCGGAGACTCAGCGGAGTGGGGCGAACCACACATAACCAAAAAGCCTTAACCCAGAGTCCGAGTCCCGCCCTGGATGTTATGTCACATTAAACTTTRAATTTATAGAAATAAACATTAAAACTAAATAGAGACGTGTTGATTCTCTAACACTTTATAGTAAAATGGTTACATTTGATCCCAAGACTTAAAAATACGTCTGTATGATGTCACAAATTAGTTTAATACTATTACTATTTTATAAACTTTTATATTCCTATTAAATTTTACAAGTACAAATTGCAGGTTAGCAGCTAGCTAAACAGTTCCATATTTTAATATWATTCCAGAGGAATCATATGACGTAAACCTGAGTGCAGTGTAAAAGTTTATAAAACATAAACCTCCATAAGATTTTTGGGTTTGGAGTTTTTTAGGATGGCAGCARTGCACTTAGAGATTATTTCTAACCATCTGCAACGGATAAGATATTATTTGTTCATAATTTCACCGCTTTACCCACTTCAAAGATCTAAACTATCCTTTTAAATGAACCTGGTAATTATCGCCTGCCCGTGTGTGTTTGTGTATGAGTGTGTGTTTGTGCGTTTGTACTGTTAGCAAAGTGCCTCATGAATCACTGAAGAGATTTTAATGAAACTTTCAGAAAGTAATCACTGGGTTGACATTTAAAACTGATTAACTCGCGGAGTCGGCCTGATTCTAGGTGACTCTACTACAGCAAAGCAATCCTAGCTAACATGAATGCCTTTAACAGCCAGTTTTACCAATGCTGAGCTAAAGTTTGGTGCAAGTAGCTAAAACTGAGCTCCGGTTTACGCTCTGAGCGTTAACCGATCTCAAAAAATGTTCAGAAAAAAGAAAATGTCTGCGTGTTTTTGTCTCATTTTCTTTGTCCTCCTGCGTCTCAGCGTGGGTCCGCTCCACAGCGACCGGCTCTACGACATCAGTGCCAGCAAGGAGGGCTTCGTCCTGAGTCCGGTGGAGGGAACCCCGGGAGACTTCAAGGCATTCGCTCTGGCCGGCGTCACCTTTATGGTACGTGTGGGCGTCGTCCTCATGTCAACATTACATTTCACTAATTAGCCTCTTCTGTTCTGTGCACTCAGTTTTCATCTCCTCTGATGGTTTAAAGAGCCTGTGACATGCCTATCTTTCAAATACAAAAAGTCAAAGAAAACATCTTTATTCTTAAGAAAATTGGCATATATTGGCAAGATTTTACACATTTACACCTATTTTCTTTTGGATTTGGCTCAGCCAAAGTGAAACAGGAAGTGACATCAAAGAGGAACTCTTAAATGAAATAAACTCTCTGGTCTTTGTTTATTAAAACAATATTATTTAAAGTTTAACTCTTCATCATCTGTGTTTGATAGGAACTCAAAATAATCTAAGAAAAATCAGATTCTTCTCTACAGCCTGTGTTGTTGTGCTTTTGTAACAACGCTCAGTTTACATGCAGACATTCCCCTTCGACATCACTTCCTGTTTCTTCACACGCAAATATCTCAACAACTATTCAGCTCAGCGACGTGAAATTTGTTTTGCAATATTTTATCAATGTTATCTTTCCAAAAATGCGTTCATGTTTATTACAAAAAAATTGCCGCCACAGACACTTTAAAGTGAACATGAAACCTGATGAAAAGCTCACGTTTTATTCTGAATGTTTTTGAAAAGTGTAATTAAAAGAAAAGATCACTCATGGCTGGTTGAAGCTTTGTTTTGCCGTGGGCTGTGGGCCTTTGTGCCGCCTTCGTTAAAAGGCTGCCCAGTCACCTCCTGTGACCATGAAAACCTTACACAGATTAGTATTAGCCTCCCCATCAGCCTACGGGAGAAACTGCTTTGAAGTCTGTTCCACGTATTTTTCTGCCCTTGTTTATCCTTCACGTGTACATCCTTTACTGAAATAAAACATTAGTGACACTAGCTTGGCCTGCCAGCCTGATTCCATCCACGGTCTCACAGTTTAGTTCCACTAAAACATAAAAATATCCTTCCTTTGCTGCAGATCAAATCAGAGGATGGGCAGCCCCTATCAGGCGTCCTCCTGTCTCTGAGCGGGGGACATTTTCGCTCTAATCTTTTGACGCAGGACACCGGTGTTCTCACCTTCAACAACCTGGTAAGAAAGCAGCCCAGAAACACTTTCTGTACTCTGCTTCACATTTGAAACAGTGACGATTTTTTTCTCCATTAGAGTCCCGGTCAGTACTACTTCAAACCGATGATGAAGGAGTTCCGSTTCGAGCCTGCGTCTCAAATGATCACAGTGGAGGAGGGTCAGAACCTGAACATCAACATCACGGGCATTAAGACTGCGTACAGGTACAGACGTCCCTCTGCTCACTGAATGGAACAATTACAGACCAGGTGTTCCTGAAAACGTTGTGGTTTTTCCTCTGTTGCGCTCAGCTGCTACGGAGCGGTGCAGTCGCTGAGCGGAGACGCAGAGAGGGACGTGGCTGTGGAGGCCGTGGGTCAGGGAGAATGTAGCCTCTTCAGCGAGGACACCGTCACCGACGAGGAGGGCCGCTTCAGACTCAGGGGTCTGCTGGTAAGACACTGAGACTCAGAGGGGTTTAAACACAGCTGGCATATTAAACTGAATCAGACTGTGATCTTAGTTCTTACACCTGTTCTTCTGTTTTATTCCGTTTTATTTACAAAACATGGTGCATGTTGTGTTTGCTTGCAGCCCGATTGCAAATATCTGATTCGGCTTCGAACTGAAGGCAACGATCACATCGAGCGGGCTTTGCCTCAACACAGAGCGATAGAGGTAGGTCAGAATCCCATCACCCTAAAGGCGTTATTGGCTTTTAACAAAGGGAAATAAAGGTTGTGTCACAGTTCCATGAAATGGCTGCACAGACCAGCCTGTCTTTAAGCTCTGTAGGGTCATTCATAAATCACAGGTGAAACAAGATGTTATTTAGATACTCAGTTTTACCTGAAACAAGAGTTCCCTTTGACAAACACTAACTGGAAAAGAAGTCTGAATTTTTGGATGTTTTATAATAATTTAAACGTTTTAGGAATTTGTCTTAAGTTTCTGTTGTATCATGTTAATTATGGGCATCTTTTGATTATGCCATTTTCTTTTCGTTTTGATTGTATTGATCTACAGTATTGAGCTTCTTTCAATTTTCATTTGCTATTGAGATATATGTTATGTAATAAGTGCTAGATATTACTGTATGTGCATATTAAATATATATATATAAAATCTTACGCTTGTTTTATACTTCGAGTCGCGCGTCTTGTTCCCCCTGCTGAGTGACAAAAAGTCTGATGTGTTTTTCCTGACAGAGTATAAACGGGGCTGAAGATATGGCGGGTCATAAATTATCATAATTCCTCCCTCTGCCCTCCCACAGCTCATATACRTAGGAAAACAACAATAATGATAATAAGTGATGGCTGGATAATGTGGGTTTTTTCACTCAACAATCAGTGTTGTGTTGGGTGCAGAGTTCGCAGAGGAAAAACTTTTTGTTTTGTTGTTGATGTGATGRAAAAAAGGCATAAACATCAACTGCATGCTCATGTTATATGGGATCAAACCAACTGCTCTTCTCTTTTAACAACTGACTTCAGACAAAAATAATAATTTTAAACAAAATAACACRCAGAGGGAAGATCTGCTCCTCATGAACAAACACTCCCACAAAGTTCTGACCAATCACACGCTCCGAACCGCAAGGTCTGTAATGCAGAGTTCTGACCGGGTGATTGCAGCAGGAGAGACGCAAGTGTTTTGTCACTCAGAAGGGGGAACAACACATGCAACTTGAATTATAAACCAGCCTTTAGTTCAGTTTATTTTTAACATTTATCTGTAGTTTTCTAGAATGCTTTTTAATCATCTTTAGCAGCAGCTCCTCACCCAGTTTATACTTTACTATAGTATTTATTTCCATCTAAAGCTCATAGCTTTTAGGGTTCAGATTGTTTACCTCTGTTTTATTTAAATTTTTATTTCACCCTTTTTTTTGTAAATGGTTCTAAAAAAAGTTCAAGCAGTGTATTAAAAACTTCAGTAATTGAAAAGCTGAAATGACCGTGAGAACCCTGATTATGACTTATATTGCCCTCATCACATGGACCCTTTTTTTTAAAACAAAGAACAAAAGCAGCTATAATCTCCCAAACTAAAATCAAACCTCTCAGTTCATTTTTTTACTCATTTGAAAACCGTAGTCAACCTAATCTGTTTGGCAAGGCTGGAAATGCCCTAATTCCCCCTAATTCTCTGTTATTATCACCCCATGTGACTTCAACAAAAGCTTTCTCACTTTTCATTTGCTCTTTTCTTTACCAGGCCAGGCTTGTATWATTCCATTAATCTTTGGGCTTAATCCTGCAGGTTGGCAGCAGTGACATTGAAGGGGTCAACATCATCGCCTTCAGGCAGATCAATCAGTTCGACCTCAGCGGAAACATCATCACGTCTCCTGAACATCTCCCAACGTTATCGGTACGGTTAGTCTTATTAACTGAAGTGTGGCAATAATAATATGAGCACATGAAGTTTATTATATTCTGTTTGTTTCAGGTGAAACTGTACAAGAGTGACAATCTGGACAATCCAATCAGCAGTGTTTCTCTGGGGCAGTCCCTTTTCTTCCACTTTCCTCCTCTGGACCGGGATGGCGAGGTATCAACCAGTCCTCAGCTTTTCCTGTTGAAACTCTTGTTTTCAGCAAAACCAAACCTTTAGGATTGGCTGCTGCTGAAAGACAAAGGCTTATGAGGAGGTTTTTGCCTCTGTGTGTGTGTGTCTGTAACCAAAATATCTCGTGAACCAACAGGTGATGTTTTAACGACACATTGGATGCACACATTCAGCTGATTAATCTTTAGAGTCAACAAGATTCAAGATGGCTGCCACAGCTGACTGAAGTTCAAAACGCAATGATGTCTGAGGTGGTAGTAGCTGAGGGTTGTTTACAACACTTTCTCTGACTGTGACGTAATTTCACACAAAAGTGTGGGTAAAATTATTTTCAAGGTTTGATGAAAAAGACTACAACTTTGTAATTTCTTAAAGKGGGCGGGGTGTGTTGTGAGCTAACTCATGTTATAATGTCATTAACTYATCAAAAGCATATCCAGAGTGTTGCTTTGACTCATTCATGAGTGTTTGACAAACYCTTGAATCTCCTGTGGCCATGTGGAAAYGCATGCTCGTACAAAGCTCCGCCTATTTATACTAAGCTCCTCCCTGGAGCACAGTCTGCAGCCAAGCTTCCACCCCACAGAGCACCCCTCCACTGAAGGATTGTTTGAAAATGTGCTGAAGTGGGAGTTTCTGAAATATGGATGTGAGTTATGGGTTAATGAATTAATCTAAAATTGATTGATCTTATCGATCAAGTAAYGATTRATTGATAAGCAGCCATTTTCTTAAAAGCCTGACATTTCTCTTGAATCCAGGGTCCTTCTACAACATGAAGGGCTAATGTTTTACATGCTGAATTTAAAAAAAAAAGAAGTACATTATTATATTTTAACAATTTATTGTGCCAGCTGCTATAAACTCTGACTGAATAAACAGAAAATTGTGGATTTCTCACACATTATTAAACTTGGACATATTTATAAAGTATAACAAAACAGGATATTACTCTATTAGGTTGCTAGTTGGAAAAAAAGAAAATAATATACGGTAATATAATATACAGGATGTAAAATACTTAATTCACTATGAACAGAGATGTAAAACTATCATAACATTTTAGGCTCAAGATTAACTCAAAAACAACTCTAAAGATAACAAAATATCCTTGGGAGGGGTGAGAATTCAAACAAGAGTAGCTACTGACAACTGAACACTATCACCATATTTGTTTGCCTTCCCTGTAGTTCTGTTCAGGCCCGGTTTTGCGTGAGATACTGTTTATTTGATTTGTTCACTGGCCAGGTTACCACACACAGATGAGCGTAACTTCACGTGAATCATTTGTAGTGATTGTAACGTTTTTGTTTGTTTTTTTACACGATTTTAACTCAACAAGAAACTAACGTTAGCTACATTTAGCTTACCGTTTTTTGTCTGACTGCTCTCGTCTTAAGCTGGATGGTTCGGTACCGCTTTTGGTACTTTTCCTTCTAGTTTGATGTAATCCATTATTATTATTGTTGTGTTGCAAATAAAACAAGATTCACACATGTTTAATATTATGATCCCACACACATCGAGACGGCTTTCTGCTCAATGCAAACAGGGCCAAGGTAGTGTTAGACCAAGCTGAGAGCAGCGGCGCCCTCTTCTGGATGGTGGCTAAACTACACTGAAATAAGGTTAAACAGACGTTATCAATTAATCAAATGGAAGGAAGTTTATTCTAATTAACCATTATTCTACATTTAATCATAAGTCGATTAAATGTTTACATCCCTAATCTGAAACAGCAGACGGTTTTTAGAGAGATTAATGTTAAGACTTTTAAATACTAAGTCAAATATTTTTTTTTTATATTCAGCATTTTCGTAACAACTAAAGGTAACAGTTGATTGTGTTTTAGAAGTGAAATTGCCTGGAAAATACCTAATTACCCTCCTAATGCAACAGTCTTAATCTAAATCTCTGACTTGAAATGTGACATGCATTTCTTCTTTAGTTTATGTTTGTTATATTTCAGTAGGTTGATAATTAGGTGATGGCTGACTGTGACTCTTCCTGTGTGTTCTCCAGAGTTACGTTCTCATGCTGTACTCCACGCTGTCCCACTCRCAGTACGATTACACCCTGCCCCAGGTCTCCTTCTCCTCCACCGGCTACCACAAGCACGTCACCCTCACTTTCAACCCCGCTGTGAGATTTTTATTCATTTTAAACTCATTCTCTTTCAAACGTTTTGCTGTATTTGTGTTAAAGCCTCGTCTTTCTCATTGTTGTGTTTCCCTCAGCGTAAAGTGCCCGACCAGGATGTGGCACAGGGCTCCTACATCGCGCTGCCCCTCACTTTGCTCCTGCTGTTAGCCGTGTACAACCATGAGAGGGTACATACAAAACATTCATTTTTTTAAGTAAAGGCCTCACTGACAAGCTACCAGTCAGATTAGCCTAAAAAAAATAATGTCCTGTCTTTAGAAACTTTGATGTTTTAGATTTTCACTCATGTAGTATATTCGTTAATCCCTTAATTTAATGCATGAATGGTTTAGCTTTTTTTATCCAGCTTTTCTTTAATCCCGTTCTTTTCCCTGACTTGTTTTGCAGGTGATCCCCCTCCTGCTACAGTTGATGAATCGCATCCAGGGAGTAAGAAGCATGGCTCAGGCCGGCACCGACAGCGCAGCCCTGGATGAAGCTAAACGTCAGGCTAAGAGACAGAAAGCCAGACGTACATGAGGCGCGTCTCGCTTCACATCCCCGTACGGTAAATTGAACACTAGCACCGGTGACCTCGGGGGCTCAGATAGCACCGGGCCACACTTCACTGGAGTCTCTGCTCGTCTGTTCTGTGTGCTGGTGAACCGTTCAGACCACTCAACGTGCAACTCATCAGTGATTTTGATTCACTGCGCTCAAAACTGATGTTTTTTTTGTTTTGTTTTGTTTTTAAACAACAGTCATCAAAGATATCTGTTCACATTTGTAATGGAGACATTTTTTATATGTTTGTAATTAATTTAGGTCAACTTAAAACTCTGGCTTTTTCAAAGCACTTACATGCCTTTTGATGTCAGTCCTAACAAAACTGAAGACTTTCAGACCTGGCATGTCTCTCCTATCAGGACTGGGATCAGCTCAAATATAGTGGAGCAATAGAATTTATTCAGGCTCTGGCTTCAATTTAAGAAAATCTAATAGGATCAAAAATCTGATCTAAAATATTTAATAAACTGGAACATTTCTCTTGTATAAATGTAGGTGTATTTGGTATTAAAATCAATCAACTAAGATAAAATTATCAGAAGCCCGGGGGTCTGTGATCGTTAACTGAAATTCTGAAGAAATCAACAATCCAACATCAGGTTTTCATTGTGTCGTATTCTTTAAGCTGGTATCTCACTGGGCTGCAGCTGTTKGAGACTAGTTGGAGACTAAATTGTGAGAAGAAAATGTAATTTTCTGTGTGACCGATTGACCAGCCAGCTGTGCAGCCACATGTTTCACAAACAGTTATTTTTGTGTGCACTGCTTGTCAAAATAATATTCCAGCCCACGCACGTTAATTTGTTTTACCAGCCTCCACCTGCAACCACCATGGCAGTCATCCCACGGTTGTGGTGTGTTTTCTGTCAGGGGAGGCTCTCGTGCAGGTGTCACAACACAACTCCAGCGGGTTGAGACGAGCTGAAGATGCCCCTGCAACAATTCTGTAACTAGTTTTGAAAGAAACCTTAAAACATTTAAGCAACAGTTTTTTTAAGGTTTTTTTACGAGTCGCCAGCAGTCACAGCCCAGTTAGATACTGACTTTAAATGTAGAGTAAATCACAAATAAATAGAGCAAGTCTGTGCAGCACACTCCTGATGCTCTTTGTTCTGAGGTAAAACGGACCTGATGTCACTCAGGAAAGAGCTCAAATGCTGGGAACTTGTTTGATTACTGTGTGAGGACAAATGATAGTTTTTTTTTCTTTAAATGAGCCGATGCTTGAAGCAGTGTAGAAAGCT